>NW_028270141.1:60732660-61061410 GCF_037043375.1 Chiloscyllium plagiosum
GGAGATTTACTAGGATGTTGCCTAGTATGGAGGAAAGGTCTTACAGGAAAGGCTGAGGGACTTGAGGCTGTTTTCGTTAGAGAGAAGGTTGAGAGGTGATTTAATTGAGACATAAAAGATAATCAGAGGGTTAGTTATGGTGGACAGTGAGAGCCTTTTCCCTCAGATGGAGATGGCTAGCATGAGGGAACATCGCTTTAAATTGAGGAGTGATAGATATAGGACAGAAGTCAGAGGTAGTTTCTTTACTCAGGGAATAGTAGGGGTGTGGAGCGCACTGCCTGCAACAGTGGTAGACTCGCCAACTTTAAGGTCATTTAAATGGTCATTGGATAGACATATGGACGGGAATGGAATAGTGTTGGATAGATAGGCTTTAGATTGGTACCACAGTGTGGTGCAACATTGAGGGCCGAAGAGCCTGTACTGCGCAGTGATATTCTATGTTCTAATACTAAGGGGCATATTTTTTAATGAGACAAGAAAGATTTTAAAAAAGATATGAGGGTATCTTTTTTACTTAGACATGGTTCATGTGTGGAGTGAACTTCCAGACGAAGTGGTTAATGCAGGTATATTTACAATGTTTAAAAGACATTTAGATTAGGACATGAATAAGAAATGTTTGGAGGGATATGGGCCAAGCACAGTTCAGTGCAACTAGTTTAGATGGATGGACTTTATGGTCAGCATGGACTGGTTGGACCGAAGGGCATGTTTCCACACTGTATGACTGTGTGACTCTACATTTCTGAACGATTCCTGACCAGAATCTCCTGTTAGAAATGCAGAGCTCTTTCATTGTGTGAAAAAAAGGACTATCCTGCGGAACTCCTGCAGAGATATTCAGTGAGGTAATTGACTTTAATAATCACAACCATTTTCCTTAGTGCTCGGTACGATTCCAACCATCGGAGAGTTTTCTCTTGGTTCACATTGAGTCCAGTTTTGTTAGTGCTCCTTGATGCCATACTTAGTGAAATGCTGACTTGATGCCAAGCTTGGTCACATTCATCTCATCTCTGGGCTTCAGCCCTTTTGTCTGTGTTTGAATCACATGGGGCGGCACGGTGGCTGAGTGGTTAGCACTGCTGCCTCACAGCACCAGGATCCCAGGTTCGATTCCAACCTCGGCCGACTGTCTGTGTGGAGTTTGCACATTCTCCCTGTATCCGCGTGGATTTCCTCCGGGTGCTCCGTTTTCCTCCCACAGTCCAAAGATGTGCAGGGCAGGTGAATTGGCTATGCTAAATTGCCCATAGTGTTAGTTAGAGGGAAATGGGTATGGGTGGGTTACTGTTCGAAGGGTCAGTGTGGACTTGTTGGGCCGAAGGGTCTGTTTCCACACTGTAAGAAATCTAAACTCTAAATCGAAAAAGTCAGGAGAGTAGTGGCTCTGGTGGAGTCCAAACACTGTTGCTGACACCTTACATTACTGATGATTGAGAGGAGACTGACAGGATGTAATTGGATTTGTCCAACTTTTTGTGAAGAATTTTCCAAATTTGAAATGTCATTCTTATAGAGTCATAGAGATGTACAGCACGGAAACAGATTCTTCAGACCAACTCATCCATGCCGACCAGATATCCCCACCCAATCTAGTCCCACCTGCCAGCACTGGGCCCATATCCCTCCAAACACTTCCTATTCATATACCCATCCAGATGCCTTTTAAACGTTGCACTTGTACTAGCCTCCACCACTTCCTCTGGCAGCTCATTCCATACACGTACGACCCTTTGTGTGAAAACGTTGCCCCTTAGGTCTCTTTTATATCTTTTCCCTCTCACCCTAAACCTATGTCCTTTAGTTCTGGACTCCAGGGAAAAGACTTTGTCTATTTATCCTATCCATGGCCCTCATGGTTTTATAAACCTCAGCCTCCTACGCTCCAGGGCAAACAGCCCTAGCCTATTCAACCTCTCCCTATAGCTCAAATCCTCCAACATCCTTGAAAATCTTTTCTGAACCCTTTCAAGTTTCACAACATCTTTCCGATAGGAAGGAGACCAGAATTGCACACAATATTCCAAGAGTGACCTAATCAATGTCCTGTATAGCCGCAACATGACCTCCCAAATCCTGTACCAATAAAGGAAAGCATACCAAACGCCTTCTTTACTATCCTATCTACCTGCGACTCCACTTTCAAGACCTACAAACCTGCACTCCAAGGTCTCTTTGTTCAGCAACACTCCCTAGGACCTTACCATTAAGTGTATAAGACCTGCTAAGATTTGCTTTCCCAAAATGCAGCACCTCACATTTATCCAAATTAAACTCGATCTGCCACTTCTCAACCCATTGGCCCATCTGATCAAGATCCCGTTGTAATCTGAGGTAACCTTCTTCGCTGTCCAGTTCACCTCCAATTTTGGTGTCATCAGCAAACTTACTAACTATATCTCTTATGCTCACATCCAAATCATTTATATAAATGATGAAAAGCAGTGGACCCAGCACCGATCCTTGTGGCACTCCACTGGTCACAGGCCTCCAGTCTGAAAAACAACCCTCCACCACCACCCTCTGTCTTCTACCTTTGAGCCAGTTCTCCATCTAAGTGGCGAGTTCTCCCTGTATTCCATGAGATCTAACCTTGCTAACCAGTCTGCCATGAGGAGCCTTGTCAAACTATAATTGTAGTGTTGAAGAGTGTGGTGCTGGAAAAGCACAGCCGGTTAGGTAGCATCCGAGGAGCAGGAGAATCAACGTTTCAGACATAAGCCCTTCATCAGGAATGCTTCATCGGGGCAGTCCTCACTTTCTCCTTATAATTGTAGTGGATCAGTTTGGCTGTAGGTTTGGCTCGTTCAGGAGCACAAGTCTTCAGTGCTATTGCTGGAATCCTGTCAGGGCCTACGGAGTATCCAGTGCCTTCACATTGAATCAAATTAGTTGAACACTGGCTAGGAACATCAAGAGGAGGTTGATATTTGCAGAAGGTGCATTCTCTGCATGATATGTTATCGTAACGGCTTTTAGTGTGAAGAAGTGTGTTCATTATGTTGAAAAAGCTTTTTTGGCTAATATTTGCCAATTGACTTGTGCCAATTTAAACACAGTGGGATCTGAGAAATGTATACTTTTGTATTTTGTGACATTAAGTTTATTGGAGGGCAGGTAAATATTGTTGATATTGATGTATTTTCCTAATTCTGCTTCTGTGAAAATTGAAGTGTGTGTCAGAACAAGTAAAGAAGTGTTATTAAAGTGTGACTGCATTGCTTAAGAAATTGGTAAGGTAGAATGAAAAATGTAGCCCCTAAAAATTGACAAGTGGCCCTTAAAACTATCTCAAAAAGGGCAGTGAGTGAAGTGGAATTTGAAAGATGTGAAGGGGAACAGTTAAAAATGTTGGTGAGGATAGTTGGTGGGACTATGCAGTAGAATAAGAGGTCTGGAAACAGTAGAACCTTTTGATTTTTCTCCTGAATGCAAATACAATACAGGTAGTTCTGCTATAACGCGATTTGGCTGTAATGCAATTTGTGAAGTGCAGACTTTTGTTTATAAAGCGAACTCCCTTTCGCTGTTTCGTGATTACGTTCCTGGCACTTCCCTGAACAGGAAAACGCAGCCTCAGAATCCTCTGTCTACAAAACACAAATTCAGTGTGTTCTGCTAAAACAGGAATGCAATCAGCTCTGCAAGCCTAGAAACTTAGCTTGAAACTGGGAATTGTAGTCTCCACTTAGAAGGACTTTTATTTCAAACTGGGGGGGGGCGGGCGGGGGGCGAATATTGAGGACTGGACTTCCGCATCAGCATTGCGTGGTCAGTTGGCTCACGAATTTTCTGATGAAGAGCTTTGTGAAAGGTACAGTGATTTTAGTGTTAAAGTGTTAAATTTACTGTATTATTTAATTAAAATGTATGTTTTAAAATTTTACTTAGACTGTGTTATCATTTGTGTTAGGCAAACTATTATGATGGTTTTGATTTATACTGTGTTTTTGGCAGTTCACCCCTAACGCTGTTTTTCCTATAGGCCCCAGTATCTATATTACACGATTTTCTATAACATGGTGTTGCACAGGAATGTAACTACCGCATTATAGGAGAACTACCTGTAGAGAGTTTTTTTTAATGTGCTTCATAGAGCCAAGGGGAACCTTCTTGTTTGCCCAGATCCTATAAGCTTCTTCTCAGACACTGCAAATAGGCTGAAACCTGATACTATCTGCTTCATATTTACAACCTCCTCCCATTTTGATTTTAACTTGCAGCTCAAATCCATATAGTAGCACCTAGATTTCTCCAATTTTGATAATGTCATAATGTGGAAGGGGTGAACATGCCCACCTTATCAAAAATCATCCCATGTTAATTACTTTAAAGTATTGCATGTATCTTGTGACTGATATTCCTTTTTAGATGCTTGAATATAAAGATAACAAAGTTAAGAGTTGGAATTATTCAGATGTTTTTAGCAATTTTGTGGTTTGAAAAGCATTTTTGTTCTTATTTCATGTATTCAAATTGTGATGCAGGATGTTATTGTAATGACTATGATGGCACAAATCTGAAATATAAGTGGATCTGGACTCTTTCTAAAATGTTTCACTTTTGTAGTTACACGACACAGAGAACCTACAAAGACTCTTGAAATTGACCCCAATTTTTCCTAATCAGACATTTTGAATAACTAACAGCAGACTCTGTGAATAATAAATTTTAGATGCCAGTTTGTAGCTTAAACAAAAGACTTAGAAATTTATTAACAATACTATAACTTCAGCAGAGTAAAATTAAACAACAAATGTCTCGATTTAAACCCAATAGCCATTGTTTTCAGCCTGATTCACTCAAAAGACAACTGAAAACAAGGGATAAATAAAAGCAAATAGCAAAACTAGCTAGATTACTTGAGTGGTTTTCACGATGCATTATTCCACAGGCTGAGTTTCTGAAGGCATTGATCAGCCCACCTTTAAGTTCACTCTGAGGAAGTTTCAGCAATACTTAAAACTTAGTATCTATTCTCTGAACATCCAATGGCAGATAATCGGAGGTTAGGCAGGGAGCTTTCAAACCTTCACGCTATAGTATCAATAGCCAAACAACTTCTCCCAGATCCAGAAGCTAGTTCAAACTCTCCAGCCCTTACTTTGTTTAACCATCATGTTCTCTCCCAGACTTCACCCCTACTCACCTTATTAATAGCCAATCTGGGCTATCTTGTTAAACATACTACTTTCCCCAGTGTTGAAAAATCTGTAAAATCTTTTGATCAAGAACTAACCTACAATTATTTCCAGGCCTGGCCTCACAAACAAACAGTTTGTTTGTCTCTTGTTTTTCAACACAAGATGTTGTTCACAGTCCAAAGGTCATTTCAAGCTCACTGGTCACTACTCACAGCTCCAAATCAAAATTGATTAAAGAATAAAGTAAAGGGGAATCCAAGATGTCAGCGGTCTAGGAGGATTGCATTACAGAGCTCTGCATCGCAGCCCAAGCGGGACGAACTTCTAACCCGCCCAAACGCAGACCATTGTGATATCCTGGGACTCTGGAAAGGTCGTGGAGTCCCAGGAAACTGTGAAAAATCAACTTGCCTACGTTTTTGCCATCCAGATACGCCGAAGAAGGGAGCAGGAGCATCTGAGGCCAGGCCCACGGCCCAGCCTGCAGGGTCCTCGGACTCAATTACCTGCCAGGCCCTGGTGAGGGGGCTCGCAAAATCTCGCAAGCAGATAGAGGAGAAGTTGGTCCCAATCTCTATCATGCTGCAGAAGCATGAACAGCAGCTGGGAGACTTGGGAAAAAGGATGGGTGAGGTTGAGCACAGAGTCTCAGTGGAGGAAGCTGATGCCAGTTCCTCCAAGGATAGGATCCAAGTCCTGGAGCTGCAGGTCCGTAATTTGCGAGACCAAATGGATGATTTTGAGAATAGGGGCAGGAGAAAAAATATTCGGATAATTGGTCTGCCGGGGAGTAAGGAATGTGAGCGGCCGGTGGAATTTATTGAGGACTGGTTGCTGAAATTTCTTAACTAGGAGGCTGGAATAAGAGGGTTGAAGATCGGAGGGCTCACCATGTCACGGCACGGAGGTCAGGTCTGGGTCAACGTCCTCGTCCTCTCTCGGTGCGGATTCATCATTATAGAATTAAGGAGAGAATCGTGGAAGCTTCTGGAATCCAGGGGAAGGTTTTTGAGGGTTTATGAGGGTTCTAAGGTCATGTTTGTCCAGGACCTCTCAGCGGCGATGATCCAGAAAAGAAAATCCTATGACAGTGTCAAGAGAAGACTGTGGGAGTTTGGGATCCAGTACTCTCTGAGGAATCCGGCAGTGCTTCAGGCACCTTAGATGGATCCGTACATCTCTTTGACATGTCGGAGAAGGCAAGAGGTTTTATGAACAAATCAACCTAATCTGAACAATTTAGTATGTGCAAATAGTAGTGTTGTTTGGGTATGTCTTGTTTGTTTTTCTTTAAAAAACAAAGGAAGTCCAGTTGAGGCTTTCTTTTCCTTTTTTTATTGGTAATCTGGTTTAAACTATGTTTGGCAGCGTTTAGATGTGTACTTTCAATTTCTAAGTTGTTATACCAAAGGATGGGTGGGGTATTTACTCCTTATTTCTTTTTTAAAAATTTCTTCATTCACATTGCTATTCCATGGTGTATTTTCTTTTTTGTCTGCTTGTGTTTGTGGTGCGGATCTAGCTAGGAGGAGGGAAAATGGTGGGATGGCGAGATGCCTACTTACAGGCAGTTTATACCCCGTTCAGTTACTTAAATACCTGGGCTACAGTCTTGGCAGTGGGATGGGAAATTGGGTTTTGGGATGAGTAGTTGCCCCCTTTGGGCAGGGGTGAGTTCCCCTATTCAGTGCCATTGGCACTTTATATGTTGGTTTGTTTTTTGTTTTTTATTTTTTGTTGTACATAATCTTTGATGGCTTTGTAGGTTTGATAAATGTAGTGGTTTTAGTTTATGCAGTTTTTATGTTTGATGGATCTTATGACACTAAGGCTCGGCGATTTGAGGTTCGACGATTTGAGGTTCGAATTCCTCCTGTCTGGAATTTAAATGTTACTGCAGAAGGATGGCTAATGACTTGATTCAATGGTGTACCTGGAATATTAAGGAGAGTCACTCACCAATTAAGAGGAAGAAAGTACATTTGAGTTTTAGAAAGGAGAAGGTGGATATTGCTTTGTTATAGGAGACACACTTGGATGATAGGGAGCATTTGAAGCTGCAGCAGAATGGCTTTGATCAGGTTTACTTTTCATCTTTCAATACCAGAAGTAGGGGAGTGACTATATTGGTTAGGAGGAATCTCCCATTCAAGTTATTAGAGTGTGTTAAAGACACACATGGGAGGTTTGTAATTCTCAAAGCCCTGATAAATAGGGAAGAATATGGTGTTTTAAATGTTTATTCCCCTCCGATCCATCCCCTCAAATTATTGGTTGATGCGTTCTCTAAACTGGTCAGTCTCCAGTCCTAGCATATCATTATAGGGGGAGATTTTAACTGTCTCATGGATCCCACAGTAGACAGGTTTCCCAAAAGCCCCCCAATACCCTCTGTACAAACTAAACAAGTAGTGGATCTGTGTGTGGAGTTAGGGTTGGTGGACATCACAGATGTCACACCAGGATTGATTTTTCTCTGACCCCCATGGCAACCCTGGGCATCTTGCACGATTGATAATGTTACATCTCCGATCATACTCCAGTGTACCTGTGCTCATGCAGACAGCAAAGAAGGAGTTTACTTTTGCAAAGCAAAGATTATATGAGTACAGTGACAGGCCAGGCAAGTACTTAGCATATCTCACCAAGAAAAGAAGTGTCCCACAAGCCATTACGGCATTTGGGAAGGGTCTGGGATCCTAACGTGTGACTCCAAAAAGATTAATGTGGCATTCCAGAGATTTTACTCTGAAGTATACCAATCTGAGGGTTGTGAGGAGGGGCGGGCCAAAATGAAGTCTTTTTTTAAGGATCTGGAGCTCCTGGGCATGATCCCCGAACAAGAGTCTTTTCTCAATGCCCCCTTAAGTAGCTTCAGGTGGAAAGGTTCTGACGGACTTCCCAGTGAATTCTATAAGGAATTTATAAACATATTGTCAGGCCTGATGTCAACATGTTTAATGACTCATACAGTCATGATTGTCACCCAATATCTCTGAGGGAGGCTGATATTTTGCTTATTTTTAAGCAAAAGGGAAGATCCTGGGGGACTGTGCTTCGTCCAGGCCCATTTCACTCTTAAATGTCGACTTTAAAATCCTCTCCAAGACTCTTGTGTTAAGGCTGGAGACTGTGTTACCTTCTATTATTAAAGCAAACCAGACGAGCTTCATAAAGGGCCACAGATCCTCCAATAATGTTAGGAGGCTGCTTAATGTCAAGCATGTCAACAACAGTCAATACAGGGATTGGTGATTTCTTTAGAGCAGAGAAGGCATTTGACCGAGTTGAGTAGCCGTACCTTTTCTATACTTTGGAGTGGTTTGGCTTGGGCAAAGTCTTTATAAGATGGGTAAAGGTTCACGACAGTGACCCTCTCACTGCAGTCATCACCAATGGGGGGGCGATCCAGCAATTTTACCATTTTTAGGGGCAGCTGGCAGGGCTGTCCCGTTTCGCCACTGCGTTTTACGTTGGTGATTGAACCATTGGTGGAGGCCATTTTAGGTATCCCAATATATCAGCCCCAGAAGTGGGGTCAAAATTACATAAGATTTCCTAATTTTTTTTGCTAAATCCAGCAGTTTTGTTGCGTCGCTTGATACAGTGCACCTTTTCAGGGTACAAGATTAATCTTGCAAAATCAGAGGCTATGCCTATGGGTGATCTTACGAAGGTGCTAGGTCTTGAGGGTGAATATCGATTCCTATTTAAGTGGTCACAGGGGGGTTTTGTGTATTTGGGCATGTTCATTACTCCAGCTCTGGATCGGTTGTTCAAAGCTAATTTTATTCAATTATTTGACCAAATGAAACAAGACCTTCAAAGATGGGAGGCGCTTCCGGTCACATGGTCGGATCGGATAGCACTTATTAAGATGAATATTCTCCTTCGTTTGTTGTACCCTATACGATGCTCCCACTGATTTTCAATAAGCAAATATTCAGGACACTGGCTCTTTTATTTGGCATCGTAAGTGGCCCCTCATCAAATTAGCTAAACTGCAATTGCCTCACAGATGGGGGAGTGGATCTCCCGGACATTAAAAGCTACCAACTAAGCCCGCTTTTATCCTACATGAGTGATTAGGACTCTTTCAATATGGTTAGATATCGAAACCTCCCAGGCAAGGTGCCCCTTACTAGCTTGCTGTTTTTGGACAAAATGAGGACAGTTAGGGAATATTGCCATAACCCAATTGTTATCAGTACTGTTAAAGCATGGAGGGCAATTCAGCAGAGGAAGGCAATCTTGGCAAAACATCTTCTCTTACACCTATAGTGGGTATGCCAAGTTTTCAATCAGGGTTGATAGATTCAGGATTCAAACATTGGGCAGCTAGGGGTGTGTCTTGCATAGGCAGTTTATTTGAGGGAGACACAATGATGTCCTTTGATCAGTTATCGCAGAAATATGAGCTATCTAACAGGGACCTCTTTTTTTTTTCCAAGTTAGAGATTTTATTCAACAAAATACTACACTTTTGACTGATCCCTACAAATCCAACATAGAGGGGGTGCTCAGTGCTAAGAGTACACTTTCTGTCAGCACTTTATATCATCAATTGGTGGTGGGGGGGGGGGTTGTCCCCTCAGATGAGTTCGATCAACTCTGCAGGATGTGGGAGAGAGAGCTAGGTGTTTAGGTTACCTCACAGGCATGGGAAGGTATTTGGGAAAGCGCAAGAAAGATATCAACTTGCAATAGGACCCATGCTTTACATTTGAAGATTCTCCACAGGGTCCCCTTGGCTCTGGACTGTTTGTCAAAATTTAAACTAGGGGTATCTTCAACATGGCCCAAGTGCACGGTCTGTATAGGCACTCTTACCCATCTTCTCTGGTCCTGTGGTAGGCTTCAAACATACAGGAGTGCTGTGGCGGGTGCAATGGAGAGGATTTAGGGTGGAAGGGTGGAAGAGGACCCATCTCTCTACTTCTTGGCCTGCCCAGTGTGTTCCCTGCAGATGCGCATAAGAAAAAAACTTTTCAATATCCTCACTTTCTGCACAAGAAAGAATATCTTGTTAGATTGGGTATCCGAAAAAACCCCAGACCTATTGGGGGTAGCAGAAGATTGGTATGGAGCATATCCCCTTGGACTTTCTCACTAGTACACCACAAAACTGAGAATTTTTATAAAACATCGCAGCCTTTTTTGGAATACCTTGATACAGATTTATCTGCCACGCTAATAAGGGCTTTTATATAACCGTAACAATTGTGTTTTACGAGTCCAATATCCAGGGAGGAGGAACTGTGAATGTATGAGTGTTTTTTTGGCTGAGTTGAGTTGTTACTAACTATTAGTTTGTTTTTGGTTATTATTTATTTAATTAAATTGTTAGTTGGGGTTTTTTATTATATGTTTTTCTATATGTATTTGTACTGGGGGTGGGAAGGGGGGTTGGATTTTTTTAACTTTTTTGTATCCTTTCTTTGTATTGTTTTGAATTGTATTGTTTTGTATTTGTTGTAATATTTTTAAAAATCTATTTTTTCAATAAAAATATATTTTTAAAAAGAATAAAACAAAAATATTGAATAATCACTTAAAGTTGTAACTACTGTTGAAATGACTACACACTTTTCAACAGTAAATTTCAGTCTAACATTAAGTTGTAATATATGATACTTAATTAATTCCTTGACAAGAAATAATGATAATATTGTGGGCTAGGAAATGGCTGAGCTTGCGATAACATCATGAAAGGTTTAAATATTTCCTTTGTCTTATACACTTAACTCATCAGGTATATTGTAAATCTTCTTTAGATGACATCGTTGTGTGTAGCTAAACAGATAATAAAAATGTGTTGTGCAGTGATTTCAATAAACACGTGGTTTGAGGGTGTGGTTGTCTGGACCAGCATTTTTTGCCCTTGAAAAAGTGATGATGAATTGAAACACTGCAGTTCATGTGGTATAGTAGAACACCCACTGTGTTATCAGAGTGGGAGCTCCAGGATTTTCACCTAGCAACAGTGAAGGTTCAGCAATATGGTTTGATGTCCGGATAGTGTGTGATTTGCAGGAGAACCTGCAGGTAGTTGTCTTCCCATGTTCCTGCTGTCCTTGTCACCTTAGCTGGTAGCAGTTGCTGGTTTAGGAGATGCTGCCAATAACATAACAGTTTTATTAAAGTTGACTAAATGGTACTGTAGAGTGTTTCATTGGCTACAAGGTCACTGTTATGTGTTTTTACAGCATAACCTCAAAGGAGGTATGTGCGTGAAATGCTGATTTGTTGACCTGCCATTATTTACCTGAGGAAATTAATTTAGCCCATCCAAGCACAAATACTGTTGCATTAGATGACACTGTAGAATTGTACACAATAGTTTTTAAAACCCCATGGATTACTGAATACCTAATTATGCAAACATTCTTCAATGCATGGGATTTTGTTCCTCAATGCTAACTGGAACAGCAATGAGGACCACAACAATTGTGTGTGCCAGCGATAATGGTGTGCAAATAAACAATAGAATGTTGTCTTTGTGACTATATAATTTATTTGTGCAGTTCTGCAATTCACTTAGAAGTGATAAAATTGTTCTCAAACATAGTAACAACAAGTTGTATCGAATTAGCACCTTAAATATCTACTCATGGTGCATAACAGCAGTGTTACCAAACAAAATTTGCCACAGAAGAGGGCGGCACGGTGGCACAGTGGTTAGCACTGTTGCCTCACAGCGCCAGAGACCCGGGTTCAATTCCCACCTCAGGCGACTGACTGTGTGGAGTTTGCACGTTCTCCCTGTGTCTGCGTGGGTTTCCTCCGGGTGCTCCGGTTTCCTCCCACAGTCCAAAGATGTGCAGGTCAGGTGAATTGGCCATGCTAAATTGCCCGTAGTGTTAGGTAAGGGGTAAATGTAGGGGTATGGGTGGGTTGCGCTTCGGCGGGTCGGTGTGGACTTGTTGGGCCGAAGGGCCTGTTTCCGCACTGTAATGTAATCTAAAAAAAAAACTAAAAAAAAAAGAGAAAAGTGGGGTAGTTATCCTTGGCAAAAGAGGTGGGTTGTGAATAATGTCTTAAAGAGAAAGACCTAGAAAGGTAGCCCAATTTAGGATGGAATTCCAGAACTAAGGGAATTGCCAACTAACTACATAGTTACTAATGGTGGAACACTTATAATTGCAAGGAAACTGGTGGCCAAAATTAAATGAATGCAGATATGTCAAAAGGTTGTTGGACTGACACAAATCAGCAAGGGTAGGAGGGATACTTTCATGGTTGTGTTTTAATATTAGACTGAGAATTTTAAAATTTAGATCCAATATAACCTGACCAATATGACTCATGGCGCATGGGGTGATTGACGATTGGAACGTGATGACTGTTAGGACAAAGCCAGCGATACTTTTAATGAGCTTAAGTTTATGGAGGTAAAAGTATGCAAACAAAAAAATGCTGGCAATCACAGTGGATCAAGCAGCATCCAAATGGAGAAAGCAAGTTAATGTTCCAAGTCTAGATGACTCTTCATCAGAATTAGCTTACTTTCTGTCCATGGATGATACCTGACCCACTGTGATCTCCAGCATTTTTCATTTTTAGTACAGATTCCAGCATCTGCAATAATTTACTCCTACGTTTAAGTAGCCTGACCATTGGAATCGAGAGAGGTGATGCTGAACGAAAGTTGCCTGTCATCAATGTACATTTGTAAACAGCTGTGATTTTAAATGGTGTCACTAAGAAGCAGCAGTTAGATGCAGAACATGTTAAACGATGTTGCATCTAGTTTGACCTTGTGGTCAAACCCTTAAATAACTTTGGTGCATGAACCAATAAGCTCTAACCTCTAAATCACAATCCTATCATTTCATGACACTTTAAGCCATTTGAGCATTTCAGCAATAAGCAATCCAGTGGTCTGTGAGTGAAATGATGGTAATTATACCTCTAAAATCAAGAAGAGGTTAGATTGTGTTCATGTAGATAGATAATTTAAATTAGACAGACTTAGAGCAAACAGGGGACACAAGTACACTATGAAGGCAAGAACAGTAAGATGTTCATCTTTTTGCAGTGTCACTGATGTTTGGAACATTTCAGGTTCATGCAGTGAGTTGGGAATAGAGTTTAGGGCTATTAGAGACATAGAGATGTACAGCATGGAAACAGACCCTTCGGTCCAAATCGTCCATGCCGACCAGATATCCTAACCCAATCTAGTCCCACCTGCCAGCACCCAGCCCATATCCCTCCAAACCCTTCCTATTCATATACCCAACCAGATGCCTTTTAAATGTTGGGATTGTACTAGCCTCCACCACTTCCTCTGGCAGCTCATTCCATATACGTACCACCCTCTGAGTGAAAAGGTTGCCCCTTAAGACTCTTTTATATCTTTCCCCTCTCACCCTAAACCTATGCCTTCTAATTCTGGACTCCCCCACCCCAGAGAAAAGACTTTGTCTATTTACCCTATCCATGCCCCTCATGATTTTATAGACCTCTATAAGGTCACTCCTCATCCTCCTCCGCTCCAGGGAAAACAGCCCCAGCCTGTTCAGCCTGAAATCCTCCAACCATGGCAACATCCCTGTAAATCTTTTCTAAACCCTTTCAACTTTCACAACATTTTTCTCGTTGGAAGGAGACCAGAATTGCATGCAATATTCCAACAGTGGCCAACCAATGTCCTGTACAGCCGCAACATGACCTCTCAACTCCTGTACTCAAATGCTCTGACCAATAAAGAAAAGCATACCAAATGTCTTCTTCACTATCCTATCTCTACCTGCCACTCTGCTTTCAAGGAGCTAGGAACCTGCACTCCAAGGTCTTTTTGTTCTGCAACACTCCCTAGGACCTTACCATTAAGTGTATAAGTCCTGCTAAGATTTGCCTTCCCAAAATGCAGCACTTCGCATTTATCTGAATTAAACTCCATCTGCCACTTCTCAACCCATTGGCCCATCTGATCAAGATCCTGTTGTAATCTGAGGTAACCTTCTTCGTTATCCAGTACACCTCCAATTTTGGTGTCATCCGCAAACTTACTAACTATACTGCTTATGCTCGCATCCAAACCATTTATAAATGCTACCTGTGGTATTGAAACAAAGTTGATGAATATTTATTCATCCTTAAATTTATGAAGATTACTTGAAAGGGGTAGAAACTGGACAGATAAAGAATGATTAGCCCATTAACTTGATGCCTGGAGCATCCTGAATGTCTCTATTACCCTCCATGGACTCATCTTTTGTTCCTTGTACAGAATGTTGTAAAATTTTACAAAATAAATTATTGTCACATCAGATTCTAGCCAGTCAGTGAGATAGAAACTGAGACAGCTTTCTTTATGCATAGGGTTTATTGACTATTTAGTCTTCCTTGTTTTTAATTAAAAGTCAGCCTGTTCAAACTTATTATAGTACACCTCTGAAGCAGGTGAGACTTGAATCAGAATCTCTTGGCTCTGTGATAGGGACACAATCACTGTGCCTCAAGGTCCCTCTTATTACTCAGTCTTACTATCCAGTAATGATCTTACACACTCCTGAATGACCTTTTTTTCCCACCCCAAAATCACTTGTGATGCTTTTCACCTATTGTCTGCCATCACTAAAATCGCCTGTGTTCCCAGTTAATCAAATTACATCCACCCTCTCCTCCCTGACCTATCACCTTCATCTCCTCCCCCACTCACCTTTTGTACTCTATGCTACTTTCTCCCCACCCCCACCCTCCTTTAGCTTATCTCTCCACGCTTCAGGCTCTCTGCCTTTATTCCTGATGAAGGGCTTTTGCCCGAAATGTCGATTTTGGTGCTCGTCGGATGCTGCCTGAATTGCTGTGCTCTTCCAGCACCACTGATCCAGAAATTACATGCAATGTCTGCTAAGGGAAATATACAGCATTGACGTTTAGGGTGAAAGGGAGGGATAAAAATCAAAATGGAGTTGAAAGGGGAGATATAACACTCTACTCCCCTGCAGTGTCCATCTCTAAGTCTAAACTGGCCAATAATATAAAGGAGGATAGTAAAAGTTTTTTTAGGTATGTGAAAGGCAAAAAAATGGTTAAGACTAAATTTGGGCCCTTGAAGACAGAAACAGGGGAATATATTACAGGGAACAAAGAAATGGCAAAAGAATTGAATTGGTACTTCAGATCTGTGTTCCCTGGGGAAGACACAAGCAATCTCCCTGAGGTAACAGTGGCTGAAAGACCCGAACTGAAGGGAATTTATATTTGCCAGGAATTGGTGTTGGAGAGATTGTTAGGTCTGAAGGTTGATAAGTCCCCGGGGCCTGATGGTCTACATCCCAGGGTACTGAAGAAGGTGGCTCTAGAAATCGTGGATGCATTGGTGATTATTTTCCAGATTTCGATAGATTCGGGATCAGTTCCTGCGGATTGGAGGGTGCTAATGTTATACCACTTTTTAAGAAAGGTGGGAGAGAGAAAGCAGGAAATTATAGACCAGTTAGTCTGACCTCAGTGGTGGGAAAGATGTTGGAGTCTATTATAAAGGATGAAATTACTGCACATCTGGATAGTAGTAACAGGATAGGTCAGAGTCAGCATGGATTTATGAAGGGGAAATCATGCTTGACTAATCTTCTGGAATTTTTTGAGGATGTAACTCTGAAGATGGACGAGGGAGATCCAGTAGATGTGGTGTACCTGGACTTTCAGAAAGCTTTTGATAAAGTCCCATATAGGAGGTTAGTGAGCAAAATTAGGGCGCATGATATTGGGGGCAAAGTACTAACTTGGATTGAAAGTTGGTTGGCTGATAGGAAACAAAGAGAAATTACATGCAATGTCTGCTAAGGGAAATATACAGCATTGACGTTTAGGGTGAAAGGGAGGGATAAAAATCAAAATGGAGTTGGAAGGGGAGATATAACACTCTACTCCCCTGCAGTGTCCATCTCTAAGTCTAAACTGGCCAATAATATAAAGGAGGATAGTAAAAGTTTTTTTAGGTATGTGAAAGGCAAAAAAATGGTTAAGACTAAAATTGGGCCCTTGAAGACAGAAACAGGGGAATATATTACGGGGAACAAAGAAATGGCAAAAGAATTGAATTGGTACTTCAGATCTGTGTTCCCTGGGGAAGACACAAGCAATCTCCCTGAGGTAACAGTGGCTGAAAGACCTGAACTGAAGGGAATTTATATTTGCCAGGAATTGGTGTTGGAGAGATTGTTAGGTCTGAAGGTTGATAAGTCCCCGGGGCCTGATGGTCTACATCCCAGGGTACTGGGCTCCATTTCGGAATGGCAGGCAGTGACCAGTGGGGTACCGCAGGGATCAGTACTGGGACCGCAGCTTTTTACAATATTTGTTAATGATATAGAAGATGGCATTAGTAATAACATTAGCAAATTTGCTGATGATTCTAAGCTGGGTGGCAGGGTGAAATATGATGAGGATGTTAGGAGATTACAGGGTGACCTGGACAAGTTAGGTGAGTGGTGAGATGAATGGCAGATGCAGTTTAATGTGGATAAATGTATGGTTATCCACTTTGGTGGCAAGAACAGGAAGGCAGATTACTACCTAAATGGAATCAATTTAGGTAAAGGGGCAGTACAGAGAGATCTGGGTGTTCTTGTACACCAGTCAATGAAGGTAAGCATGCAGGTACAGCAGGTAGTGAAGAAGGCTAATAGCATGCTGGCCTTCATAACAAGAGGGATTGAGTATAGAAGCAAAGAGGTTCTTCTGCAGCTGTACAGGGCCCTGGTGAGACCACACCTGGAGTACTGTGTACAGTTCTGGTCTCCAAATTTGAGGAAATACATTCTGGCTATTGAGGGAGTGCAGCGTAGGTTCACGAGGTCAATTCCTGGAATGGCGGGATTACCTTACACTGAAAGACTGGAGCGACTGGGCTTGTATACCCTTGAGTTTCGAAGACTGAGAGGGGATCTGATTGAGACATATAAGATTATTAAAGGATTGGACACTCTGGAGGCAGGAAACATGTTTCCGCTGATGGGTGAGTGCCGAAGCAGAGGACACAGCTTAAAAATACGGGGTAAACCATTTAGGACAGAGATGAGGAGAAACTTCTTCACCCAGAGAGTGGTGGCTGTGTGGAATGCTCTGCCCCAGAGGGTAGTGGAGGCCCAGTCTCTGGATTCATTTAAGGAAGAGTTGGATAGAGCTCTCAAAGATAGTGGAATCAAGGGTTATGGAGATAAGGCAGGAACAGGATACTTATTAAGGATGATGAGCCATGATCATATTGAATGGTGGTGCAGGCTTGAAGGGCAGAATGGCCTACTCCTGCACCTATTGTCTATTGTCTATAAATATTGGCAGACACTGTGTGCTCCCTCTTCAAAGATACCTGGGCATGAATACAGCCATGGAACAGGAGCAGTCAGCAGATACGACTTTCTCCCCAGTCCACTGTCAAGACCTGTTAATAACTGACTTGACCAGGCCCAGAAGCAGACTCACAATGAAGTCCCTGACTTGCTCATATCCCTGCCATCTCTCCAGTCACTTCTGCACACCAGTTCCCTTGCTACCTGTCTTAGTTTTGTTTTATATCCAGATCTGCTCTTATGCACAAATGAACATTACCCAAATCACTGTAGTACATTTTTCATTTATTAACCATCCAGTACATCTCCCATGCTTCCAACTGAATAATGTACATGCAAAACCTGACAAAGGTAATGTAAAGCATCAAGGATGATGGAGTGGGAGAGAGGGCTAAATCAAAAATGGAGTTGGAAGAGGAGTTAAAGAACTATGTGCCCTGCAGTCCCCCATATATCTCTAAAGACATTGAGATATTATTGGACACTGTTCCCTCTCCAAGGACACCTAGGCACAAACGTAGCTATGGAAAAGAGGCAGATACTCAGCAGATATGACCTTCTTCACAACCTACTTTTAAACTTAATTTCAAAAATATACTTTATTATCAAATATATGTATGCATAAAGTCACTAAAGCAGTTTTATTCTGTACAGTAGTAAATGAAGAAAATCAACAAACATTAGAGTTTGATTCTATCCAGCAAATAAACCAAAAGCATCTCTTACTTGTGTAAGATTATATTTACGTATAATTGAGATACAGGGAGGGTCCAATAACTGAACAGACCCCATTTAACTTCAGCAGAAAGACCTCAGAAATGATCTTTCCCCTACCTGGAACAGTCACCCCTCTCGGGCTCAAATCCTTCCTGATGGACTCAGCAAAAGATATTATACAACACACAAACAAGGTGAGAGTGGGCAACCCTGCCTGACTTCAGATCTGATCAGGAAGATTTCTGATTCCCAACCATTGATTGAGACTGCACTAATGATGTTGGTGTAGTGCAGTCGGATCTGGTTGCAAATACCCTTCCCAAATTCCTACACTTCCCAAATGTAAGTGTGCAGTATCCTGTCAAAGGCCTTCTCCTGGTCCAGGCTGATGAGGCAAATGTCCACCCCACTGTCCTACAGGTAGTTGATCATTTTTGTGAGGAGTGTGAGTGTCTCAAAGATCATCCAATACAGCACAAGTTTAGTCAGGGTGAATCACTGATCCCAGAGCAGGCCTGACCCAGTTGGTGATAACCTTAGACAGGACTTTGTAGTCTGCATTCAGTAGTGAAATTGATCAGCACTTTCTAATTTTCTCCCTCCCCCCCCCCCCCCCCCCCCCCCCCCCCTCTTCTGCTTGTGGACAAGGGTGATGATGCCTTTTCTTATGGATTCACATATGCTACCTGACAGAAGCATACTCTAGTACATCTCCAGCAGGTCCTGTCCAATCAAGGCCCACAGAGCTGAATACAACTCAGGTGCCAAGCTGTTGCTGCCAGGAGTTTTATTCCTCCACAGCCCCCTGACCGGTGCTGTTAGTAGTCAACTTGACCAGGATCAGACACATGAAGCCATCTTCTGAATAGCCCACACCCTATAACCTCTTACTTTCTTTAATTTTTTTATACCTAGAAGCGCTCTTAAATGTGACCAAACTTCTTTCACCCATCACCAAATCGCTCTGACTTTTGTTTTTGCTCTTCATCTATTAATCACCATCAGTAAATTATCCATGCAACCAGTTGAATATTTATATACAAAGCCCATTACAAGCAATACAAACCATCAAAGTGAGGGAGGGTTAGGGATAACAGTAAGGGCTAAATCAAAATGGAGTTGGAATGGAAAATAAAGCACTACTGCCCCACAATGCCCATCTCTGTCTAAAGGCATTGAGAGAATTGATGGATGCTGTGTGTTGCCTCCTCCAGTGACACCCGGGGAAGAACATAACCACGGACCTACCACTGGTTACATCTCCTTCCACACATCATCAGTTCCATCTGCTCCCCCCTTTATATTTACCTAGTCAATTAACCCCAGTCATCTCCTTAACTATTAGCTATTTCAACAGATTACTACTGGGAGCTCTTCTGGTGTATTGGAACATCCATTGAAGGTCTGGGTTCAAATCTTACCTGCCCCAGAGAAGTGTCATAATGGGTCCAAACAGTTTAATTTAGAAAGACCATATTACTCTCTTCTCCTTAAAGAGCACTTATTAGAGACATACAAATGTCTGTGTCTTATAATACAACCAATCAGAACCAAAATTAATTATTTTCATATCCCATATAATAGTCAAGCATCAGTGTTCCCACTTTTCTCTTTACTGAATAGAAAGCGGCACGGTGGGCGGCACGGTGGCACAGTGGTTAGCACTGCTGCCTCACAGCGCCAGAGACCGGGTTCAATTCCTGCCTCAGGTGACTGACTGTGTGGAGTTTGCACGTTCTCCCCGTGTCTGCGTGGGTTTCCTCTGGGTGCTCCGGTTTCCTCCCACAGTCCAAAGATGTGCAGGTCAGATGAATTGGCCATGCTAAATTGCCCGTAGTGTTAGGTAAGGGGTAAATGTAGGGGTATGGGTGGGTTGCGCTTCAGTGGGTCGGTGTGGACTTGTTGGGCCGAAGGGCCTGTTTCCACACTGTAATGCAATCTGTAATGTAAAAGCTCGATCACAAAATTATCCAAACAAAAATTGATTTCTTTTCATGTTCTTGTAAGTCATATTACCAAACATCCCTCTTTAATGATCTCCAAAACTATTCTGAAAGCAAACACCTTTTGTTGTGAAACAATTTCATTCAGAAAGTTAGGAGGTATGGGATACAGGGAAATTTGGCTGCCTGGATACAGAATTGGCTGGCCAAAAGAAGACAACGAGTGGTAGTGATGGAAAGTATTTCGCCTGGACGTTGGTAACCAGCGGTATCTCGCAGAGATCTGTTCTTGGACTGCTGCTCTTTGTAGTTTTTATAAATTACTTGGATGAAGAGGTGGAGGGGTGGTTTAGTAAGTTTGCTGATGACGCAAAGGTCGGTGGTGTTGTTGATAATATCGAGGGCTGTTGCAGGCTACAACAAGACATTGTCAGGATGCAGAGCTAGGCTGAGAATTGACAGATGGAATGGAGGGTTTGTCTTGTGAAGAGAGGTTGAGTGAGCTAGGTCTTTTCACACTGGGGAGAAAAAGAAAGAGAGGTGACATGGTGGAGGTGTACAAGGCAGAGGCATAGAGTAGTTAGCCAGAGACCTTTCCCCAGGGCAGAAATGGCTGTCACGAGGGGTCATAATTTTAAGGTGATTGTAGGGAGGTATAAGGGAGATGTCAGAGGTAGGTTCTTTTCACAGAGAGTGGTGGATGCATGGAATGCATTGCCAGCTGTCGTAGTAGAGTCAGAGACATTAGGGACATTTAAGCGACTGCTGGACAAGCACGTGGATGACAGTAAATCGATGGGTGTGTAGGTTAGGTTGATCTTAGATTAAGATAAGTGCTCAGCACAACATTGTGGGCCAAAGGGCCTGTACTGTGCTGTACTATTCATTGTTCTATGTTCTAATCAGACATATAGTAACTTGCATCTACCTATTTTGGGAATCACTTTTCTTTCTAACATATCCTTTATGGTAGCAAAGGCAGTGATCACCCTTTCTCAACAGCACCCTTTGTTGAAGGCACATTGTCCCTAAGAAAATGGACATTCATATAATATCCTAGAGAGTAATTTCTCCGAATGCCCCTCGTAGGGATTTTCTTTCTAATACCACATAATTAAATCTCTGTATCACCACTTCTACCAGCATCATGGTTTCAGCATATAGGGTACTTTTAACTACCTTTAATTCCCATCCTTCCCAGGCTTGCAGAGATTGATTATTCCTTCTTATGAAAATATGCTGAACCCTTCTGTACTTGGATAGCTATCCAGAAGAGTAGCATATGAAACATCACTAATAAGGAGTCATTTCATTTTTTTCTGGGTTAACCCAGACTAGAAACTTGAGTTTGTACTGTTTTTAACTTAAGTTCTTTTATGCTGCATCTGCACTCAAGGCATGTTGAACAATAGCATGTTTCATCGTGATACATAGCTTGAATATGCTATAACTGGCTCAAAACCATAAATTACTGGAGGAAATCAGCAGATCTGGCAGCATCTGTGGAGAGAAAAATAGTTAACGCTGAGTCCAGTGCCGTAACTAGCATTGGGTTGAGTCTGAGTGCACAGTTTAGTGTCAAATCCATGAATACCTGACTCAATTTATTGAGATGTGATTAATACGTTGCAAGTAATACTTTGCAAATAAGACTGTTGATCCAAAGTCATTTTCGACTTCTTCAGCTTTGTATCTAACACTATATATTTAAAGTGTTCTGAGGCATGACTTCTAATCATAAACTGACTTCTTACATTGTCTAGCACACATTTATGAAATTCTGTAGAACCACGCTACAGAAACTCATTGATGTGTTTCATAATGATGCCTGCCAGTCTTTTTGTGTGATACCATTGGAATACCATGTCCTTGCTCTATCATTCAATCCATAAACACTGATTTAAATTCCATAGCATCCCTTCTATATCATGAGCTTTTTTAGGTGAATTCAAAAACAGTTCCCTTTTGAGACATTTCACCCTGCAAAAATGCAGATTTTATATTAATTGACTTATGTTCCTGGAATCATATTACTATAAAAGCTAAGATGCTCTTCAAGATCACTGGGAGAAATCGCCTTGTCTTGCCCATTCCTCTATCACTTCATTCAGTCATTCAGTCCTGCATTTGCCATAAACTGGTCCACTTTGTTAACACTTTACAACCTTCTGTCATCAATATTGAGTTCCATACCTTCAAATTGTGAACCCATTCCTTTCCTTTGCTTGTTACCTTCTCTGTCTCCCTGTCTTCTCTCCCCTCACCCCCACTGCAGTGGAATTGCCTGTTCTTCCCAGGTAAAGCCACAGCAATTTATCTGTTCTGGCAGCTAAACATCCTACTGTTCTGCCATTCTCACATTCCGTTCAGTTAATCTGAACTAACAACATCCTTCCTCCCCAAGCACTCCAACACAAAAAACAAAGTGCACGATACCTTGTTATTTTCTATGATTTGACCAGATTCTCTAAGTGTGTATTTAGCGCAAATTAATATTGAGGAAGACACCCTAACAGTTTGATTGCCATACTGTAAAAATGAATATTTTCCATCTATGCCTAACTATTCCCTAGACCTTTCCAGGAAATTTCTGCCATTTCTGCTCTTCACTTTTGTAACATTCCATGTCCCCAGATTAAAATTTGTTTCTGATAATATTATGACATGCTAACTGATTCTCCAAAAGCTTATTTTTCATGAATGCCCTTTTCCATGTATTCAGGATATTAAAATGCTCAGAAAAATTGAAAACAATTGTAATTCCCTCCCAAATTGGGAGATTATCACTCCTTACTGAAGGAATGTTTGAATATCTCACAAAAACCAATTGATATGGATGCAGCTCCCAACTATTTTCCGTGAGTTCTTCACATCTTCACATGGACTATCATACCAAGCCACATGTTAATTTACAACTGGCTTGCCTTTGAAGGTTTTATGAAGCACTTCACCTATTTGTGATTTTCTTTTCACTGCTGGGTTTATTACCACAAAATTCATATTTTTATGCATATCCAAAAATTAATCATTGACAATTTCCACCCCCTGCCTCCATTGTCATTTAGGAATTCGGCCAGTGCCCAAAGTCTGTTTCCTATCTATTTCTCCATTACTTGGACAATTATTACTTTTTTAAAATTGTAAACTGATAAAACTATTTACTATCTCCTCCTCATCACACACCTTCAAGTCATTTGCTACAAATTCACTAAAGTTTTGTGCTAGTGGGAGGCTTACTATCGCCCTAATTAAGTATATTGCATATATATGGTTTCTTCTATAACTTCTGTATATTCATTATTTACTACTCCTGCAACCTTGAATGGGATTTTTAATCTGTGGACAATTTGGTGATGTAGTTTGGAGTGATTATGTTGATTGCAATGTGGCCACTGTACATGCACAGAGGCAGAGTGTGTTCACCTGGCGGTGACACAGCTGTCTGTGCATGCACCACTAATGTTAGCTTGGAGAGGTGAAGTAAAAGAACTGGCCAAAGGTCCACGGTGCGTGAGAGAGGATGTGCTGGAGGGAGGCCAGGTGTGGGAATGGCTGCCAACTCTGGTTGCCCCACAGTGACAGGTGGACCCACTGGAGGCAACTAACACCAAACCCCTCCCCAATTATTTAACACTACTAATTACATCCAGCAATGCCATTAAGTTCTTCTTACTCCTGTGACATCAGGTCATAATGGAGTGCTCATGAGCTCTTTGAGCCATCTGGTGGTAGCATTCATAATAAATTACCTTTGTTTCTTTTAAATTCCTGTCTTTTCATTGCCAAGAAAACATTCTTAATTATTTGAACAGCAAAATTAAGTCTTGCTAAAGAAATACAATAATGTTCAGATAGTGTAATCTGTAAATCCACTGATTTACCGACATTAGTGGTCATGTTGTGTTCCTGATTCAGTTTCATTTGAGCCTTTATCAAATATCCTGCTCAACAGTCAGTGTATATCTCTTGACAGCATGCCCAAGCTTTTATACTGGTTTGCCCCAGCTATTTTAAAAAGAATCACCACTTTTGTTCGTGATTTAGCATATTGTCATCCCAAACATTGAGACAGGTCAAACTGTGAAATTCCTTTAACTATTTTGCAATCCTTATTATTTAAAAGATCTAGGTCTTATCTTAATTAATTCACTTCACATGCTCTGGATATGCACCCATTGTCCATCACAGGATAATTGAATGAGTCTGAGACTAAAATATTCATTACTAGCCTCAAGTTCTTGTATCTAGAACAATTTCTCTGCCAGATCAGTGATACCAGCATCATCTTTTAAACTTTCCATGTTCTGTATTATTACAAAAACCTTCGGCCTCAGACCTTCGGGTGACCATCCTCCAAGGCGGACTTCGGGACAGGCAGCAGCGAAAAGTGGCCGAGCAGAGGCTGATAGCTAAGTTCGGTACCCATAGGGAGGGCCTCAACTGGGACCTTGTGTTCATGTCACATTACAGGTGACAACCATTGCACTATACACACACACCGACACTCCTACACACACACACACACACGCACACAGGCGCTCCTACACACACACACACACACGGACACGGACACGGACACACATATACACAGACGCGTACACAGACACCCACACACCCCCTTACAGACACACACACTCCCACACTCACACATGCACCCCCTCACAGACTTAAGACACTCTACACTCAGTACACACACACACATACACTTGCTCACATTCACAACATTGGGGAGACAGAACGCCTACTTGCAGAATGCTTCAGAGAACATTTCCAGAGCATCCACATCAAACAATCCCACCAACCAGTGGCCGAACACTTCAACTCCCCCTCCCGCCCTGCTGAGCACATGCAGGTCCTGGGCCTCCTCCATCACCAAATCCTAACCACCCGACGCCTGAAGGAAGAACGCCTCATCTTCAGCCTTTGGACTCTCCAGCCACATGGAATCAATGTGGATTTCACCAATTTCCTCATCTGCTCTCCCCCCACCTGATCCCAGATCCAGCCTTCCAACTCTGCACTGCCCTTATGATCTGTCCTACCTGTTCATCCTTCTTCCCACCGATCCACTCCAACCTCCTCTCTGACCAATCACCATTACCTCAAAGTCCATCCACCTCAGCTACCTTCCCCCAGCCCCACACTCCTCCTATTTATCTCTCCACCCCTTGCCTCAGAAGCCTCATTCCTGATAAAGGGCTTTTGCCTGAAACATCGATTCTCCTGTTCCTCGGCTGCTGCCTGATCTGCTGTGCTTTTCCAGCACCACACTCTTGATTCTGATCTTCAACATCTGCAGCCCTCACTTTCTCCTGTGCATATACAATAATCTAGAGGTGCTCATTTGTGCTCAGCCTGTGCAGAAATTTCCAGATTGCTGCATGACTGTGGAGCCACACTGTTTTCATGAAATAATAGTGAGTTTTGAGAAGATTTGTAGCTCAAGCTGAAATTCTAGATGTAGGTTTGCTCGCTGAGCTGGCGGTTTAATTTTCAGACATTTAGTCACTATACTATACTAGGTAACATCTTCAGTGAGACTCCGGACTAAGCATTGCTGATGATTGATGCTTTCTGTTTAAATGTTTGGGTTTCTTTGGGTCGGTGATGTAATTTCCTGTGGTAATGTCATTTCCTATGGTGATGTCATTTCCCGTTCTTTTTCTCGGGGGGTGGGTAAATCAGGTCCAAAGTCAATGTGTTTGTTGATAGAGTTCCAGTTGGAATGCTATGTTTCTAGGAATTCTTGTGCATGTCTCTGTTTGGCTTGTCCTAGGATGGATGTGTTGTCCCAGTCAAAGTGGTGACCTTCTTCATCTGTATGTAAGGATATTAGTGAGAGAGGGTCATGTCATTTTATGGCTAGTTGGTGTTCATGTATCCTGGTGGCTAGTTTTCTGTCTATTTATCCAATGTAGTGTTTGTTACAGTACTTGCACAGTATTTTGTAAATGGCATTAGTTTTGCTTATTGTCTGTTTAGGGTCTTTCAAGTTCATTAGCTGTTGTTTTAGTGTATTGATGGGTTTGTGGGCTACCACGATGCCAAGGGGTTTGAGTAGTCTGGCAGTCATTTCCGAGATGTCTTCGATATAGGGGAGAGTGGCTAGGGTTTCTGGACGGGTTTTGTTTGGGTTTATTGCTGAGAGATCTGTAGACTGTGTTCATTGGATATCTATGAGGAAGGACACCACTTCGACTGGGACAACACATCCATCCTAGGACAAGCCAAATAGAGGCATGCATGAGAATTCCTAGAAGCATGGCATTCCAGCCGGAATTCTATCAACAAGCACATTGACTTTGACCCGATTTACCACCCCCTGAGAAAAAGAACTGGAAATGACATCACCACAGGACATTACATCACCAACCCAAAGAAACCCAAACATATAAATAGAAAGCAGGAATCATCAGCAACGCTTTGTATGGTGATGAAACATCTGAAAATTAACCTTCCAGCTCAGCAAAAAACCTATATCCTTAATGAAATATTAATTTACAAACAATCTGATGAAGTCATTGCTTGGGGGATTCTGCTTTGTGAAAAGTCATTGATCTGCTTTCCAAGAAGCAAACAGTTTAGATTAGTATGGAGTTAAGTTTTATTCATTTAGTGCAAAATTTTTGATTTGGCTGATGGAAATGTTTGGAAATTTACTAAATTGTGCAAATAAGAATTCCTTGTTTTGAGTTAGCTAATTTCAACAAGAGTTATGGCACTTAAAGAAAAAAAAATCAACTCCTCATTCCAACTCTAAACCTCTGCTGAAAAGTGTGTGAATGTGTGTGACTCACAAGTACAGTGAACACTTACGCGAGGTACCATATGGCTGCTGGCATCTATGGTGCCACACCTCAATGTTAAAAGAGATGAAAAAATTGGCAAAGAATATTTGTTCAGATTTTGCCTATGGCTTGTATTACAACTCAATGCTGTAAAATATCACATACAATACTTATATTTGCCTGACAGCATAAGGTTTAGGAATGAAAGCAAAAATTAAAATAAAGCACCGATCATAAGATGCCTTTCCAGTCAAACATACATGTACAGATGTGTGAAGAGAAAAACCTGTCGTGAGCAAGCACTTGGCAGTAAACTAATTTTATTACCATCTGCCTGTCAATAGAACAATTTACAGACACCTGTCAGTAGCATCTGCTAAGTCAACCACTTCAAAGAGGGTGATGTCACACTTAACAGACATGGTTCTGTAAAGCTTGGGGATTTTTTCAGTTTATATGACAGAACTGGTCACGTGCTATTTGCCCAGATATGTTCATAGACAATGTTTTTCTTCTGTTCACAAATATTCAGAAATGTATGTAATACTTAGTTTTTGGCTTTATTCTTTACATTTTTTGAGTTCTTCATCACTATTTCTCAACTTGAACTTGATGGTGGAGAGCATGAGAGAGGTCTGAATTTTATGGTAAAGATAGCTTTATAAAGACTGCAAGATATCAATGAATTAAAGTTATGTGTTTATTTCAAATTAAGAAACTACTGTCATTAATAATATACTTTAAATTATTACAAAATCAGAAACTTTTAAACACACCTTAATAGCCTCACAGACACTGGAAGCTTTCAATATATTTCATTTCCTGCCCTTCTAATGTATATATTACAAGGTCCCATAAACTGATTTTGGTTTTCTACATTAAAATGTATGAGGAGAAAGTGAGGTCTGCAGATGCTGGAGATCAGAGCTGAAAATATGTTGCTGGAAAAGCGCAGCAGGTCAGGCAGCATCCAGGGAACAGGAGAATCGACGTTTCGGGCATAAGCCCTTCTTCAGGAATTCCTGAAGAAGGGCTTATGCCCGAAACGTCAATTCTCCTGTTCCCTGGATGCTGCCTGACCTGCTGCGCTTTTCCAGCAACACATTTTCAGCTACATTAAAATGTATTTTAGTACCATCTTTCTTTTGGTATTGTTTGGTATTAATCTTCCCAACCCCATATTTTCCAAGGCATCTGCATTTCTGTCTTCCCTCATGAATCTAAAACAATATCTTTCTAATTGTTTTGCTGCGATCTAGATATAACATGACCCTTCCAGGTGTTTTTCAGTGTACAGTGTAGTGGCATGTAAGATAGATCAGGATAGTATCACAAAGATAGATAAGATACCACCTTCTCACACCAACTGAGCTCAACTCCATCATACAGAAGTTTGATGGGCACTGAAATTGGCAGCGTGCCTAACATATGTAAAAAGGTAAAGGACAATCGAGTTAGCTAAAAGCTTAGTTGACCCTGCTAATATGTTACCGAAATTTGGCATGGGTAAGCAGGTGAGAATGGGATTCCCATTTTTTAAGAGGTTTAATAAATTACAGGAAGAAAGGATCAAGTGCCATCTTCAAGGGGTACCATTTGTACATCGAAACATCCACACTGAAGATAGTAGCCTCACTTCTTTCTCATTAATTTCACTGAGCCCCATGCCAAGCTTTCTAAACCCTCCATAACCCAATACTCCAGTCTTTGCTCACTCCAGGATTCATGCTGTCCTATTTGTGGGCTGCTTGCAGTCCTGGCAGTGCACACTGCTGAGCTAGCAACACTGTGGTACTCCTGGATATTCCAGCCAATCAGAAAGCAGCTCTTGTGAATACGACTCCACTTCAATGAGGGACAGAAATCTCACAATGAGACAATTCAGTCTGCCCACAGAGAATTACAGCTGCGAGGCAGGGTCCTTTCTTCTTTCTGAAACATTGGCTCACCATCAAACTTCCATCTTGGGGATGGGAGATCGAACATCCTACCTCTGCCAGTTCTTCATCTCTTTCCTTTTCATAGAATCCCTACCATGTAGAAACAGGCCATTTGGCCAAACAAGTCCACACTGACCCTCTGAAGAGTAACTCTCCCAGACCCATTACTCTATATTTCCCCTGACTAATGCATCTAACCTACATATCCCTGAACACCATGGGAAATTCAGTACATTCAATTCACCTAACCTGCATGTTTGGACTGTGGGAGAAAACCGGAACACCTGGAGGAAACCCATACAGACACAGGGACAACTTGCAAACTCCACACAGTCGCCCGAGGTTGGAATCAAACCTGGGTCCCTGGTGCTGTGAGGCGATAGTTCCAACCACTGTGCCATCACTATCAAACCAGCAGCCTGGGGAGCTGTGGTAGTTTGGCACACCGATCTCTACACTGCTGAAGCCAGGTGTCAACTGATCAGACACGTCTTCCTACTGCCCCCTTGACCATGACCTCACCTCCCATTACCAAACCATCATCCCCCAGACCATCCACAACCTCATCACCTCTAGGGATCTTCCATGCACAGCCTCCAACCTCATAATCCGAGAACCCCACACTGCCTGATTCTACCTCCTACTGAAGATTCACAAGCCTGACATAGACAATAGACAATAGGTGCAGGAGTAGGCCATTTAGCCCTTCGAGCCTGCACCGCCATTCAATATAATCATGGCTAATCATTCCTAATCAGTATCCTGTTCCTGCCTTATCTCCATAACCCTTGATTCCACTATCTTTGAGAGCTCTATCCAACACCTTCTTAAATGAATCCAGAGAGTGGGCCTCCACTGCCCCCTGTGGCAGAGCATTCCACACAGCCACCACTCTCTGGGTGAAGAAGTTTCTCCTGAGCTCTGTCCTAAACGGTCTACCCCGTATTTTTAAGCTGTGTCCTCTGGTTCGGCACTCACCCATCAGTGGAAATATGTTTCCTACTGCCAGAGTGTCCAATCCTTTCATAATCTTATACGTCTCAATCAGATCCCCTCTCAATCTTCGAAACTCAAGGGATACAAGCCCAGTCGCTTCAGTCTTACAGTGTAAGGTAATCCTGACATTCCAGGAATTGACCTCGTGAACCTACGCTGCACTCCCTCAATAGCCAGAATGTCTTTTCTCAGATTTGGAGACCAGAACTGCACACAGTACTCCAGGTGTGGTCTCACCAGGGCCCTGTACAGCTGCAGAAGCACCTCTTTGCTTCTATACTCAATTCCTCTTGTTATGAAGGCCAGCATGCTATTAGCCTTCTTCACTACCTGCTGTACCTGCATGCTTGCCTTCATTGACTGGTGTACAAGAACACCCAGATCTCTCTGTACTGCCCCTTTACATAAATTGATTCCATTGAGGTAGTAATCTGCCTTCCTGTTCTTGCTACCAAAGTGGATAACCATACATTTATCCACATTAAACTGCATCTGCCATGCATCTGCCCACTCACCTAACTTGTCCAGGTCACCCTGTAATCTCCTAACATCCTCATCACTTTTCACCCTGCCACCCAGCTTTGTATCATCAGCAAATTTGCTAATGTTATTGCTGATACCATCTTCTATATCATTAACATATATTGTAAAAAGCTGTGGTCCCAGCATGGATCCCTGCGGTACCCCACTGGTCACTGCCTGCCATTCCGAAATGGAGCCGTTTATCACTACCCTTTGTTTCCTATTAGCCAACCAACTTTCAATCCAATCTAGTACTTTGCCCCCAATACCATGCACCCTAATTTTACTCACTAACCTCCTGTGTGGGACTTTATCAAAAGCTTTCTGAAAGTCCAGGTACACTACATCTACTGGATTTCCCTCATCCAACTTCATAGTTACATCCTCAAAAAATTCAAGAAGATTAGTCAAGCATGATTTCCCCTTCATAAATCCATGCTGACTCTATCCTATCCTGTTACTACTATCCAGATGTGCAGTAATTTCATCCTTTATAATAGACTCCAGCATCTTTCCCACCACTGAGGTCAGACTAACTGGTCTATAATTACCTGCTTTCTCTCGCCCACCTTTCTTAAAAAGTGGTATAACATTTGCCACCCTCCAATCCTCAGGAACTGACCCCGAATCTATTGAACTCTGAAAAATAATCACCAACGCATCCACGATTTCCCGAGCCACCTCCTTCAGTACCCTGGGATGCAGACCATCAGGCCCCGGAGACTTATCAACCTTCAGACCTAACAGCTTCTCCAACACCAAATCCTGGCAAATATAAATTCCCTTAAGTTCAGGTCCTTCAGCCACTGTTACCTCAGGGAGATTGCTTGTGTCTTCCCAAGTGAACACAGATCTGAAGTACCCATTTAATTCCTCTGCCATTTCTTTGTTCCTAGTAATATATTCCCCTGTTTCTGTCTTCAAGGGCCCAATTTTTGTCCTAACCATTTTTTTGCCTTGCACATACCTAAAAAAGCTTTTACTATCCTCATTAATATTCTTGGCCAGTTTACCTTCGTACCTCATTTTTCCTCTGCGTATTTCCTTCTTAGTAATCCTCTGTTGCTCTTTAAAAGCTTCCCAGTCCTCAGTTTTCCCACTTATCTTAGCTATGTTATACTTTTTCTCTTTTAACTTTATATGTTTCTTTACTTCCCTCGTCAGCCACGGCTGCCCATGCCTCCTCCTCGGATCTTTCTTCCTTTTAGGAATGAACTGATCCTGCAACTTCTGCATTATACACAGAAATATCCGCCATTGTTCCTCCACGGTCATCCCTGCTAAGGTATTGCACCATTGAACTTTGGCCAGCTCCTCCCTCATAGCTCCATAATTCCCTTTATTCAACAGAAGTACTGTCACTTCCGACTGTACCCTCTCCCTCTCAAATTGCAGATTGAAGCTTATTGTATTATGGTCACTTCTTCCCAATGGCTCCTTCACTTCGAGGTCTCTGACCAATTCTGGTTCGTTACACAATACCAGATCCAGAATTGCCTTCTCCCTGGTCGGCTCCAGCACCAGCTGCTCTAAGAATCCATCTCTGAGGCACTCCACAAAGTCTCTTTCTTGTGGCCCAATACCATCCTGATTCTCCCAGTCTACCTGCATGTTAAAATCCCGCATAACAACTGTAGTGACATCTTTGCGACAGGCCAATTTCAGCTCCTGATTTAACTTACATCCGACATCCAGACTACTGTTTGGGGGCCTGTAGATGACTCCCAAGAGGGTCTTTTTACCCTTGGTATTTCGAAGCTCTATCCACACTGACTCTACATCTCCTGACTCTAGGTCCCCACGCGCAAGGGACTGAATATCATCCCTTACTAACAAGGCCACCCCACCCCCTCTGCCCGTCAGTCTGTCCTTACGATAACACGTGTATCCTTGAATATTCATTTCCCAGGCCCTGTCCACTTGAAGCCACGTCTCAGTTATCCCCACAATATCGTATCTGCCAATTTCCAAAAGAGCCTCAAGCTCATCCATCTTATGTCTAATGCTTCGTGTATTCATGTAAAGTATTTTTAATTTGTTACTGCTCTCACCCTTCCCATCAACCCTTATTTCACTCAACCTTACAGCATGATGCCTTTCCGAGTTTTCTGCCTCATTAATACAGACATCCCCAGTTGACTCTTTGTCTCAGCCTCCTCCTGTCCCACTGAACTCTGCATACCTTGACACCATTCGGTCCCCCTTAGTCCAGGAATTCCCCACCAACGTTTGAGACACCACCCATGCCCTTCATCTCCTCCAAGACTTTAGTTTCCCCAGCTCCCTACGCCTTATCTCCACCATTGACATCCAGTCCCTGTACACATCTATCAGCCATAACGAAGGCCTCCAAGCCCTCTGTTTCTTCCTTTCTCGCAATCTCAACCTGTACCCTTCCACTGACACCCTCATCCGCCTGGCTGAACTGGTCTTCACCCTCAACAACTTCTCCTTCCACCGGCACCCTCATCCGCCTGGCTGAACTGGTCTTCACCCTCAACAACTTCTCCTTCCAATCATCCCATTTCCTCAAACCAAAGGGGTAGCCATGGGCACCTGCATGGGCCCCAGCTATGACTGCCTCTTCATCTAGTATGTAGAACAGTCCATCTGCTACAGCTACACTGACACCATCTGCCACCATTTCCTCCATTACATTGATGACTGTGTTAGCGCTACCTCATTTCCCACGAGGAGGTTGAACAGTTCATCAACTTCACTAACACCTTTCACCCCAATCTCAACTTCATCTTTCCACATCGGACACCTCCCTCCCCTTCCTGGACCTCTCCATCTCCATCTCCAGTAACTGACTAACCATCTTCTACAAACTCACAGACTCCCACAGCTACCTGGACTACACCTCCTCCCACCCTGCCTCCTGTAAAAATGCCATCTCTTATTTCTAATTCCTCCGCCGCATTTATTTCTAGGGTGACCAATTCCACCATAGAAAATCCCAAATGGCCTCCTTCTTCACAGACTGCAATTTCCCCTCCCATGTGGTCGACAATGCCCTCCAGCGTATCTCCTCTATTTCCTGCAGCTTTGCCCTTGAATGCCACCCCATCCCAAAGCAACAGGGACAGAACCCTCTTATCCTCACCTTCCACCCCACCAACCTCCAGATACATCGCATCAACCTCCACCACTTCTGCCACCCACAAACAGATCCCACCACGAGAGATATATTCCCATCCCCACCCCTATCAGCATTTTGGAGAGACCATTCCCTCTGCGACTCCCTTGTCAGATCCATGCGCCCCCATCAGCCCCACCCCACTCCTGGCACTTTCCCCTGCCACTGCAAGAAGTGCAAAATATGCACCTATATCTTCCCCCTCACCTTCGTCCAAGGCCCCAAAAGATCTTTCCACATCCAACCGAAATTTCCCTGTACTTCTACAAAGGTCATCTTCTGCAACCGTTGCACCCAGTGTGGTTTCCTATACAATCGGGAAGACAGGACGCCAACTTGAGGATCGTTTCAGAGAACATTTCTGGTCCACCCACACCAACCAACCCCACCGCCCTGTGAATGAACACTTCCCTCCCCGTCCCACTCCACAAAGGACATGCAGGTCCTGGGTCACATCCATCGCCAAACCCCAACGGCCCGATGCCTGGAGGAAGAACACCCCATCTTCTGCTTTAGGACCCTGCAACCACACAGGATAAATGTTGATTTCGTGAGTGTCCTCATTTCCCCGCACCCCCATCTTATCCTAGTCCCAAGCCTCCAACTCGGCATAGCCCTCTGGACCTGTCCATCACTTCCCCCTCTGACCTATCACCTTCTCCCCTACCTCCATCCACCTGTCGCTTTGTCAGCTACCTTCCCCCCAATCCCACACCCCCTCCCATTTATCTCTCAGCCCCGGCCCACAAGCCTCCTTCCTGAAGAAGGGTTTATACTTGAAACATCAATTTTCCTACTCCTCAGATGCTGCCTGACCTGCTGTGCTTTCCCAGCAACACACTCTCAACTCTGGAAAGATAAAATCCCATACCATAACCACCCTATTGTTCTTAGAGATAACTGAAATCTCCTTACAAATTTGTTTCTCAATTTCCCTTTGAATATTAGGGGGTCTATAATACAATCCCAATAAGGTGATCATCCCTTTCTTACTTCTCAGTTCTACCCAAATAACTTCTCTGGATGTATTTCTGGGAATATCCTCCCTCAGCACAGCTGTGATGTTATCCCTTACCAAAAACACCACTCCACCTCCTCTCTTGCCTCCCTTTCTGTCCTTCCTGTAGCATTTGTATCCTGGAACATTAAGCTGCCCGTCCTGCCCATCTGTGAGCCATGTTTCTGCAATTGCTATGATATCCCAGTCCCATTTTCCTAACCATGCCCTGAATTCATCTGCCTTCCCTGTTAGGCCTCTTACATTGAAATGAATGCAGCTTAGTTTATCATTCCTACCTTGTTCTCTGCTTTGTCACTGATTGTTTGACTCACTTCTGTTCTCAATTGTACCAGTCTCAGATTGATCTCTTTCCTCACTATCTCCCTGGGTCCCAATCCCCCCACCTTACTAGTTTAAATCCTCACGAGTAGCTGTCGCAAATCTTCCTGCTAGTATATTAGTCCCTTCCAATTCAGATGCAATCCGTCCTTCTTGTTCAGGTCACTTCTACCCCAGAAGAAATTGCAATTATTCAAAAATGTGAATCCTTCTCCCATACACCAGCTCCTAGGCCCTACTCTATTCTATTCCTACCCTCACTAGTTCGCAGCACCAGGAGTAATCCAGATACTACTACTCTCATGGAACTCCTTTTTAAATTCCTGCCTAACTCTTTGTATTCTCCCTTCAGAATCTCATCCTTTTTCCTTCCTGTGTCATTGGTTCCAATGTGTACAATGACCTCTTGCTGACCCCTCCCCCCCTTGAGAACATTCTGCACCCTCTCTGAGGCATCCTTGATCCTGGCACCAGGGAGTCAACACACCATTCTGATTTTTCACTGCTGTCCACAGAAACCTCTGTCTGTGCCTTGGACTAGAGACTCCCCTAACACAATCGATCTCTTGGAACCCAATGTACCCCTCATTGCATTAGAGCCAGTCTCAATAGCAGAAACTTGGCTGTTCATGCTACATTCTCCTGAGAATCCATCACCCCTTACATTTTCCAAAAAATCATATTGTTTGAAATGGGGATAGCCACTCCTGCACTACCTGCCTACCTCTCTTACCCTTCTTGGAGTTAACACAACTATGTGACAGTATCTGTGAGTTTTCCCCCTTCCTATAGCTGCCATCCATCACATCCCCTTGCTCTTCTAAATTCCTCATTGCCTGTAACTGTCGCACCAACTGATCCATTTGAAATCTTGCATTCTCCAACATTTCTGGTATCTGATTTGCATCCTCTTTTGTGAAAACAGGACCAAAGTATATATTCAGTTGCTCAGCCATTTCTTTGTCCCCTATTATACATTCCCCTGTTTCTGTCTGTAGAGAACCTACATTTGGCTTCACAAATCTCTTTCTCTTCACATCATATAGAAACTCTTACTGTCAGGCTGCCTGTCTACTTGGATTTCAGCATCTGCAGTTTTTGTCTTTATGTCCCCTGCAATCTTACTTTCGTACTGTAGTTTCTCCTTCTTAATCAATCCCTTCATCCTTCTTTGATGAATTCTAAACTGCTCCCAATCCTCAGATCTATTATGTTCTTGGCCAATCTATGTGCTTCTTCCTTGGATCAGATACTATCTCTAATTTCCTTTATAATCCATGGATTGGCCCTCTTACCCATTTTGCTTTTGTGCTGCACAGGAATAAACAGTTGTTGCAGTTCCCCTGTGTGCTCCTTGAACGTTTGCCATTGCCTGTCTACTGTTGTCCGTTTAAGTAACTTTCCCCAACCTATTGAGGCCAAATCACTCCTCGTATCTTCATAGTTACCTTTATTAAATTCAACACTCTTGTCTCCGAATCAACTATCTGACTTTCCATCTTGATAAAAAAAATTCTATCATGTCGTGAATCACAAAGGCTGGAAACTGAGCAGGGCCATTTGAAATTTGTGTTGACTTCAGGTAAACTGTATGTTCACTGTTCCAAGGATCTTAATTGACACGGAAGTCAAAAATGTATGAGGTAAACCCAAGCACTTGTGAAATGTCGATAAGATCTGTTCAGTTTTCAAGATTTGAAGTCTTCTAAATTCCTAGTACTCTAAACATGAAGCTTTCTCGAAAATACCCTCTACTGGTCTATGTGATTGACCATCTAGTGTAAATTAGAAATAAAGACATACGTCTTTTCTAAAAGATTGCACAAGGAGAATGGGCTGTTTGGAGGCATGGGGTGGCATTGTAGGGTTATGAAATGAGGCTCACAGCATTTTACAGACCTTGAGCAAAGTCCCAGAGAACCAAAGTTTTGCTTTTTATTTATTAATGAAATGTAGTCGTCAATGGCTTGGCCAGCATTTATTGCCCATATCTAATTGCCTAAAGGGTAATCAAGTCATATTGTTGTGTCACATGTAGGCCATACCTAAGGATGGCAGAGTTCCTTCCTGCAAGGGCATGAATGAACCAGATGAGTTTTTATGACAGTCAGCAATGGTTACATGCTTGCCATTCAGCCAGATTTTTAATTCAATTTAAATTTTATCCATGATTTTATCCATGATTTGGAGATGCTAGTATTGGACTGGGGTGTACAAAGTTAAAAATCACACAACGCCAGGTTAGAGTCCAACAGGTTTAATTGGAAGCACTAGCTTTCGGAGCGTCGTTCCTTCATCAGGTGGTTGTGGAGTACACAATTGTAAGACAAAGAATTTATAGAAAAAATTTTAACTTTAGATTTTATCAGCTGTTATATAAGGATTTGAATCCCTGTTCCCCAGAACTTTATCGTGGAACCCTGGATTACTAGCGCAGTAACATTACCATTGCACCACTGCTACAAATGGTGGATGCTTTAGGAGCTGATATCAACACTCATTCCACTCTGTGGCTGCTTATAATCAGAGGGCTCAACTCTATACCACCCCTTGGACTGAAAATTGGATCTAACTTTAAACTGGGGTAGATCTGCCAAGTCAGGAAATTTAACAATTTGAGCTGCTTATGAAAATCTAACATGAAATATTTTGTGAGCCATGTCACAGATTCTTAGAAGGAAAAGATTATTATTAATAAATAATCAAATGATGATAGTGTTGCTGATGTTGCAACTTGGTTTACCTGTCACTTCTATTGACAGGCTAAAGTCAAACAAGACTTCCAGTCTGCTTAAAATTAAGGAACTTGGGTAACAAAAACAAAGAAAATCTTCCTTTGAAAATGATTTTTCCACTCTTGACAGACTACCCAAAGTGATGCTGTTTATTATTGAAATTACAGAAAGCTTGAACAATGATGTGCCATTATCACCGCTAAATAAAGTGTTCTTTCATAAATGGAACATGTTGAAGGGACAGATGACAAATCCAAATCCAAATCCAAATCTGTAATTAAAAGTGTTTTAAATTTCAGAGTGTTTTGCATTTTTTTAAGTAAGCTGCCAAGTTGTTGGTGTGTGTGTGTGTCCTGCCTCCGTTGCACATCCAGATAAGAGGGAAGGGATGAAAACGGCAGAGGAAGGTGATGCTCAATGTGGGTATTTTTGTGTTGATTGGTCATGGCTTCACAATATGTGCCTGTCTTTATCAATGTTGAATGAATACACTGTGCACCTGTTTTGTTTTTGCAATATCGTGTGGGTGTGTATCCAGATGCTGGATTCTGTTGATTTCCAAACATTCAAATTTGGATCTAAAGTTAGTATTTATCTGAATAGTCATGCCTGTTTTTTGGCTCACAAAGAAGCAAGAAATAGCTGAAAAATCATAAATTTTAAAGGGGTTCAGAATTCTAAATCATTCCACCAAATATATAAAAATATATTCCATCTTCATTATGAAGCTAAGCATTTTACTCACTGTAATGAGGTTGTCATTATAACTCGAAAATCATAGAATCATAGAAACGCTATAATGTAGAAGCATCCATTCAGCCCATTGAGTCCACACCAACTCTCCAAATAGAAGCCCACCCAGACCCATCCCTGGACCCTATCCCTGTATCCCTGCATTTCCCATGGCTAATCCACCTAGCCTGCACATCCCTGAACACTATGGGCAACTTAGCATGGCCAATCCACTTAACCTGCACATCTTTGGACTGTGGGAGGAAACCGGAGGAAAACCACGCACACATGAGGAGAATGTGCAAACTCTACACAGACATTCGCCCGAGGATGGAATTGAATGCAGATCAATGGCGCTGTGAAACATGAAATTGAGGAGGTACAGTAGCCGAGATCATACCTTGTTGATCATTACCTAATTAGTTTCTATCAATCCGTAAGAGTGATATCTTTTTATAAAACCTGACCATAATGTTTCAAAGAATTCTGCTATAAATGTTTTTATATCAGTAGGCTACTTTATTTTCAAAATGCAATTTTATTCATTTTTGATGTCAATGCTGACTGTAAAGGTAACTTAAATGCAATCCACTAAGTGTGATCACCAGAGTAGAATGGGCAAATCACTGGTGGAGAGAAGTGTTAGGTGATGCATTTTGGCAAAGGGAATGGGGAGAGACAGGTATAATTTTACAGTTCTTAAAGCTGAGCAAAGAGAAAGACATGGGAATGCATGTGCACATGTCTTTGATGTAGACAAGATATAGTGAGAAGGCAGTTAGCAAATCATGAGGGATTTTGGACTACTTAAATAAAGCACTGAGTCAAAAAGCAGGAATGTTATTTTGAACCTGTAAAGCTGTAATTAGGCCCCAACCGGCGTATTGCATATAGTCCTGGTCACCAGTTTTAGTGAAGATGCGAAAGTCCTTGAATTGGACAGACTGGATTACTCCCCAGCTTATTGGTCAGCTTATTTGCAGTAATTGTACATGACATTCTTTTAATCAACTGCAGTAGTTTTGCTTATAGTTGCTACTAAATGTTGTATTTGCAATTGTGAAGTAGGCCATCAAAGTTTGCAAGGTTCATTGTTCAACTGGTAATTCATTGTTTGAAAGGTTCTAATTGTTGCCTGGCAGTTCAATCAATGATCTGGTATTAACAATGCGCACAGATTAATTCCCATCTTGTGCAAGGAGGGAATTTTGCTACACTTAGGACTTTTGAGTCCTTCGCGTTTTAATGAAAAAATGTCATCATTATTACTCTTGATGCCTAGTCCATCAGTTTGCTGGGAAAATACAGCAGAATTGGATAAGAGGTGAGGATGGGGTTCAGTGATACAACTATGATGAAAGGACATCAAACTGAAATATTAACTCTGTCTCCATCCACAGATACTGCTTAACTTGCTGAGGATTTCTACCATTTTCTGATTGTACAAGAAAGGTTCTGAAGAACAATCAACTTTGACTCAAAACATTAACTGTTTTCTCTCCTCAGATTCTGCAAGACATGCTAAGTTTCTCTATCACTTCTGGCCTTTCTTTCAGATCTCTATCATCCACAGTACTTTGCTTTTATTTTCCCTTTATAATTTTGATTTTCAGCAATTGCATTTTTTTTTGGTTTTGAAATAAGCTATCAATTTGGGATAGTTATTGGAAGGCAGTTGTTGTTGAGGAAACTGCTCCTGAACAAGAACCTTCAGAAGAAAACAGGTAAACTTAGTTTGGGGTTGCAAAATGGATGATTATGAGATTGGGCTGTTCATTTTACTTTGTGTCTTCTTTCCTTTCTCATTGTCACCCATTTCTTTGCTGTCACTCTACTCCAAATTTACACAAAATGGCAGAAAAATGGAGGGAAGAAAGCAAGTGTATATGACAACCAATACAGTTGTGTTCATGCTTTACAAATCAGTTGAGAACTTTATTTAGCACTTAAAGTAGATTTTAAGGTACTGTTTTACAGCTTCATAAAATGTGTATATAAATATATTTTTCTGTCATATTATAATTAAATTTTTAATCACTCTTCAAAGAGCAAATTGGTAGATTATGTTGTCCTTGGTTTTTTTTTCAGAGAGGTTGTACAAGACACAGACTCCAAAAAGTCTAAGTCGAAGGGTTTTATGGCCAATTTGATTATAGCTAACAGATGCTGCCTCAGGCAACAGGCTTTCAAGTTTTTGAAAATAATTCTTGTATAATGAAGAGAGAGTAGCCAGTTCTTCCAGCTCAGCTTTTCTCTTGTTTGGTTTGATTTTTAACGGGAGAGTTGTAAAAGCTGCTGGACCCAAAAAAGCAGGACCAGGCTGGCACTCTCTCCTTGACGTTTCTCCTATAAGACTCTACATGTGATGTTTGTGCCAAGGAGTGTTCATGGGGATTGTTGCAAGTATTGGGAACAGCATCATTGAGTTGGGATAATCTGTTGGGCTTTCGGATGGATTAAGTTATTCTGTATTCTGTTCTCTTTTGTTTGTGTTCCATTCGGTAATCTTGTAAATAAACTCTATTTTGTTTAAAACGAAATGGTTTGACCAGCAGCATCTCTCCTGGAATATCCACATTAGACCTGCTTAAAACAATTAGCAAATTTCAGGTCTGGGCTACCTTCTTGAAATGCTTTGAGGGGGGGTCTGGCCTGGTTCATAACCGGATAAATATGTTCTTCATGGGTGTGTTTGTAATAGTTCTTTGAAAATTAATGACCTATAAAAGTTAATTTAATATCTCATTTATAACCTTGTAAAATTGTTCCATATTTCCTTCTCATGCAATGATTCATGAAACTTCTACATGGCTAAAAACGTAAGCAACTGTTAAAGATAGCAAAAGTCTTAAAAATGTATCAGCTACATGATCTTTGGTCTTACTACAAGTAGCAATGTAGATATTTTAACTGGTACTTTTCGTTTCATAACAATGCATTTCTTCTTTGGAGAATTATTAAAACAAACTATGACACAGCTCTACATAATGAAATATTAAGTCAGGTGACCCAAAGCTTGGTTAAAGAAGTAGGTTTTAGGGAGTGATCTGAGAAAGGAAAGTGAGATAGAGAGGCAGAGACTGTAAGAAGAAAATTCTAGATTTAGAGGGCATTTAATTGTATGTCAAACAAGTTGCCTTTTTAGATTAGATTAGATTAGATTACTTACAGTGTGGAAACAGGCCCTTCGGCCCAACAAGTCCACACCGCCCCGCCGAAGCGCAACCCACCCATACCCCTACACATCTACCCCTTACCTAACACTACGGGCAATTTAGCATGGCCAATTCACCTGACCTGCACATCTTTGGACTGTGGGAGGAAACCGGAGCACCCGGAGGAAACCCACGCAGACACGGGGAGAATGTGCAAACTCCACACAGTCAGTCGCCTGAGTCGGGAATTGAACCCGGGTCTCTGGCGCTGTGAGGCAGCAGTGCTAACCACTGTGCCACCGTGCCACCTTGATTCTGCATAAAAATGGTGAACTATTTATTGATTGTTTTCATGTCATTTATTACATAGTTTGGATTTGAGCTGGTTGCATGAAGGTTTTGGTCAGCATTTTTGCAGAGGTTTATCTTGTATTTCTGTAGTCATGGCTCTTAAAAAATGCAGACTAAGAGAAAGAATTATTGGAGGCTAATAAGAATGTATTTATATTAGGAGATTTGTACAAACATCCAGCAAACAGTTGTACATTACCCTTTATGTTTAGAATATCAGAGATTTTATATTTTTCTCTTTATATGAGTGGAAACATCCATAGCATAGAAAAAGCCTTTTGGGTTTCAATTTGGGGGTTTTGCAGAAGTTTTGGCTGAAGCCGGAAATGTAAGACAGTTACTACTGAAGAAGGGATTTGGATTAAAACTGAAAAAAAAATTCTCGGTGCAAATAGTTTCATTTCAAATTTACAGACCATTGTTGTTTGGATCATGAAGGATTTTTTGAATCTGAGAAAGTCTATGTTTAGTGGTATAAAGGCTGAAGGAAGATGTCTTCAAATTCTCAAGGGCGGGGAATCAAAGCCACAGCTAAGACAAAAACCCATTGGTGATACAATGTGGAAGGAAGTGCTTTTGGGAAGTGGTCTAAGCTCTGCAGTCCTGTCACATTCAACAATTAAACAACTCACAGGATGAGGAGGATAACCACAAATATCCCCACTCTCAATGATTGAAGAGCCCAGTACAACAGATAAGGCTGAAAGATTTGCCTCCTCCAGTGGTCCTAGCATTTCAGATACCAGTCTTCAGCCAATTGGATTCATTCTATATGATATCAAGAAACGGTTGGAGACACTGGATACTGCAAAAGCTGACAACAGTACTGAAGGCTTGTGCTCCACGATTTGCCACTCCCTGAGCCAAGCTATTACAATACTAGCATCCACCTGCCAATGTGCAAAAGTGCCCAGGTATGTCCTGTTCATAAAAAGCTGGACAATTTCCAACCCAGCCAATTACTGCCCAGTCAGTCTACTCCTAATCATTAGTGAAGTATTGAAAGGCGTCATCAGCAGTGCTATCAAGCAGGCCCTGCTCAGTGATGAAAAATGTGTTGTTGGAAAATTGCAGCAGGTCAGGCAGCATCCAAAGAGCAGGAGAATTGACGTTTCGGGCATAAGCCCTTCTTCAGGGAACTTATGCCCGAATCGGCGATTCTCTTGCTCCTTGGATGCTGCCTGACCTGCTGCACTTTCCCAGCAACACATTTTTCAGCTCTGATCTCCAGCATCTGCAGTCCTCACTTTCTCCCTGCTCAGTGATGCCCAGTTTGTGTTCCACCAGGGTCACTCAGCTCCAGATCTCATTACAGCCTTAGTTCAAACATGGACAAAAAAGTTGAATTCCAAATGTGAGGTGAGAGTGACATCAAGCTGCATTCAATTGAGTGAGGCCTAACAAAACTGGAATCAATGGCTATTAGGGGCAAACTCTCTGCTGGTTAGAATCATACCTGACATATAGGAAGATTGTCATGGTTCATGGAGTTCAGCTATCTCAGTTCCAGCACATCTCTGTGGGAGTTCCTCAAGGTAGTGTCCTCGGCCCAGCCATCTTCAGCTGCTTCATAAATGATGTTCTCTCCATCATAAAGTGAGAAGTAGAAATGTTTACTGGTGAGTGCACAATGTTCAGCATCATTTGTGATTCCTCACATACTGAAGAAGTCCATGTTCAAGTGCAACAAGATCTGGATAATATCCACGCTTGGGCTGATAAGTGGAAAATAACATTTATGCCACACAAAAATCAGGGTATGACCATCCCCATTAAGTGACAATCTGATCATTGCCCCTTGACATTCAATCCTTTATTGAATCCCCCACTGTCACCATTCTGGGGGGGTTACCATTGACCGGATACTCAACTAGACTTGCCACATAAATACAGTGGCTACTAGAGTAGGTCAGAGGCTGGAGACTGTGTGGTGAATAACTCACCTGACTGCCCAAAACCTGTGCAAGTCAGGAGTGTGATGGAATGCTCCCCACTTGCCCACTTGCACGAATGGGTGCAGCTTGAACAACACTCAAGAAATTTGACACCATCCAGAACAAAGCAACCCATTTGATTTGCGCCACATCCACAAACATCCATTCCCTCCACCACCAACACTCAATGGCAACAGTGTGTACCATATATAAGATGTACTGCAGAAATTCAACAAAGATCCTCCAACATCACTTCCCAAACCCACAATCACTTCCATCTAGAAGGACAAAGGCAGCAGATTTGTGGGAATACCACCACCTGCAAGGCGCTCACTATTCTGACTTGGTAATATGTCACCATTCCCTCAGTGTCACTAGGCTAAAATCCTAGAATTGCCTCCCTACCAGCATTATGGGCCAACTACAGCAGGTGGACTGCAGTAATTTAAGAAGGCAGCTCATCACCATTTTCTCAAATGTATCTAGGGGGGAGTAATAAGTGCTGGCCACCCAGTGAAGCCCACATCTGATGAGTGAATTATAAAAAAGAGTTGGGATTGTAGTTAACTGTTATTTTGAAATCTTTAAATTCACCTTATATTTGAACAGCTTAATTTATCTTCTTTTCTCTTGCATAATAAACTTCTGTTTTATTGTTAAAACCAAATCTGCAACACTGTGTTTCAGTGAAAGGCTACCTTATTAAAATCAAAAAAGAACAAAATGTGATTTGTCAGCCAGATTTAAGCCTGGGATCTGACGTCTCCAACAATAACATAAACTGGCATCATAATGGAAGTCACATCCAGAATTTTTAGGAAATTGATCTTTCAAGATCAATTGGTGCATAGGAAACAATTCTAACTGGTACAAATCAGCAGAATGCTCTACTTATTTACATTTCTGTGAGCCACCTGATTCTTAAATGCTATATTTAACATGAGTTCAAAGCAAATGGGTTCCAACATCACAAATCAGGGCAGGACTTAAACACATAATGGGAAGGTCCTGGGGAGTGTTGCTGAATAAAAAGACCTTGGAATAGAGCTTCATAGTTCCTTGAAAGTGAAGTTGCAGGTAGACAGGATAGTGAAGGTGGTGTTTGGAATGTTTGCCTTTATTGGTCAGTGTACTGAGTCCAGGAGTTAGAGGTCATGTGCAGCTGTACAGGACATTGGTTAGGTCACTTTTGGAAAATGTTGTGCAATTCTGGTCTCCCTGCTATAGGAAGGATGTTGTAAAACTTGCAAGGGTTCAGAAGGATATTGCCAGGGTTTGTGTTATAGGGAGAGGCTGGGGCTATTTTCCAAGGAATTTCAGAGGCTGAGGGGTGGCCATATAGAGGTTTATAAAATCATGAGGGACATGGATAGGGTAAATAGACAAGGTATTTTCCCTATCCATGGGTGGGTGAGTCCAAAGATAGCAGGCACAAGTTAGGGTGAAACAGGAAAGATTTAAAAGGGACCTAAAGGGCAACTTTTTCATGCAGAAAGTGGTGACCTATGGAACAAGCTGCCAGAGGAAGTAGTGGAGGCCAGGACAATGACAACATTTAAAAAGCATCTGGATAGGTATTTGAATAGAAAGCATTTCCATGCTGTATGACCTTATGACTTTAAATGTTGAAGGTGTTTACACAGATGTCATAACAATAACTGCAGATTATGGATGAGGCATTCTGGCCAGTTAGCACTGTGGGAGGAGGATATTATACTGGGTGAACACAGCTGGTGGAATGCTATCCTGCTGGATGAACACGGTAGGAAAACTTTGTTCAACAGATGGCAAGAACAGCCTATCCCTCTGGCTGAAATTGCTGAAGTTTGTTCTGACTTTATGAGTGATGTGGCTGTTATGGTTAAATGACTGGAAGAGTAAGCAAGGTGTGATATTTGTAGTCATGTCAATTGTGTGAAAGGGAGGTGAAGCTATTTATTTTGGATGTAGTTGTGATTGAATTCAACTGATTGATCAGTGAGTGATGGGAATTGTAATATTTGAAGATGCATTGACTAATCTTGCTCACTCTTGAGGTTGTTGAGCTTAAAGTTCTACATTCTCAGGGTTATACTCCTAGTGTTGACTTCAACAAGCTGTCTGACTCATTACCCTGTCCTCATTTGTCTGCAGTACGTTGGTCTCCTCACAATTGAAGATGTCTCTCTTTCTGTCAAATTCCTGCCAAAAAGGTCCCCAGTGCTGTGCTGGAGAATCTTAGAGGCAACAATGAGGATTGCAGATGCTGAAATCCAGAGTTTAGATTAGAGTGGTGATGGAAAAGTGCAGCAGGTCAGGCAGCATCCGAGGAGCAGGAAAATCATATGAAGGGCTTTTGCCTGAAACGTCGATTTTCCTGCTCCTCGGATGCTGCCTGACCTGCTGTGCTTTTCCAGCACCACTCTAATCTAAACTCTGGAGAACCTTAGAGCTGACTGTCTGTATTGAGCCATTCCTGTGGCCAAGTCATTTCTCCAATAAATTTCAGCTTCTGCCCAAGCTAAATTGAACCTTATCAAACTCTTCCACCACCATGAAGAGTCTCTGACCAAGATTTGAAGAAATGGTAAAAATTTAGAAAACAGGGAAATTTCACACCAAATCGATTAACAATAGTACTTCATCAGAAATAGTTCACTCGGATTGAAGAAACCATTTTAGATGACAGAAAGAAAAAGAGAGAATAAAAGCAGCATGTGGTTTGTTGAAATAAAATATTACTTTTTTTCATCTCAGCATTTTCATACTTTGCAGGTTCAAAGCTGATGATAATGTTTGATAGTTCTAATAGTCTTTCAGCAAAAAGAAAAATTGTAAATATTTTCAAAACGTTGCTGTTTCGGTACTTGAGATAGGAGGCAAGTTTTGCTTAGTAGAGTTAAGTACAACGTGTAGCTATAATGCCACATAAGATATGAAAGTTTCTTCATTGCTTGGATCATGTGTAAGTTCAATTTTAATAATGGGAGTGCATTAATATTCTTGAGATTTATTTCGTTAACTTTGGACATCAAAACAAACTATGGTTTGCTACTTTAAGGTATGAATGAGTGATATTAAGTGCAGGTTGGCGTGGATTGTACAGATTGTCTTTTGAGGAAGCAGTCTTGATATGAAGGATGATCTCTTAACAATGGAGCAATAAGTAATTCAAACCATTAAGTCTGTTTTTGCTGATGTAACAGCTCTATCCTTTTATTCTGATTTCTATGTTCTTTTTCATATCTGATCATGATCTTATTTACCAATCAAGTATGCGGCTCACTTCAAGCAACTCAGTTATTTTAATACAAGTAACTGTCTAATTTTCATTCTTTGCTGCTGTTTTACATTGGCAAAGTCTTTAAAATGTTAAGTTGACCTCATTGTGCTAATGTACAAGAATTATAAAGAGGGCCTATTGTTAATTTCTATATCAAAATTGTTCTCTATATCTAATGAAGTCTGACTGTTACATGTCTTTGCAGGAATTGAACAAAAGTGGGTATGGTCAAATCACAACTGAGATCAGTGAGGCTCAAGTGTTCTACTTTGCCGAAGATTACCACCAGCAGTACTTGGATAAGAACCCAGGCGGTTATTGTGGATTAGGTGGTACTGGGGTATCTTGCCCAATTGGTATTCAGAAGTAAGACAGGATACTGAGTTAGTGGCTAACATAGCACTAATTTGCCTTCATTGACCTGTTTCACAGACAATAGGGTAAAATTTTCATTTAATGGGACAAAATACTGGTAGGATTGCATTGATCACCTGTTGCTCACTTGCCTGAAACCTAGCCTAATATTTTATATTTGCATTTAAATTTGTGTCAAGAAATCCGAATAAGCACAAAGTTGAATCAAAAGAAATAATAATTTTCCAGTGCTTGCTCTTTTAACATGCCTTAGGTGAGAATGTTAGAAATTCTAATTATGGAGGGTGAACTTCAAAATATTTTTTCATCTATAATCATATATCATATTTACTGGTTATCTTTATTTTCATATTCACTAACTTTGGTAAAAAAATTGTTATCCCACCAAAATGGAGAATATAGTGTATTTTCAGTATTAGTGAAAATAATTGATTTAGTATATACAATATTTTTGGGACAGCCATGACCATGAAAATAAAAAGCCTGCATTTCCAAATTTGTTACAAAGAGCTGGTAGATAAAGAACCAGGATAAAAATCTCACTTTTTCCATCAGAGTCATGATACGTATCAGAGATAAAATTGACTTGTAAAAAATCGCAGAAAATTAAATAGAAATTGTTCACTCTAAGTGGAATAATTTGAAAATTATGAAAATTTGAAAACTCCTAGATAATAAAAATAATTTGAATGCCTGTCAAACTGGAAAATGATAAAGTTTTGGCCTATTTTTCATGGGGCAGAAATGATACCAGGAAAGAGGCCACAGATTTATAAAACAGTTTTGCTGGTGATGCCTGCTTACTAGTGCTACCCACAAAGCAAGAAGTACCATATATACTTGTGTAAAAGTCAATCTTATGTCAACGTTGATCCCTTATTTTTGGCAAAAAGGTCTTGTATTTTCCATATATTTCGTGTAAATGTTGACCCTACTATATCGCATTGTAAACCTCTTACATAGAAACTGCACATTCCCGTTATCCCACTTAAACGAAACCACATTCATTCATTTATACTGGTAACTCTACTTATTGTTCTTTGTTTACTATATTGTGTCTCCATTCATTCATTCATACAAAACTCTACTTACCGTACTTGGTTTATTACAGCACGTTTTGATTCATTCATTCATTCAGACCAGGTCTAAGTACATCGGTACTTATCACACTGTGTTCACTTTACATCCAAAAAGTAATATCATTAAAAAATTAATTATTTTAATTGTGCCATTATATCTGAATAAAAGTGAGATATATTAGTACATATATCTTTAATTGTTTGACAAATGTGTTAATGTTGCTGAGGTTCATTACATTCGAGAGTAAATGGGAGGGAAACGGAAGAATTTGGCAGGAACGTTCAAGATGCTTGCACATTCAGAATTTAATAAATGTTTCATTTTAAGTGTGCCAATATACTAGGCCAGATTTGCACAGTGTGATTTTGCAGGATTTCAATGAATCTTTGACATGTTAAATTTTCGTACCGATGTGTATAAATAAAATTTACTCCCAGTAATTAGATTAGATTACATTACAGTGTGGAAACAGGCCCTTCGGCCCAACAAGTCCACACCGACCCGCCGAAGCGCAACCCACCCATACCCCTACATTTACCCCTTACCTAACACTACGGGCAATTTAGCATGGCCAGTTCACCTGGCCTGCACATCTTTGGACTGTGGGAGGAAACCGGAGCACCCGGAGGAAACCCACGCAGACACGGGGAGAACGTGCAAACTCCACACAGTCAGTCGCCTGAGGCGGGAATTGAACCCGGGTCTCTGGCGCTGTGAGGCAACAGTGCTAACCACTGTGCCACCGTGCCGCCCACGGTGCTTGTTTCTCTTGCTTTTAATCGTAATTACCTTTATCCGGTAATTCATTATGTTTTTCTTCTTTACCTAGGATTAGTTGAGCAATCAAACTGACTTCTGCTAATAATACAGTATTTTGAACTGCAGCTTGAATTTCAGCCCCTCAAAACTAGGGCCAGTGTAATAGTCTACCCTATAAATTGGATTTTTAAAAATCGTTTAAAAAATTTGACTTTTACACGAGTATATAAGGTAGTAAAATAAAGGTACATAAGTCAGAGTAGCAGCGTGCTTTGAATACTACTAAATTGGATAAGTCATATTGACTGGGGACGTTTCACACTTTGATTTCAGCACCAAGTGATAACATTTTGTGTCATATCTCTAAAGTTGATACATGTAGCTGAAGTATTCTCTTTCATGTTATGGGACTCTGTTAGATTTGAAATTTATATCAGTTTGTTCAGCTTTCTTCTCCGTATTACAACAATTTCCAATCATTGTATTTTAAACACGCCAATAAACATATAAAATTGTTGCCAAACGCATTTTTTTTGGCTTTGTTTGTTAACTGTCAATCTATCCTATGTGACATCTTATGTAATATTGTTTTATATTGCTTGTGCAGAAACATTCCAAGTCATAAAATAGCTTTGCAAAGATGTTAATTTCCAATTTGTGACCTTAACCTTCATTTATGCACACGAGTAACTTCATTAATTCTGACAATTACACAAATAATTAGATCCAATTCCAAACGACACCTTGAAGCTTGAATTTTAAAAAAAATCTTTCAAATAAAAAGCAAACCACAGCCAAATTATATTTGTTTTAGATTCTTGCTTCAGTTGAGACACCATCTCAGTTACTGAAAAGGACGTCCATCAAACTCAACGACTTGCAATAAGATTTATTCATTTTTGTCATATGAACTATTTTTAAGTGTTCTAATTTTAAAATTAGCACAACTCTATGGCACTAAAATTATATTTGTGTGCTTAAAATAAACAACCCATTGCTTGAGAAAAAATAGTAAAGGCAAGACACTCTGCACTTTAAATCATCACAATAAAGTTATTAGCTCATGTGTTGTTTACATCACTTCAATTGACTTTAAAGAAATGTTGGGAGTGAGATTCAAAGGTGATGGCCCCATTGATGTTGTCCTTCAGTCTATAAACCTTTGAGTACTTACGGTACAAGTAGTTGATTTTGACTATTATCAGTGGAGTTCATGCTCTACCCATATTCACTTTAAACCTTCAATTTGAATTCAAACTAATTTATTAGATGCCAGATTTTCATGAGAAGACATGCATGAACACACCAGGATAAGCACCCTTTAGAATATAATCAGTACCAATGCAGAATGTCTACTTCTTCATGGTTGAGATTCTTGCCTCTTGTTTGACACTGATGTATGGAGGTGAAAATTGGAAAGGCTATGATTTCATCTGAAACTCAAAGGTAGGAGTCAGTGGGAGAGGAGGAAGATTATCTGTTGGGTAGCTCGAGGTGGAAGAACATTTTGAACCATGATGTTTTAACATAGACAAGGTTTTCTGTGATTACTGTGTGACAAAATTAGAAATGCAAATGTAGAGGACAAGTGTGCAATTTCACGGTAAACAGCAGAGGAATTATTCCTTTTTGTAACCAGAGAGTCAGCTACAGAGGCTCACAATAACAGACTGCAGCATTACTGAAAAAACATTACCTCCTAAATTAATTATTTGAGCAAATTTTCAATAAGTATCACTAGCCGCATAATGACACCACGAGCCAAAATAATATAGCCTTTTTCCTAAAATATTTTGCAATAATGTCTCTTGACATAAAAGTCAAAGAAAAATTTCACTGCCCACATCCATGTTAATTGCTATCCCTATACAGCAGAACTCCAAATGAATGTTTTCAATTGATACAATGAATCTGTATTTCATCAAAATGCTGCTGTTTAAGAGAATTTGCATATCAGAAGTGGATATTGAACTCATATTTTGAGTTTTTCACCTTTATTCAGCAATTATTTTAAAATACCACAAAACAGAGGAGCAGAATTATGCTATTCGGTCCATCGAGTCTGCTCCACCATTCATAGATTCATACAGTGCAGAAAAGGCCTTTCGGCCCTTTGCATCTACACTGATAAAATAAGGTCTTCTCATCCCAATTTCCTGCATGATAAGGTTAGCATTGCTGCCTTACAGTGACAGGGACCTGGGTTCGATTCCAGCCTCGGGCGACTGTCTGTCTGGAATTGCACATACTCAGGATACTCTGGTTTCTTCCCACAATCCGAAGATGTGCAAGTCAGGTGACTGGGCAAAGCTAAATTGCCCATAGTGTTCAGGAGTGTGTAGGTTAGGTGCATTAATCAGGGGAAATGTAGAGTAATAGGTTAATGGGTTTGGGTGGGATACTCTTTGGAGGGTTGGTGTGGACTTGTTGAGCCAAATGGCCTGGTTCAACATTGTAGGGAGCTCTATGACTATTTGATAGACGAAAAGATAGACTAGAGTCATACAGCATGGAAACAGATCCTACGATTGAACCAGTCCATGTTGACTATCTTCCCAAACTAAAACTTGTCCCACCTGCTTGTACTTAGCCTATATCCCTCCAAACTTTCTTTTTCATGAACTTATCTAAAGGTCTTTTAAACATTGTAACTGTACCTGCACCCACCACTTCCTCTTGATGTTCATTCCATGCAAGATGTATTCTTTGTGTAAAAACACTGCCCCTCATGCTTTTTTAAAATCTTTCTCCTCTCACTTTAAAACTATGTCCTTGTCGAATGCCTTACTGAAGTCCATATTGTAATGTTAAAATGAAAATATCTTGCAGAAAAGCTGTCAGGCATTATTATGCATAATCTGTGCTGTCTCTCTACTGGAGAATACTCAAACAAAATTAAGAAATTAATCTTATGCGTTTTCCATGGATAGTGGTGATCTTGCACAGAATATCCAAGATGTTCTTGAGAATTACTGTTTAAAGATATCAAATATTTTGGACTGTGTTAGCTCAATGCCGAACTGATTTCCAAGTCACAAACCCAAATATGCATCTGGTGAGGCCTTCCTGGTAAGGGGCTTTTCAAGAAGATGCTTCCAGAAGCACTGCCCATTTATCATCAGTGAGCAGCCTGTAGCTGCAGAAAGTCCAATCAAAATGCCCAAAATGGAAGTCACAGTCCCTCTGTGAATGTTATGTACTGTTGATGTGAATGGTGGATGACAGGGCAGCAAAGATGGAGGCAATCTACTTTAGTTGGAACTATCAATCAATTTACCATGCCCTGCAGTACCTGGTACATGTAATGTCCTGAGAATTGCCACTCCTGGCCTTTCAGAGTTTTGATCGCCCAATCTGCTCTCACTTGGGCGGCACGGTGGCACAGTGGTTAGCACTGCTGCCTCACAGCGCTAGAGACCCGGGTTCAATTCCCGCCTCAGGCGACTGACTGTGTGGACGTTCTCCCCGTGTCTGCGTGGGTTTCCTCCGGGTGCTCCGGTTTCCTCCCACAGTCCAAAGATGTGCAGCTCAGGTGAATTGGCCATGCTAAATTGCCCGTAGTGTTAGGTTAGGGGTATGGGTGGGTTGCGCTTCGGCGGGGCGGTGTGGACTTGTTGGGCCGAAGGGCCTGTTTCCACACTGTAAGTAATCTAATCTAATCTAATCTAATCACCTATGGCAGACAAACTGCAGACACAGCAACAAGCATGTGCACAATCAGCATTGTTTCATTGTTTTCCAAAAATGTTCACTAATTATCTCCATAATTACTGTAATTAATTTCAGCCAGAGTGAGGCTCCAGCAGGATCTCGATTTCCAACACAAGAAATGTTATTGTGAAAGTGTCACTATATCAGGCACACTCATTCCAGACTAGTCTATGGGATCCTGAGCGTTGATCTTGATCACCTGTTTCAGGTTCCTGGTATGAACAAGCCCATATGTACAGTCCTCTCAAAGCTTCACACATGTATGACTCAGAACAAAGTTGCAAATTACTCAATTGCACAGGCTCCAATCCTGGCAATGCCCTGAGAGCTGTGATCACATGCAAAATATAGAATGCGTCAGCTGCAGATGCTGCTTTGGAAACAGAAGCAAGTTAGAAGTAGTTTAAACCTAACCCATAAAATGATCAATACACAAACTTCCTATTGTTTCTTCTCAGACTATCAGAGTGGAAGGATATATCTTGTATGTACAAAAAATTGAGGGACTCCATTCCCCTTTAAAATGAGTAGAGCAACATATTTCAAATGTTAAAACATTAAATTAATTTCTTCATTGCCCCACTCCCTTTCATAATGTTAGCTTCTTTTTTTTAAGCTAATTTTAGCTAATTGGAACAATGATCCTCAATTTCATCTTTCAACTTGTCTGGGAGAATCAGGTAAAGTGCATTATGCATCGGTGTTCCTGAAATACTACCTAGCCAATAGGATTGGATATATGCATATGCAATTAGCAAAAACAATTAAATAGCTTTGGAAAGAAAGATGTTCAGTAAATTTCCTAACAGACTATTGACAATGAGCAAAGGCATGGTACATTTAGCAATTTCAAGAGGTATGGCACTGGAAAAGCACAGCAGGTCAGGCAGCAGCTGAGGCGCAGGAGAGTCAACGTTTTGGGCATTCGACTGTTCTCCTTGGATGTCCTCCTCAGATGCTGCCTGACCTGCTGTGCTTTTCTAGCACCACACTTTTCAACTCTGATCTCCAGCATCCACAGACCTCACTTCCTTCTACATCTAACAATTTGTTGTGTAAAGGATTGTCGGATTTTGATTGTAAACGTGTCAGTGATATCCTGCTGGTGTTACCAAAAGGCTATTATTGGGAAGTAATGAGCAAGAAATTACATTTAGATAACATTTCATAAAGTGAAACAACTCAATACACTTTGTGTGCAAAGTGAGAAGAAGAATTTAAAAAAACCAAACAGAAATAACTAGAAATCTCATGGAATGTGGGCAGTATTTGATTGACATCATTAAATCAGTGGGTTGACTGTAGATTTTGCTCAGTGCTGTCACTCAGGTCCTAAGTAATTCAGCAAACCCAGTAGGCAAACAGTTGCCGTTATATTTATCCTGCTGTTTTGCCATCTTGATTTAGCAGGACGAACAAATAGTTGTGAAAATATTGAACTTTTCCTTTAAGACTAAAACATCTAACAAGCAACAAAGTCTAAATAGGAACAAGTCTATCTGCTCTGTAGCAAAGTGAAAGATTAGCTCAATGGAAAGTGAAATGACTTCATTTTGTGTGAATGTCTTTTGTGTCTAATCTATAGTCTTATTCTTAGCTACCATTTGTTTTTTACCCAATGTTACCAACTTTAGATGGGCCCTGAATGCTGCCAATGCTGTTCAATTCCAACAATGCTAGGAGAAGGTAACCTTCTCAACTGAAGAATTTGATTTAGCTATTAAGAGATAGAAGAGGTACCAGTGCATCCCATCATGAAATCTGGGGTGCCTGAAATTATCAGCTGTGAAGGGTTTGCAGTCTGCATGTGGTCTCTGTACTGATTGTAACTAGATTAGTGGGCGGCACGGTGGCACAGTGGTTAGCACTGCTGCCTCACAGCGCCAGAGACCCGGGTTCAATTCCTGCCTCAGGCGACTGACTGTGTGGCGTTTGCACGTTCTCCCCGTGTCTGTGTGGGTTTCCTCCGGCTGCTCCGGTTTCCTCCCACAGTCCAAAGATGTGCAGGTCAGGTGAATTGGCCATGCTAAATTGCCCGTAGTGTTAGGTAAGGGGTAAATGTAGGGGTATGGGTGGGTTGTGCTTCGGCGGGTCGGTATGGACTTGTTGGGCCGAAGGGCCTGTTTCCACACTGTAATGTAATGTAATGTAAATAATGTAATGTAAAATCAGTCAAATGGACTTCATAAAATATGAGTTCCTTGATTGGGATTATTAATCTGGTGCAATCAGGGATCCCAGACTGACAGATGAAAACAGGAGTGTCAGACATCCTGACAATCTGAGAATGGGCACTGAAGGAGCTGGATCAGTGACAAGAACCTTCCATGTGTAAATAAAGAGTGACTTGGTGACAGGATACTGGCCTCTGGAGTTATTTCAGTCCCCATGTGGAGAAACTGAAATCTGGACTGCCTTAAAGTTAGAGATGAGTTGCTTCAAAGCAATCGATTCTGAACATTTACTCCCAAAACAGACACTAAATGAAAATAACATTCTTGAAAACGTGAGAATATTATTGCTTTGTTGAATTGAAGATCAAATATAGATGTCAATTGACAATTGATGGGTTATATTTATTACTGCAGCAATGAACTGAAATTTATGGAGAATGGAATGGAAGTGTGGGGTGCAGTTTATCCGCAGATCTTATTAAAATTGTATGGGACCATATAGTCAAGTCACTACCAAGAACAATGAGCCCACAGCATCAGATTGCATCTGATCAACTCTGGGTCAGAGAAAAGATACCATGCTAACCCACTGTCCTAAAGTTTGTCTTGACTTGAGCCTGATGCTTTCAATAATTATATTTGTAACATTCGTCAAAGATTTCTAATATTCACAATATATTCTTGAAGAAAAAAAGCACAATCTGCCCTATAATAAAAACAATGTGCTAGAGACACTCAACAGGTTTGGCAGCATCTGTGGACAAAAAAAGTTAACTTTTCGAGTCAGATATGACTTTTGTTTTGGAATTAAAGAGGTATGGAAAATGATGGGTTTATATTCTTCTATGTTCTATGTTCTATGTTCTATATGTTGTTGATAAATGGGGAAGAGAAGTGAGTGGAGCAGATAGTGAGGATGTCCAGAGTAAGAGACAGAGAGTGCCAATAGTAGGAAAGGAGAGATCTAGATGCAAATCAGATGTTAATGATAGATGCAAATAAAAAATAAATCAGTTCTGCTAAGAACAAATTCATATCAAGAAACTGGGGGAGGGTTATAATCAAATTGGAGAATAATGTTCACTATTCACAATTTGCAGTTGTTGAATTCAGTGCTATATACATAAGAACATAAGACCTGGGAGCAGGAATAGGCCATCCTGCTGATAAAGCCTGCTCCACCATTCAATAAGATCATGGCTGATCTTTTCATGGCCTCAGCTTCACTTACCCACACTCTCACTGGGACCCTTAATTACTTCATTGTTCAAAAAATAATCTATCTTTGCTTTAAAAACATTTACTGAAGTAATGTCAACTAGTTCTCAGGGCAGAGAATTCCATAGATTCACAACACTCTGGGTGAAGACGTTCCTTCTCAATTAAGTTCTAAATCTGCTCCTCCTAATGCCTGTGGTAACATCCTCTCTATGTTTATCTTGTCTATTCCTTTCATAATTTTATATGTTTCTATAATATCCTTCCTCATTCTTCTAAATTCCGATGAATATAATCCCAGTCTACTCAGTCTCTCCTCATAAGCCAACCCCCTCAACTCCAGAACCAACCTCATGAACCTGCTCTGTACCCCCTCGAGCGCCAGTACATCCTTTTTCAAGTAAGGAGACCAAAGCTGCATACAGTACTCCAGGTGTGGCCTCACCTGCACTTTTTACAGCCGCATTATAATCTCCCTGCTTTTCAACTCAATCCCTTTAACAATGAAGGACAAAATTCCATTTGTCTTCCTAATTAGCTGTTGTACCTGCAGACCACTCTTCTCTGATTCATGCACAAGGACACCAGGTCCCTCTGCATGGCAGCATACTGCAACTTTTTACCATTCAAGTAATAGTCCTTTTTATTGTTCCTGAAGAAGGGCTTATGCCCGAAACTTCGATTCTCCTGCTCCTTGAATGCTGCCTGACCTGCTTTTCCAGCAACACATTTTCAGCTCTGATCTCCAGCATCTGCAGCCCTCACTTTCTCCTTTTTACTGTTACCCCTAGCAAACTGGATGACTTCACATTTATTAACATTGAATTCCATCTGCATGACCTTTGCATAGAAAATGAGGCACTGTTTTTCCAATCAGTGTTAAGTTTCACTAGACAACTGCAGTAGGCCTAGGACTGGAATGTTTGGAAATAAGATGGTGCTTTGATAATGCAAGCAGCTGGAAGGTTGAGGTTGCTCTTATAGGCAAAGTGGACAGATTCCACAAAGAGTTCACTTAATCTGGTTTTAGTCCCTTCAATGCAGAGGAGACTGCACTCTGAGCAGTTGACTAGATTGAAAGAATTACATATAAATCGCTGTTTCACCTGGAATCTGCATTGATCAGTTCTTAATGCCACCCTTTTAAAAATGAAATCATCAGTTCTTCGAGTGCATTTTCCAAAAGTATTATCAGCCAACAATACCTAAGAAACTTGACACCATCCAGGATAAAGCAACCTGCTTGATTGCTATCACTTCCATAAACATTCACTCACTCTACCAACAACACTCAGTTGCAGCAATGTGTAATATCCACAAGGTGCATTGCAGAAATTCACCAATGATCCTTAAGCAACACCTTCCATACCTTTGTTGAGAAAGCTCTATGGACATTTCATGTACAAAAGATGAAATGAAGGTGTTTCTGCAGTCCTCTCAGAAAATTCCAAAGCAGTTAAAGTAATTCAACCTCTTGACGTTTCTAGCACAACTAATTTGAGACATATCATCAGGAATTAGATTAGATTAGATTAGATTACTTAAAGTGTGGAAACAGGCCCTTCGGCCCAACAAGTCCACACCGACCCGCCGAAGCGCAACCCATCCATACCCCTACATTTACCCCTTTTAACCTAACACTACGGGCAATTTAGCATGGCCAGTTCACCTGACCCGCACATCTTTGTGACTGTGGGAGGAAAACGGAGAATATTTTACTTCTGGTTTATTTTCCCTTTTACTCTTCAGAACGTTGAATGAACAAATAAATAACTGCTTTTCCCCTCTAGGGGGTAAACCCTGGTTCAATGGAGATTGCAAGAGGACATACCTAAAAATAAGCTGTTCACCTGGTGAAGCTTGCATACTAAACAGCATAGGTAGCAATTGATAGGCAGAGCTAAGTAAGTCTACAACAACCTGATTGGATCAAAGCTTGCAGCCCTGCCACGTTCAATCATGAATGCTGGTGGACAATCTACAACTCACTGGAGTAGGAGATTCCACAATTTTCCCATCTTCAATGATGGGCAAGCCAGGCACATCAGTTCAAAAGGTAAGGCTGAAGCATTTGCAACAATCTTCACCCAGAGATATTAAGTGGATGGCCCATCTCAACATCTGCTAGTGATCAGCCAATTTGATTCACTCTACATGATGTTTGAGGTAATGAAAACTGCAAAGTCCTGACAACATTCTGACAATAGTATTGAAGACACATAGTCCAGAACTGGCCACTCCCCTACGCAAGCACTTCTCATACAGCTACGAAACTGGTATCTATTTAACCATGTGGAAAATTGCCCAGATATGTCCTGTACACATGTCCTGAAACAGGACAAATCCAACCTGGACAGTTACCTTCCCATCAATTTACTCCCAATCATCATTAAGTAATGGAAGTGTCATCAACAATGCTACCAAGTATCACTTTTTTTCATTCATATGGTATGGATGTCATTGGCTGAGGCAACATTTATTACCCATCCCTAATTGCCTAGATGGCAGTAAGAGTCAACCATGATTCTGTGTTTTGGGAGTCACATGCAGGCCAGATCAAGTAAGGATGGCAGTTTCTCTCACTAAAGGAGTTTAGTGAACCATATAGGTTTTTCCAACAATCGACAACATATTCACGATCATCATTAAACTCCTAATTCCAGATTCTTTAGTGAATTCAAATTCCACCTTCTGCCATGGTAGGATTTGAATCCCAGTCCCTGCAACATTAGCTGTAACTCTGGATTAATAGTCTAGTGACAATAATATTAGGCCATCATCTCCCCGCAGTTGTTCAGCAATAACCGACTCATTGATGCCCAGTTTAGGTTCTGTCAGAATTACTCTGCTCCCAAACTCATTGAAGCCTTGATTCAAACACAGACAAAAGAGCTGAATTCCAGAGGTAAGGTGGGAGTGATTGACCTGCATTTGACCAAATGTGGCATCAGGAGCCCCCAGCAAAACGGAGTTTATCAGAATTGGAGGAAAATTTCCCAGTGGTTGAAATTATGGCAGGTCAGATAGCATCTGGGGAGCAGGAAATTGACGTTTTGGGCATAAGCCCTTCATCAGGAATGAGGCTTGTGGGCCAGGAGGTTGAGAGATAAATGGGAGGGGGCTGGCGCTGGGGGGAAGGTAGCTGAGAATGCAATAATTGATGAAGGTGGGGGAGAAGGTGATAGGTCGGAGAGGAGGGTGGAGCAGATAGATGGGAAAGATGATGGACACGTCAAGAGGGGGATGCTGAGTTAGAAGTTTGCGACTGGAATAAGGTAGGGGGAGGAGAAATGAGGAAACTGGTGAAATCCACATTAACCCCGTGTGGTTTCAGGGTTCCCAGGCGGAAGATGAGGTGTTCATCCTCCAGGTGTCAGCTGGATACGGTTTGGCGATGGAGGAGGCTCAAGACCTGCATGTCCTTCGTGGAGTGGGAGGAGGAGTTGAAGTGTTTAGCCACGGGGCAATGGGGTTGGTTGGTGCGGGTGTCCCAGAGATGTTCTCTGAAATGATCCGCAAGTTTGCGTCCTATCTCCCCAATGTAGAGGAGACCACATATCAAGTGCAATGGATACAGTAGATTACCTTTGTGGAAGTACAGGTAAATTTCTGTTGGATGTGGAAGGATCTCTTAGGACCTTGTACGGAGTGAGGGGGAAGTGTGGGCGCACGTTTTGCACTTCTTGCAATGGCAAGGGAAGGTGCCCCAAGTGAGCTCGTGGGGGCCATGAATCTGACAAGGGAATTGTGGAGGGAATGGTCTCTCTGAAACGCTGATAGGAATGGGAAGGGAAATATATCCCTAGTTGTAGGGTCTGTTTGTAGGTGGCGGAGGATGAAGCGATGTATACAGAGGTTGGTGGGGTGGAAGGTGAGGACCAGGGGGATTCTGTCCTAGTTGCATTGGGAAGTGTAGGGTTCAAGGGTGGAGGTGCGGGACATGGAGGAGATGTGCTCGAGGCATTGCCACCACATGGGAGGGGAAATTGCAATCTTTGAAGAAGGAGGCCACCTGGGATTTGTTTGTTTCTTCTCCTCAAAAATTCTCAGAGATTCTCTTTATGTTTATCTACTTTCTCTATATCTGCATGTTTGGGCTGATTGTCTTCAATCCTCCTCATCTCCTTTGTGCCTGCCAGCCACATAACTTCTTTGTATATTAACATACTTCCTGTTACTAATACTGCCAGGTCAAAGGTTGCCAGATTGTATGTACTGGTATTTTTATTATGTAAGAAAAGTTCAATTAATTATTTTGCAATTAATTGCAAACTCTCAATTGTCATTTTCAGAAAAAAAAACACCTTAACAACAATTACAGATTCCACAGACATGTTAAATAAACAAAAAAACTTTATTTACTCTCTGCCTTGACAGTAACCAAAAATTCAACCTAATGTTATAGACTCTATCCAGCAATTTTTATTATTGTAAAAATTGACATTTTTAACTGAGATTGTTACAACTAGAGGAATGCACTGATAATCAAACAATACTAATCCACTGATTTCATTATAAATGGAAATTTATTGATTGAGTCACTAAAATGGCCAATTCCCTTCCTTTGTACTATTACCCAGTATAAATGAAACCTTAACAGATTTCTTTAATGAACTCAAAAGTAATCAGTTTCTTGTGAATGAAATTTATTCTTAAAGAAGTGACTACTGATTAATACCCAAGGTTTAACCTGCATGTCTCTCCAGAGATTTAGTTTTTTAGAAGAAAAAGGCAAAAGGAGGAAAACACTCAACCCCAAAGGATTCTGATAAGAAAGGATAACATGATAACTTCTCGTGTCACTGAACTCTGCTGTCAGTGATGCTAGTTTGCTGATGGCTGTGGACTGATAATGTTAAATGTTCAGTTCTGATTCCAATCAATTTGAATTTGAGTTGTTGAGGACTTGTCACAGTTCACTGCTTCTGGCTTCACCAAGTTGACATAAATACAGAGCTCCGAAAGCTAGTGTTTCCAAATAAACCTGTTGGATTATAACCTGGTATTGTGTGATTTTTAACTTGGTATTTAGAAACTCAGCAATTTCCTCCTAGAAGGCAGGACTTCAGGGCAGAGATTGCAGCTTATTTGTATTGCTCCTCTCCTCACTGTCTTCTAGCTCTGCAAAACATAATTCTATGATTAAAGAGTTGCTAGGTAACTAAATTGTGGGTGGGTGGGTTCAGTTGCATAGAAAATTATTGGAAGAGTGAAAGGGAGGGAAAGCTTAGCAGAGGTTAAAGTCTCCAGAACAAGAAAAAGAACAGAGAGTATGGAAAAGGTCAGGAATTTAACTTCAGGCACAACAGATAAGAGACAACCATGAGAACTGGGGGAAGGGGCTGGGGTAATGTAAGAAATTAATTAAATTGATAGCAAGAAGTGATACAGAGTTGGAAGACATAACATCAGTGTGGGTAGAGTTGAGAAACTACAAAGGAAAAAAGACTATGATAGGAGTCATGTCCATGCTTCCTAGCCAGTCAGGACATACAGAAGAAAATAATTCAAGAGATAGAAAAGGCATGTAAGAAAGGCATGATTATAATAATCAACATGCAGGTGGAATGTGAAAATCAGTTTGGTAGTGGATCTCAAGAAAAGGAATTAGTGGAATGCCTGAAAGATTTTTTATTGGAGCAGTTTGTGGTAGCGACCATGAGAGAACAAGCAATTCTGGATATGGTGACGTGTAATGAGGTCAACTTGATTAGGGAACTGAAGGTGAAGGAACCCCGATGGGGCAGTGACCATAACATGATAGAATTCATCCTGCAGTTTGAGAGGGAGAAGATTCAATCAGATGTAATGGTATTGTAATTGAATAAAGGTAACTACAAATACATGAGGAATTGCTGGCCAGAGTTGATTGAAAGGGAAGCCTAGTAAGGAAGGCAATATAACAGCAGTGGCAGGAAGTTCTGGGGGTTGTTTAGGAGGCATAGCAGAAATCCATTCGAAGAAAGAGGCATCATATTTGGGAATGGATGAGGTAACAATGCAGGGAAGTCAGGGGCAACATAAAAGAAAAAGAAAAAACATACAATGTGGTAAAAATTAGTGGGAAGCCAGAGGACTGGGAAATCATTAAAAACAAGCAGAGGAAAACTGCGTAAAAGATTCACAAGGATGCTACTGGTACTGAAGGGTTTGACTTATAAGGAGAGGCTGATAGGCTGAGACATTTTTCACTGGAGTGGAGGATGTTATGGGGTAACCCTATAAGGGTTTATAAAATAATTAGGAGCATAGATAAGGTAAATAGCAAAGGTCTATTGCCCAATGGTAGGGGAATTCAAAACTACAGGACATATTTTTAAGGTGAGAGGAAAATATTTGAAAAGGACCTGAGGGGCAACATTTTCACACAGAGGGTGGTTCATATATGGAATAAGCTACCAGAGGAAGTGGTAGACGCAGGTACAGTTACAACATTCAAAAGACATTTGGACTGGTACATGAATAAGAAAAGTTCAAAAGAATATTGGCCAAATGCAGACAAATGGACCAGTTTTGTTTGGGAAACTTGGTTGGCATGGATGAGTTGGAGTGAAGGGTCTGTTTCCTGCTGTATGACTCTATGACTCTATAATGAGAACAAAGAACAAAGAAAATTACAGCACAGGAACAGGCACTTCAGCCCTCCAAGCCTGCGCCAACCCTGATCCTCTATCTAAAACTGTTGCTTATTTTCTAAGGATCTGTATCCCTCTGCTCCCTGCCCATTCATGTATCTGTCTAGATACATTTTAAGTGATACTATCGTTCCCGCCTCTACCACCTCCACTGGTAACGCATTCCAGGCAACCACATCCCTCCGTGTAAAGCACTTTGATCTCATGACGCCTAGTAATTGAGTCCTCCACTCAATCAAGTTCCCCCTTAACCACCGTCTTTCTGATGAAAATAATCCTAATCTACTCAATGTCTCTTCATAGCTTGTATCCTCTATACCATGCAATATCCTGGTGAACCTCCTCTGCAACTTCCCAAAGCATCCACATCCTTTTGGTAATGTGGCGACCCCATGAGGGTAGGAGAAAATGAAATATGAGACTAGGCTAACTGGGAATATAAAAGAAGATTGCAAGAATATTTCAAGATATTTGTGGGCGGCACGGTGGCACAGTGGTTAGCACTGCTGCCTCACAGCGGCAGAGACCCGGGTTCAATTCCCGCCTCAGGCGACTGACTGTGTGGAGTTTGCACGTTCTCCCCGTGTCTGCGTGGGTTTCCTCCGGGTGCTCCGGTTTCCTCCCACAGTCCAAAGATGTGCAGGGTCAGGTGAATTGGCCATACTAAATTGCCCGTAGTGTTAGGTAAGGGGTAAATGTAGGGGTATGGGTGGGTTTCGCTTCGGCGGGTCGGTGTGGACTTGTAGGGCTGAAGGGCCTGTTTCCACACTGTAATCTAATCTAATCTAATCTAATATCTAAAAGTTAAGACAGAGACAAGAGTGAACATTGGACTGTTGGACAATTAGGTTGGAGAAATAATAATCACAAACAAAGACATGGTGGAGGAACTGAACAGGTACTTAACGTTACATTTCACATTGCAAGACACCAGCAGCATACCAGAACTTCAATAGAGTCAGAGCCCAGAGGTGAGTGTAGTGGCTACCACTCAGGAAAAGGTGCTAGGAAAGCTGAAAAGTCTGAAGGTGGATAAATCACCCAGACCGGATGTCATACAGCATTCTGAAGGTCATAGCTGCAGAGATTCTAAACACTTTGTTGGTGATCTTTCGGGAGTCAGGCAGGGTCCCAGATGACTGGAAAATGGATAATGTACAATCCATTTAAGAATTGAAGGAGGCAGAAGACTGGAAACTATAGTCTGGTTAGCCTGACACCAAGACGTTAGAGTCAAAATGGGTGGAGTCAGAGCCATAAAATGTGGCGCTGAAAAAGCACAGCAGGTCAGGCAGCATCTGAGGAGCAGGAGAATTGAATTTTTAGGCATAAGCCCTTCATCAGAGGCCTATGCCCAAAACATGCTGTAATTACTTTTGTTCTTTGTTCTCTATAGACTCATAGATGCCACATTTCGGATGAAACGCTTATGCCCAAAAAATCGATTCTCCTGCTCCTCAGATGCTGCCTGACCTGCTGTGCTTTTCCAGCGTCACATTTTATGGCTTTGACTCTCCAGCATCTGCAGTCCTCATTTTCTCCTCTAAGACTTTAGAGTCCATTATTAAGGATGAGATTGTGGATTACTTGGGAGTGCATGGTAAAACAAGACCGAGTCAAAATGGCTTTGTCGAGGGGAGATCCTACCTGACAAAACTGTTAGAATTCTTTGAGGAACTAATGATCAAGTCAGACAAAAGAGAGCAAGTATTCATAATCTATCTGGATTTCAGAAGGCCTTTGACAAGGTGCCACATATGAGACTGCTGGGTTAAGGGCATGGTATTAAAGGCAAGATATTGTCGTGCATGGAGAATTGGCTGATTGGCAGAAGGCGGAAAGTAGGGATAAGGGATCTTTTTCAGGATGGCAGCTGGTGATTAGTGGAGTTCCGCAGAGATCAGTTTTGGCACCACAACTATTCACGTTGTATGTTATTGATCTGGACAAAGAAACTGAGGGTATTGTTGCTAAGTTTGCAGATGACACAAAGATAGGTGGAAGGGTGGGTAGTGTTGAGGAAGTGAGGAGGCTGCAGAAGGGCTTGAACATGCCAGTTGAGTCAGTAAATTGACAGTTTGGAATACACTGTGGCAAAGTATGAGATTATGCATTTTGGTCAGAAGAATAGAGGTGTTGACTTTTTTCTTAGGTAGGGAAAGGCTTCAGACATCTGAAGTGCACAGATACTTGGGAATGCTTGTTTAGGATTCTGTTAAGGTTAACATCAGATTCAGTTGGTGTTTAGGAAGGCAAATGTAATGTTTGCATTCATTTCAAGAGAGCTAGAAAACAAGATTTAATACGGGCGGCACGGTGGCACAGTGGTTAGCACTGCTGCCTCGCAGCGCCAAAGACCCGGGTTCAATTCCCGCCTCAGGCGACTGACTGTGTGGAGTTTGCACGTTCTCCCCGTGTCTGCGTGGGTTTCCTCCGGGTGCTCCGGTTTCCTCCCACAGTCACAAAAGATGTGCAGGGTCAGGTGAATTGGCCATGTTAAATTGTCCGCAGTGTTAGGTAAGGGGTAAATGTAGGGGTATGGGTGGTTTGCGCTTCGGCGGGTCGGTGTGGACTTGTTGGGCCGAAGGGCCTGTTTCCACACTGTAAAGTAATCTAATCAAATCTAATCTAAAGAGTGGAAATATACTGCTGAGGGCTTTATGAGGCTCTGGTTAGATAATGTTTTGAATATTATGAGCAGTACTGGACCTGCCTTCTAAGGAAGAATGTGCTTGTATTTGACCAGGTCCAGAGGAGGTTTCCAAAAATGATCCGGGGGATGAAGGGCTTGTCATATGGGGAGCAGTTGAGGACTCTGAGTCTGTACTGGGTGGAGTTTAGAAGGATGAGGAGGAGTCTGATTGAGACTTATAGGATGCTGAGAGACCTGGGTAGACTGAATGTGGAGAAGATGTTTCCACTAATAGGAGAGACGAGAACTTGAGGACACATCTCAGGGTGAAGGGACAACCTTTCCAAACAGAGGTGGGAAAGAATACCTGGGATGAATCTGTGAAACTGTGAAGTCTAATTTATTGATTGTATTTAAAACAGATGTCAATGGTTCTTGATTAGTAAGGGATCAAGGGTTATAGGAAGAAAGCAGGAGAATGAGGTTGAGTAATATAGAACATAGAACAGTAACGCACAGAACAGGCCCTTCAGCCCACAATGTTGTGCCGACCACTGATCCTCATGTATGCACCCGCAAATTTCTGTGACCCTATGCATGTCCAGTAGTCTCTTAACTGTCCCCAATGACCTTGCTTCCACAACTGCTGCTGGCAACACATTCCATGTTCTCACAACTCTCTGTGTAAAGAACCCGCCTCTGACATCCCCTCTATACTTTCCTCCAACCAGCTTAAAACTATGACACCTTGTGTTAGTCATTTCTGCCCTGGGAAATAGTCTCTGGCTATCGACTCTATCTATGCCTCTAATTATCTTGTATACCTCAATTAGGTCCCCCTCCTCCTCCTTTTCTCCAATGAAAAAAGTCCGAGCTCAGTCAACCTCTCTTCATAAGATAAGCCCTCCAGTCCAGGCAGCATCCTGGTAAACCTCCTCTGAACCCTCTCCAAAGCATCCACATCTTTCTATAATAGGGCGACCAGAACTGGACGCAGTATTCCAAGTGCGGTCTAACCAAAGTTTTATAGCACTGCAACAAGATCTCACGACTCTTAAACTCAATCCCCCTGTTAATGAAAGCCAAAACACCACATGCTTTCTTAACAACCCTGCCCACTTGGGTGGCTATTTTAAGGGATCTATGTACCTGCCCACCAAGATCCCTCTGTTCCTCCACACTGCCAAGAATCCTATCCTTAATCCTGTACTCAGCTTTCAAATTCGACCTTCCAAAATGCATCACCTCGCATTTATCCAGGTTGAATCCTTCTGCCACCTCTCAGCCCGTCTCTGCATCCTGTCAATGTCCTGCTGCAGCCTACAGCAATGACACCTCCAACCTTTATGTCGTCTGCAAACTTGCTGACCCATCCTTCAGTCCCCTCATCTAAATCATTAATAAAAATTACAAAGAGTAGAGGCCCAAGGACAGAGCCCTGTGGAACACCACTCACCACTGACTTCCAGGCAGAATATTTTCCTTCTACTACCACTCGCTGTCTTCTGTTGGCCAGCCAATTCTGTATCCAGACAGCTAAGTTCCCCTGTATCCCATTCCTCCTGACCTTCCAAATGAGCCTACCATGGGGAACCTTATCAAATGGAGAAAGTGAGGTCTGCAGATGCTGGAGATCAAAGTTGAAACTTTATTGCTGGAACAGCACAGCAGGTCAGGCAGCATCCAGGGAACAGGAGATTCGACGTTTCGGGCACAGGCCCTTCTTCAGGAATGAGCAGAAAGTGTTCAGCAGGAGAAGATAAAAGGTAGGGAGGAGGGACTTGGAGGAGGGGCGTTGGAAATGTGATAGGTGGAAAGAGGTCAAGGTGAGGGTAATAGGTCGGAGTAGGATAGAGGCGGAGAGGTCAAGAAGAAGACTGCAGGTCAGGAAGGCGGTGCCGGGCTGGAGGGATTCGGCTGAGACAAGGTGGGGGGAGGGGGGATGAAGAAACTGGTGAAGTCCAAGTTCATCCCCTGTGGTTGGAGGGTTCCCAGTCGGAAGATAAGACGCTCCTCCTCCGACCGTCGCGTTGTTGTGGTTTGGCGGTGGATGAGTCCAATGACCTGCATATCCTCGGTGGAGTGGGAGGGGGAGTTGAAATGCTGTGCTACAGGGTGGTTGGGTTGGTTCGTCCGGGTGGCCCAGAGGTGCTCTCTGAATCGCTTCGCAAGTAGGCGGCCTGTCTCCCCAATATAGAGGAGGCCACACCGGCTGCAGCGGATGCAGTAGATGATGTGGGTGGAGGTGCAGGTGAATCTGTGGCGGATATGGAAGTTTCCTTTGGGGCCTTGGAGAGACGTGAGGGGGGAGGTGTGGGCGCAAGTGTTGCACCTCCTGCGGTTGCAAGGGAAGGTGCCGGGAGTGGAGGTTGGGTCGGTGGGGGGTGTGGATCTGACAAGGGAGTCGCGGAGGGAGTGGTCTCTACGGAAAGCTGATAGGGGAGGGGAGGGAAATATATCCTTGGTGCTGGGGTCTGTTTGGAGGTGGCGGAAGTGACGGCGGATGATGCGCTGTACATGGAGATTGGTGGGGTGGTAGGTGAGGACCAGTGGGGTCTGTCCTGGTGGCGGTTGGAGGGGCGGGGCTCAAGGGCGGAGGAGCGGGAAGTGGAGGAGATGCGTGGAGGGCACCGTCGACCACGTCGGGGGGGAAATTGCGGTCCTTGAAGAAGGAGGCCATCTGTGTTGTACGTATTTTGAACTGGTCCTCCTGGGAGCAGATGCGGCGGAGACGAAGGAATTGGGAGAATTGGGAGAATTGGGAGAATTGGGAACCTTATCAAATGCCTTGCTGAAGTCAATATACACCACATCCACAGCTCGACCCTCATCAACTTTTCTAGTCACATCCTCAAAGAACTCGATAAGGTTTGTGATGCATGACCTGCCCCTCACAAAGCCATGTTGACTGCATTAAATCAAACCATACTCTTCAGCCATGACCTATATATCAGCCACATATCAGCCATGACCTAGGTGTATCAGACATGATGGGCTAAATGGTCTAATTCTGCTCCTTTATCTTATGGTCAACCATTTAGAAAATATTTTACCCATCCCCCAAGTAATTAAAGCAATCAACAACATTTTTTTAAAAATCTTCTAGTTTTCCTTAGCTGCTTTTCTTCAAAGTTCCTTGATTTCCAAAAAGCTAGCAGGTGACTTACAGCACCCATTAAACATTTGGCTTCAGTAATTGGCAGGTGGGTCTGCCCTGTTTTATGACATACTGCTGCCCACAATGTTGTTTAAAAAAAAATCACATGATACTGTTCAATCTAGAAAATTTCCAAATAATTATATCTCATCCATCTTCTTTCACATATGTGTTCCTAACAAAATGGTCCATGCATTTTCAATGGATGACGTGAATTTGATCACTTCCAATAAAAACAATGTCAAGGCTTTCAGTGCCACAAAAAGTCTGTAAAGCAAAGTTACTTGAGAAGATTCTGATATACATGCATTTGGAAAGTCACGGTTTGATTAGGAGTAGTCAGCAATACTTTGTGAGTGGAAGATCAAGCCTCACAAATTTGTTAAGGGTTCTTTGATGAAGTGACCAGGAAGCTTGATGAGGGCAGGGTGGTAGAGATAGTCTATATGTATTTCAGTGAGGCCTTTGATAAGGCTTCACATAATAGGCTGTTCTGGAAGGTTAGATCACATGAAATCCAGGACAAACTGGCAAATTGGATTAAAAAATTAGCTTGATGGTAGGAAGCAAAGGGTAATAGTGGAAGGATGCTTGTCGGACTAGAGGCCTGTGACTAGTGGAGTGCTTCAGGGGTTGGTGCTGGGCCTATTGCTGTTTGTTATTTATGTCAATGATTTGGATGAGAATGTACAAGGCACGATTAGTAAGTTTGCACATGACACTAAACTAAACGGTACCATGGAAGTGAAGAAGGTCTTCAGAAATTGCTACAGGACCTTGATCAGCTGGGGAAATTGGCTGAGAAATGGCAAATGGAGTTTAATATAGATAAGTGTGAAGTGTTGCATTTTGGAAAGTCAAATCAAGGTAGGAGTTTCTAGGGTCTTAAGGAGTGTAGTGGAACAGAGGGATCTTTGTGTACAGGTTCACAGTTCTCTGAAAGTGGAGTCACAGCTAGACAGGGCAGTGAAGGCACCTCTTGGCGCACTGGCTTCAATCAATCAGAGCACTGAGGAAATAAATTGATAAGTTACATTGCAGTTATACAGGATGTTGGTGAGGGTGCACTTGGCGCATTGTGTTCAATTTTGGTCACCTTGCTATAGAGAGGATGTTGTTAAACTGGAAAGACTGCAGAAGAAATTTACAAGGATGTTGCCAGGACTCAAGGGTCTGAATTATAGGGAGAAGTTGGACAAGATAGGACATTTTCCTTTTGAGTGTAGAAGACTGAGGGGAGACCTTATAGAGATGTATAAGATCATGAGAGGCATGGGTAGGGTGGATGTACTCAGTTTTTTTCTCAGAGTTGGAGAATCGAGGACTAGAGGACATCAGTTTAAGGTTAGAGGGGAAAGAATAAAAGGGAATCTGAGGGGCAACTTTTTACACAGAGGATGATATGCATATGGAATGAGCTGCGAGTGGAATTGGTTGAGGCAGGTACATTGACAAAATTTAAAAGGCATTTGGACAAATACATGGATAGGAAAGGTTTAGAAGGATATGGGCCAAGTGCAGGGAAATGGGGTTAGTGTGGATGGACATTTTCATCGGTACGGACCAGTTTGGGCCAAAGGGCCTGTCACCATACTATATGACTCTGAATCTAAGAAAGTGATATTCAGCTAATAGGGTAATAAAAGTACCAGAAGTCGACCTGACATATTGTTTTTTCTTTGCAATAGGATAGATGGCTCTTGAAGTTGTTGATTATACTCACTAATGGAAATATTTCTAGTTAATAATGCTGAAAGGAGAAAAGGATTTTCTTTCCATAAATTGTGAGTAATTTATCCATCAATGCAGAGTACTGCAGGTTAGTGCCTCATCTATAATTTTAAACAATATACATCCACAAAACTGGACATGCTTCTTAATTACATTTGTATGATTCCTCTGACTGGGGAGACTCTTCAAATTGTACTAATTTTATTTGGTACATAAGCAGTTGTTGACACATTTTAAAAGGTTTTGTGTGCCAAAATATTTAATTCACTAAAAAATTGTTTACCATACACCAAAATATTAAATCATTTAATACTGACAATTTCCAAATTATGAATATCTAACTTACAAATACTTGTACTTATGAATGAGATGCCATTTTAATACTAATTTTAAAGATCCAATATGCAAACTTTTTTTATACTCACAAATCACTATTTAGGGATTTACTGTATTGTGGACTGACTTGTGAACAAATTGGCTTACGAATGTACTCAGGAACAAAACCCCTTCATAACCTGGGGACAGCCTGCCTAGAATTGAGCCAATCTTTGGTACACAAAACCTTTTAAAATGTGTCAACAACTGCTTATGTACCAAATAAAATTAATATACGGGCGGCACGGTAGCACAGTGGTCAGCACTGCTGCCTCACAGCGCCGGAGACCCGGGTTCAATTCCCGCCTCAGGCGACTGACTGTGTGGAGTTTGCACGTTCTCCCCGTGTCTGTGTGGGTTTCCTCCGGGTGCTCCGGTTTCCTCCCACAGTCCAAAGATGTGCAGGTCAGGTGAATTGGCCATGTTAAATTGCCCGTAGTGTTAGGTAATGGGTAAATGTAGGGATATGGGTGGGTTGCGCTTCGGCGGGTCGATGTGAACTTGTTGGGCCGAAGGGCCTGTTTCCACACTGTAATGTAATCTAATCTGGACTTTCCTATTAATTTTTTGTAGTTAATGTATTTTTCTAATCAAACTGTTCGGCCATGTTATTGCATACCTCTGGAGCAGATGGTAAGTGACCTGGGGCTCTTGGTCCAGGGGTAGGGGCATTACCACTGTGCCAGAAGACAGTCCATGGACACCAATTAAAGACCTTTTTCTTGAGATAAAACCAATTTCAACTATCCTGGTAAAACTATAGCAAATGCCCAACTGCCAAACCATCTTAATGGGAACAAAAGGTAAACTATTAAATTCTACATTGTTGTCTGATTATGGTGGTTTGTGCAAGATTTTACATAAAAGACTATATTAGTGAATTTTAGTGAAAACTTGAAATGGAATGTCCCCAGCACAACTTTTAGGCATTTTCCCACTCAATTTCCCTTGTCCCCAGATGAAAAGGTTCACCATAATCACTTTCATGACTGCTTAGTTTGCTGATGCAAAGCATGACAAACTTGGTTCTGTTAGAAATATTAAAGTGTATTCTAATTATTACTAAAATTGTAAGGATAGATAATTGACCGTAGGCTCTATATTAAAACTAAAGTTAATTTGTATAAATCTTGTGTTATTTCTAGTTTTCACCGACTTCTCACTTGATATGTGATAGTAAAGAAGCAACTCTTCCCTTCTTGGGTTCAAGAATAGTTAGAGCCCATTTACTTTAGCTTCTCCAGTTGTCAGTTCTGTTGAAAGCAAAGGGTGGGCCTGATTGTAGTACTGCTGCTCCTTAAGTGCTGCATACAAGCTCAGCTTGTTTCACTACTTTATTGGTGCTCTGGACCTTGGAATATCAGTGGAAGGACTTCTGGCTGGGCCTGAGGTTCTACTTTTTTTGGGGGTGTGTGTTCATAATCCCCTTTGATGCATTAACTTTTAGAGACAGGAATTGAAGTCCACGAATTGAGTATTGACAGAGAATCTAACTATATATTTTGTATTGTTCCTTATTTGAAGGGAAGATTATTTTGACCTTTGTGGTGATAACCCATAAGACCCTATTATTATCACAAACTGTGTTTCAAAGATGTGTGAACCTCTATTTCATAATACTATAATGTGAAAGCAGGGAAAATGAAAAACACATTCTCACAATGCAGTATTCTGACAATGTATTTCATTTGTTTGATTTTTTTTGGATTGTGCCTTTTTTTATTATTATTATGTATACTTACCATTCTCCGTGATCTTTCCATTTGCTTTGCCAGCCTTCTGTTGCCAACTGCTTTCTGGAAACTTCTGTGGAGTATTTTTTAATCATTCATGGGATGAGAGCATCGCTGTCTAGGCACCTGAACCATAATAGAAAAGACACCTGAACAAAAGAGATCAGTTTCACAGTGGGATACTATAAATCCAGTCATAGAATCATAGCGATGTACAACGTGGAAACAGACTCTTCGGTCCAACCCGTCCATACCGACCAGATGTGCCAACCCAACCGAGTCCCACCTGCCAGCACCCAGTCCATATTCCTCTAAACCCGTTCCATACACCCATTCAGATGCCTTTTAAATGTTGCAATTGTACCAGCCTCCACCACTTTCTCTGGCAGCTCATTCCATACACCTACCACCCTCTGCGTGAAAAAGTTGCCCCTCAGATCTCTTTTATATCTTTCCCCTCTCACCCTAAACCTATGCCCTCTAGTTCTGGACTGCCCCACTCCAGGGAAGAGACTTTGTCTGTTTATTCTATCCAGACCCCTCATGATTTTATAAAACTCTATAAGGTTCAGCCTCAGAAACTCCAGGGAAAACAGCCCCAGCCTATTCAACTTATCCCTGTAGCTCATATCCTCCAATGCTGGCAGCATCCTTGTAAATCTTTTCTGAACCCTTCCAAGTTTCACACCTCCTTCCAATAGGAAGGAGACCAGATTTGCATGTAATTTTCCAAAAGTGCCCTAACCAATGTCCTGTACAGCTGCAACATGACCTCTCAACTCCTTTACTCAATACTCTGACCAATAAAGGAAAGCATACCAAACACTTTCTTCACTATCCTATCTACCTGTGACTCCACTTTCAAGGAGCAATGAACCTGCACTCCAAGGTCTCCTTGTTCAGCACCACTCCACAGGACCTTACCATTAAGTGAAAAAGTCCTGCTAAGATTTGCGTTCCCAAAATGCAGCACCTCACATTTATCTGAATTAAACTCCATCTGCCACTTCTCAGCCCACTGGCCTATCTTATCAAGATCCTGTTGCAATCTGAGGTAACCTTCTTCGCTGACCACTACACCTCCAATTTTGGTGTTATTTGCAAATGTACTCTGGCGCAAATTGTTTTTAAACCATCCCAGGTTGATATACTGCACCTTAGACAGACAACTTGCCACTTCAAGAGGCAAATGAAGCATATCTTTATGTCTGATTTCTGCAGCTTGTTTCAGTAATTACCCGGTCTGAATTTTGCCTTCCCAGTGTAGAGAAGACCACATTGTGAGCAGTGAATACAGGAGCTGAGATTGAGTGAAGTGCAGATAGTTTGGTGCTTCACCTGGAAGGTGTGTGTGGGGCCTTGGATAGTGAGATGGGAGGGAGAAAATGGGCAGGTGTTACACCTTCTGTGATTTCATATGATGGTGCCACGGGGGTGTGGGGAGGTGTTGTAAATGGAGATGAGTGGACCAGGGTGCCCTGGAATGAACAGTTCTGTGGAAGACTGACAAGGGAGGAGAAGGGAATATGTGTCTGGTGGTGGCATCCTTCTGGAGGTAGGAGAAATAGCAGCCTATGGTCCTTTTGATGAGGGGATTTGGTAACCAATGCAAATAAATAAGTTTTAACAATTTGTATACTCTGCATTTATATATTTATAAAGGCATTTGGAGCCTTGTGTTGGATTTCAGGTGCCCTCTGATGGCTAATAGCAATAAATACATCAATGGATCTGTATTTTAAAGCAATGTAGTGCTTCTTCTGTTTTTAGTTACAGCTGCTATTTTACTGCATTTATTGATCTAAGACCAGTTAGTGCCCTGAAAGTTGCACATATTCATGCTTCACAGTGAGCTCAGCCATACATCAAGTGTTGCATTCACGAAATGCTCAGAAATATGTGGGTGGCACGGTGGCACAGTGGTTAGCACTGCTGCCTCACAGCGCCTGAGACCCGGGTTCAATTCCCGACTCAGGCGACTGACTGTGTGGAGTTTGCACATTCTCCCTGTGTCTGCGTGGGTTTCCTCCGGGTGCTCAGGTTTCCTCCCACAGTCCAAAGATGTGCTGGTCAGGTGAATTGGCCATGCTAAATTGCCCGTAGTGTTAGGTAAGGGGTAAATGTAGGGGTATGGGTGGGTTGCGCTTCGGCGGGTCGGTGTGGACTTGTTGGGCTGAAGGGCCTGTTTCCACACTGTAATGTAATGTAATCTAATCTAAAAAAAATCCTTTGCGCACCTTTAAATGTGGATCTGCATCTAATCTAAAGTAAATATGCAACTATGTAAGGTGATTTAATTTCTTAGTGTAAAAACATTTCAGACCTGGTAAGGGAGAGACACCAGTGAGTGTGAGCTGGGAATTTCATGACACTGGAGCACTAATCACACCAAGGCTATTACCATTGGAATCAGGTAGGAGTGCTACCAAGTTAGAGTTCAGCTAATAAGTGAATGGACATTCAGGAATCCATGAGTACAGTTGATATCTGTAATGGGCAAGAGAAATCTTTGAGAAAACAGCACAGGTTACAAGGCTGGCAGGTTAGAACTAAGTTAAGTACTTTCAACAAAAATTGAGTATTGCTACCATAGTGAATGGGCCCCATGAGGGAAGGCTATACTAAGAGAAATCAAGGGCCACAGAAGTAATTCAAAATGAGGTCACAGGCACAGGCATATTGAAAAGCTAGAATTAAGGGATTAAAAGGGCAATTTAGAAGTCCAAGCAGACAAACTCTTATGGAAGAAGAAAGTTAAGAGACTATTGAGGCTCTAAAAAGATGAGAGATCCATTATTTAAACTGTGGTAAAAGCTGGAAGCATTTATTTAAACTGCAAACAGATGAATTCAGCGAGGAAGAAAAAAAAATGATACAATGCTAATTATTAGTAGTGCTGCTGAGGGCAGGGGCAACTAGGAAAAGCCACTAAGGGAACCCGAGTAGAAATACAGTAAGTCGGTGATATGATCAGCTGTTATGAAGGAGGAGTTGAGGCCTGAGATGGATCAACATAGGTTTTTTTGAATGGCAGGGCAGCATGAGGGCTGAAATAGCCTACTTTTGCTCCTATTTTTATATGTGCTTATGTTCTCCTGATCCAACTTAAAGATCTTCAAAAAACAGAATTCATTTAGTGAAGCCGTTAATGAAATATGAATCATTCATTGAATGTACTTTAACAAGGTTTGTGGATGACACAAAAAAATTGGTAGGAATTGGAGAGAATGACACAAAAGTCTGCAGAGGATAGAGATTGGTTAAATAGTGGACAAAAACTTGGCAAATTAATAAATTTGACAATTTGGGATAGTGTGAGGTTGTGCATTTTGACAGGAAGAATAGAGAAGATGAATATTATTTAATAAGGGAAAGATTCAGGTGTCCTCTTGAATGAATCACAAAAAGCAAGCATCCAAGTTCAATGGATAACAGGAAATGTTGTTCTTTACTTAAAGCAAATGGAGTATAATAGTAGGGAGGGTTTGCTAAAGCTATGTAAAGTATTAACTACACTTAGAATACTGTGAATATTTTGTGCCCCTTATCTTCGGAAAAGTGTACTGGCATTGGAGGCAGTCCAAAAGAGGTCCACAAGATTGATCCTGGATATGAAAGTATTTTCTTATGAGGAGAGGTTGGTTGGGCCTATAGTCATTGGAGCTTAGAAGAAGGAGAACTGGCCTTATTGAAACAAGTATGTTTCACTGGAGCCTTGACAGAATAGATGTAGAGATTGTTTCTCGTTGTGGGAGAGTCTAGGACAAAAGGGCAATACCTCAGAGGAAGGCATCACCCAGATAGGACAAAGATGAGTAATTTCTTCTCTGAGGGTTATGAATTTGGAATTCTTTACACGACGGCTGTAGACTCTGGGTCATTAAGTATACTCAAGGCTAAGAGAGACAGATTTTTAATGAATAAGGGAATCAAGGGCATTGAATTGAATTAGCTTTAATCTCTCATGTACTCAAGTGAATACAGTGAAATGTTTACAAGTCACCACTTACAGCACCATCTCAGATACAGCTTCTTCAGTTACAAGATTAGGTACAGTGTAACAATGTCACCAACACATGACACCATTACCTAGGTACATTCCTTACTTGCAGAATAGAGAAATGAAGAAAAAAGTTACATTACAGCTAAACACAGTATGACCATAGGTCAGAAAAACAGGAAGCAAAGTTAAAAAGACAAAGCTCAAATCTGTCTCCAAGTCCTCTCCAGTACAGGGGATGTCCATGTGGTCTGACTGCTTGCTGCCGTCACGCTCTGCACTGGGCCACTGCCCCCACATCGCACTGGGCTGCTGGTCATTGGGTCGCTTTGGATCGCTGTTTGCTGGTGGCCCAGCTTCAGGTTGCTGACTGCCAACCCTGCTTCGGAAGTCAGAAGTTGGAGACTGAGTCTGGGTATCTGAGGCCACAAGTCTGAGAAGACAGAAGAGGCAAAGAAAACCACAGAAGGAAGGATAAGAAGTGAGGTGGGGGAAGAGAAAAGAAAAGGAATGGGTGAAGCAGACAAGCTCTGGGCAGAGGGTCATACTCTACTGCCATCTTACCGGAAGCAGGTATGGGGAAAAAGCAGGAAAGCAAAGTTGAGCATAATTAGATTAGCCACAATCTTATTGATCAGCAGAACAGACTTGATGGGATGAATAGCCAACTTCTACTCCTATACATTACAGTCTTATTAAGGCCGCAATTACTGAGTTCATGTCGAAATTTAGGAAAAAAAGGGAATCATCCATTTTACTTGCCAGAAATAAGAATTATGAATTAGGTATCCTCCATTTTGACCATTAAAGCATAGCAAACCTATCCATTACAGGAGTTTGCAGCAGCAACATTGCAATAGTGCAGAATTAAAAGCCTTTAAAGCAAGGGAAAATATCACATTAGAAAGACATGACAACAGAAATAATATTGTATGGGTGATTTAATTTCAGAGATGGGCCAAATAAAGTACAGAATTAGTCATCTTAGGAAAACAATTCTTAGGATATAGAATTATTTCAAAACAAAACTGAATCAGAATCTGAATAATCAAATCCACTTTTGTATCCAATTGGGATTACAACAGAGTTTGTGCGAGCTTGTCAAAGTGCAATTGAAACAAAAGATGTTTTTGATTAATTTCTGAAAGCTTTTAAGAATTATGTTAACCATAATCATCATAAAAAGTAAGGTTTAGTAGAAGAATTCAGCAGCAAATGGAATCCATTAATGATCTCTACAGATTCAAAATTTGGGTGAAGATTTGTAGCTCGGGTGCTCGTTTTTGTGGTTCTGTTCGCCGAGCTGGAAATTTTTGTTGCAGACGTTTCGTCCCCTGTCTAGGTGACATCCTCAGTGCTTGGGAGCCTCCTGTGAAGCACTTCTGTGGTGTTTCCTCTGGCATTTATAGTGGCCTGTCCCTGCCGCTTCCGGTTGTCAGTTTCAGCTGTCCGCTGTAGTGGCCGGTATATTGGGTCCAGGTCGATGTGTTTGTTGATGGAGTTTGTGAATGAGTGCCATGCTTCTAGGAATTCCCTGGCTGTTCTTTGTTTGGCTTGCCCTATAATGGTAGTGTTGTCCCAGTCGAATTCATGTTGCTTGTCGTCTGCGTGTGTGGCTACTAAGGATAGCTGGTCGTGGCGTTTCGTGGCTAGTTGATGTTCATGGATGCGGATCGTTAGCTGTCTTCCTGTTTGTCCTATATAGTGTTTTGTGCAGTCCTTGCATGGGATTTTGTACACTACATTAGTTTTGCTCATGCTGGGTATCGGGTCCTTCGTTCTGGTGAGTTGTTGTCTGAGGGTGGCTGTTGGTTTGTGTGCTGTTATAAGTCCTAGTGGTCGCAGTAGTCTGGCTGTCAGTTCTGAAATGCTCCTGATGTATGGTAATGTGGCTAGTCCTTTGGGTTGCGGCATGTCCTCGTTCCATTGTCTTTCTCTTAGGCATCTGTTGATGAAATTGCGCGGGTATCCGTTTTTGGCGAATACCTTATACAGGTGTTCCTCTTCCAATATACCGGCCACTACAGCGGACAGCTGAAACTGACAACAGGAAGCGGCAGGGACAGGCCACTATAAACACCGGAGGAAACACCACAGAAGCGCTTCACAGGAGGCTCCCAAGCACTGAGGATGTCACCTAGACAGGGGACGAAACGTTTGCAACAAAAATTTCCAGCTCGGTGAGCAGGACCACAACATCTCTACAGATTATGTAGAAAAAATGTGACTATAAGAGATTTAAAGTCTGGATTTATAAGTGATAGAATTAGTAAATTACTGATGAGTTTTCATCAGATTCATTACAGTCAAAAAACAAATGCTTTGACAGTAGAGAAATCCATTCAGATGATGGATGAGCAGAAATCAGTAAAATACTGATCAATCCCAACATTGACCTTATCACAGGAGACAAATAGGACAAATGCCAGATACTCTGCAGTGCTGTAAAATAAGGAAATGTTAAAGGCACAGGTACTGTCCAGCTATTAAAAAAAGAATTATCTCTAAAACTATAGCTCACTTTCAAAACAAAAGCTGAAGTAGGACACAGCCACAGAGCTGCAAGAAGTCAAATAGCAAGTCACATCAAGAAGTTCATGAGATAGAATGGGCTGAAATATAAGAAATGCCAAGGGTGTACCAAGGCTTTATTAAGTGATCCAGCCATATCTTTTGGCAAAGGAACATTTATGTTAGTAGGCAGTTCACTAATTTTAAACATGATTAATGGTAAGTCACTAAATTATTAGATAGCATACCATGGTTGAAGACACATCGGTTGCATCTACAGAAATGCAAATACATGGTCTAGGGGGGAATACCACTTAAGATTAAAAGTGTGCTACAAACAATAGTGCTACACAAGAAATGTAAGATTGTAGAAAACATTTATTTATGTCACAATCAAGAATTCTCATTCTTGAGCATGAACATGTGTGTTGATCTAAATCATTTTTAAATGATGCAATGTATCAAATTAGTTAAAGATCAGAAAGCAATATTTAAGGAAGATAAGTTATAAGATAAGTGTTTTCCACTTTTATCAGCACTGCAAAGAGCCTATAAAAATTGTGAGAATTACAAGAATCAGAAACGTTTGCCTATGAAACAGGAATGAGCAGTGTATCTCACCTGATGTCATTGATGAATCTTCACATGGTGGCACAGTGGTTAGCACTGCTGCCTCACAGCACCAGAGACCCGGGTTCAATTCCCGTCTCAGGCGACTGACTGTGTGGAGTTTGCACATTCTCCCCGTGTCTGCGTGGGTTTCCTCCGGGTGCTCCGGTTTCCTCCCATAGTCCAAAGATGTGCAGGTCAGGTGAATTGGCCATGCTAAATTGCCCGCAGTGTTAGGTAAGGGGCAAATGAAGGGATATGGGTGGGTTGCGCTTCGGCGGGTCAGTGTGAACTTGTTGGGCCGAAGGGCCTGTTTTCACACTGTAATGTAAAATGTAATCTTCACATGATGTAATTCAGATTGTAATGCAGCTTGATAGACAGACAGTGATGGCAGACTTGATACTAATGTGAACAGGTTCACCCAGAGCATCATCTTCCTGTATTTTGCAGGAAGAATTGTAAGTACCAGTTACACAGCTCATGCCAAGAAGGAAAAAATCCTCAAGTAGCCACCAAATAGAGAATAAAATCTCACGTTGCATGTTGAGGATGTGGTATATATCATATCAGCCACCACTGAGGAAGGACAACCAATGTCCACAGCTTTGAGATTTGGTTCAGAAGAAATTGACTTGCTCAGAGATCCAGGATATTGCCAAGAAAAAATGCCTTTCACAGGAATTCAAGGTACTGAAAGTACTTGTTTCAACAGCATAGCCATCTTCCAGGCAGGACGTACATGAGAGTAAAGGTCCTCCAAATTTCCTGTTTCAAAAATACAGATATCCTCAGTAAAACAAATCTAAGAGACAAAATGCTCTCTCATGTTTAAGATTTTCAGATACCATGTTCTGACTGAAAAGTGAAATCTCCAAACCAGGGGAGAGATTCAGGATTTTGGCTTAGCAAAATGAAGGAACAGCAATATATTTCCAAAACAGGATGGCTAGTAGTTTGGAGGGAGTGCTTGCAAGTCATAGTGTCCTTGTTTTCTGGGAGGTAGTGGTTGTGACTTGGAAGATGCTATTGATGGGGTCTTTGTGAATTTCTGTAACACACCTTTTCGATGATATGTACTGCTGCTGCTGTGCATCAATGGTGAAGAAAGTGGCTATGGATGTGATGTCATACATGTGGGCTGCATTATCCTGGATGTTGTTGAAGTTGTACTCATCCAGGCAAATGATGAGTATTCCATCACACTTCTGATCTGTATCTTGTAGGTGGCTTTGGGGAGTCAGGAGGTGAGTTACTTACTGTAGGATTCCTAGCTTCTGACCTGCTCTTGTAGCCATAGTCCAGTTCAGTTTATGGTCAACATTAACTCCCAAGATGATGTTAAAAATCACACAACACCAGGTTATAGTCCAACAGGTTTAATTGGAAGCACACTAGCTTTCGGAGCGACACTCTTTCATCAGGTGATTGTCTTGTTGTTGGTACACTTCCTTGCAGTAATCTGTTCTATTCTGAATGACAACGGCTCCTCCTTTATCTGCTGGTTTGATGACAATGTTGTGATTAGTTTTGAGAGCCTGGATGGCATTGTGTTGGGAACTGGTGATGTTTTGCTCTACCTTATGGGTACGGCTGATGAATCTGGCATTTATATATTTCCTGATAGTTTGAGCATACATACTTTGAGTGCGAGCAGCAGCTAAGGTAAGACAGTTTGTTTTAAAATTACTTACCGGTAGCGGGCAGTGGTGTTTTTTTCTCTCTTTACAGAAAGAGCGGGAGCAGCAGGGGGAAGTGACGAAGACCGGAGGGGCAGCCGGGTAGGTTTTTTTTCCCTTTAAAAGCGCGCAGGAGAAGAACCCGAGGCACTACAGAGGTAGTGTCTCCCACCCGCCCTCCTCCTCTAACCTAAATAATAAGACCCGTTGTGGTAAGTAGGTAAGTGCTGCATTTTGCTTGTTGTATTCTTTAGACCCAGTTTTTTTTTTATAAAAGGTTACTTTCAGAGGGATGGCAGTGAAGGCAGTGCAATGTTCCTCTTGCAACATGTTTGAGGTGAGGGATGCCATGGACGTCCCTGCTGATAACACTTGCAGGAAGTGCACCCATCTCCAGCTCCTCCAAGACCGTGTTAGGGAACTGGAGCTGGAGTTGGATGAACTTAGGATCATTCGGGAGGCAGAGGGGGTCATAGATCGGAGCTTTAGGGAAGTAGTAACTCCAAAGATGGCAGATAGATGGGTGACAGTGAGGGGGACTGGGAGGAAGCAGCCAGTGCAGGGACCCCCTGCGGCCGTTCCCCTCAAGAACAAGTATACCGTTTTGGATACTTGTGGGGGGGACGACTTACCAGGGGCAAGTAACGGGGCTCAGGCCTCTGGCACGGAGCCTGTCCCCGTTACTCAGAAGGGAAGGGTGAAGAAGAGCAGAGCAATAGTAATTGGGGACTTGATAGTTCGGGGCACAGATAGGAGGTTTTGTGGGAATGAGAGAGACTCACGTTTGGTATGTTGCCTCCCAGGTGCAAGGGTACGTGATGTCTCTGATCGTGTTTTCCGGGTCCTTAAGGGGGAGGGGGAGCAGCCCGAAGTCGTGGTCCACATTGGCACCAATGACATAGGTAGGAGGAGCGCTGAGGATGTTAGGTAGGCTTTCAGGGAGCTAGGTTGGAAGCTCAGAGTTAGAACGAACAGAGTTGTTGTCTCTGGTTTGTTACCCATGCCACGTGATAGAGAGTCGAGGAATAGGGAGAGAGAACAGTTAAATGCGTGGCTACAGGGATGGTGCAGGAGGGAGGGATTCCGGTATTTGGATAATTGGGGTTCTTTCTGGGGAAGGTGGGACCTCTATAAACAGGATGGTCTACACCTGAACCTGAGGGGCACCAGTATCCTTGGTGGGAGGTTTGCTAGTGCTCTTGGGGGGGGTTTAAACTAACTCTGCAGGGGCATGGGAACCCAGACTGTAGCTTTAGGGTGCAGGACCTGGAATGTAGGGAGGTTAGGAACATGGCATCAATTTCAAAGGAGGGTGCCTGTAAACAGGAAAGTGGTTTGAAGTGTGTATACTTCAATGCAAGAAGTATACGAAATAAGGTAGGTGAACTTGCAGCGTGGGTTGGTACCTGGGACTTCGATGTTGTGGCTATTACGGAGACATGGGTAGAACAGGGACAGGATTGGCTGTTGCAGGTTCCAGGGTTTAAATGTTTTAGTAGGGTCAGAGGTGGGGGTAAAAGAGGGGGAGGTGTGGCATTGCTTGTCAAAGATAGTATTACAGCTGTGGAAAGGACGATGGATGAAGACTCGCCATCTGAGGTAGTTTGGGCTGAGGTTAGGAATAGGAAAGGTGAGCTCACCCTGTTAGGAGTTTTTTACAGGCCTCCTAATAGTCCTAGAAACGTAGAAGAAAGGATTGCGAGGATGATTCAAGAGAAGAGTGAAAGTAATAGGGTGGTTGTTATGGGGGACTTTAACTTTCCTGATATTAATTGGGAAAGCTATAGCTCAAGTTCGTTAGATGGGTCAGTGTTTGTCCAATGTGTGCAGGAGGGTTTCCTGACACAATATGTAGATAGGCCAACAAGAGGTGAGGCCATACTGGATTTGGTTCTGGGTAATGAACCAGGCCAGGTGTTAGAATTAGAGGTAGGTGAGCATTTTGGGGACAGTGACCACAATTCGGTGACCTTTACTCTAGTGATGGAGAGGGATAAGTGTGCACTACAGGGCAAGAGTTATAGATGGGGGCAGGGAAATTATGATGCTGTGAGGCATGACTTAGGATGTGTGGCCTGGAAAAGTAAGCTTCAAGGCAAGGGTGTAATTGATATGTGGAGCTTGTTCAAGGAGCAACTATTGAGTGTCCTTGATAAGTATGTGCCCGTCAGGCAGGGAGGAAAGGGTCGTGTGAGGGAGCCGTGGTTTAATAAGGAATTGGAATCCCTTGTTAAATGGAAGAGGGCGGCCTATGTAAAGATGAGGCGTGAAGGTTCAATTGGGGCGATTGAGAGTTATAAGGTAGCCAGGAAGGACCTGAAGAGAGAGCTAAGAGCAGCAAGGAGGGGACATGAAAGGTCCTTAGTTGGTAGGATTAGGGAAAACCCTAAGGCTTTCTATAGGTATGTCAGGAATAAAAGAATGACTAGGGTAGGAATAGGTCCAGTCAAGGATAGTAGTGGGAAGTTGCGTGTGGAGGCTGAAGAGATTGGGGAGACACTGAATGAATACTTTTCGTCAGTATTCAATCAGGAACAGGACATTGTTGTCAATGTGAGTACTGAGTCACAATTAAGTAGAATGGATGGCTTTGAGGTATGTAGAGAAGAGGTGTTGGAAATTCTGGAAAGGGTGAAAATAGATACGTCCCCTGGGCCTGATGGCATTTATCCTAGGATTCTCTGGGAAGCAAGGGAAGAGATTGCAGAGCCATTGGCCTTGATTTTTATGTCCTCGTTGTCTACAGGAGTAGTGCCAGAAGATTGGAGACTAGCAAATGTGGTTCCCTTGTTCAAGAAGGGGAGTAGGGATAACCCTAGTAACTATAGGCCGGTGAGTCTCACTTCTGTTGTGGGCAAAATCTTAGAGAGAATTGTAAGGGATAGGATTTATGAACATCTGGATAGGAATAATGTGATCAAGGATAGTCAGCATGGTTTTGTGAAGGGCAGGTCGTGCCTCACAAACCTTATTGAATTCTTTGAGAAGGTGACTAAGGAGGTGGACGAGGGGAAAGCAGTAGATGTGGTGTATATGGATTTTAGTAAGGCGTTTGATAAGGTTCCCTATGGTAGACTACTGAAAAAAATACGGAGGTATGGCATTGAGGGTGAGTTGGAGGTTTGGATTAGGAGTTGGCTGGCTGGAAGAAGACAGAGGGTAGTACTTGATGGCAAAGGTTCATCTTGGAGTGCCGTCACTAGCGGTGTTCCGCAAGGATCTGTTTTGGGACCATTGCTGTTTGTCATTTTTATAAATGACCTGGAGGAGGGGTTAGAAGGTTGGGTGAGTAAGTTTGCGGATGATACGAAAGTCGGAGGAGTTGTAGACAGTGAGGAAGGATGTGGTATGTTACAGCGGGATATAGATAAGCTGCAGAACTGGGCAGAAAGGTGGCAAATGGAGTTCAATGTAGCTAAGTGTGAGGTGATTCACTTTGGTAAGAGTAATAAAAAGATGGGGTACTGGGCTAACGGTCGGATACTTGGTAGTGTGGATGAGCAGAGGGATCTTGGTGTCCATGTACACAAATCTTTGAAAGTTGCCACCCAGGTAAATAGTGCGGTGAAGAAGGCATATGGCGTACTGGCTTTTATTGGTAGAGGAATTGAGTTCCGGAGTACTGAGGTCATGTTGCAGTTGTATAAGACTCTGGTGCGGCCACATCTGGAGTATTGTGTGCAGTTTTGGTCGCCATACTATAGGAAGGATGTGGAGGCACTGGAACGGGTGCAGAGGAGGTTTACCAGGATGTTGCCTGGTATGGTAGAAAGATCGTATGAGGAAAGGCTGAGGCACTTGGGGTTGTTTTCATTGGAGAAAAGAAGGTTTAGGGGTGACTTGATAGAGGTGTATAAGATGATTAGGGGTTTAGATAGGGTCGACAGTGAGAATCTTTTTCCACGTATGGAGTCAGCTATTACAAGGGGGCATAGCTTTAAATTAAGGGGGGGTAGGTATAGGACAGATGTTAGGGGTAGGTTCTTTACTCAGCGAGTCGTGAGTTCATGGAATGCCCTGCCAGTAGCAGTGGTGGACTCTCCCTCATTATGGGCATTTAAGCGGGCATTGGATAGGCATATGGAGGATAGTGGGCTAGTGTAGGTTAGGTGGGCTTGGATCGGCGCAACATCAAGGGCCGAAGGGCCTGTACTGCGCTGTATTCTTCTATGTTCTATGTTCTATGTTCTATGTCAAGCCCAGGGCAGCGGCCCTCCGGTGGGGTCCATGTTGACACCTTCTTTGGTCGCTCCTCTACAGATCCCTGTGATGACTGTTCTAGTTCATCTGTGGGCTCAGTGGGATCACTGCCGGCACCTTGAAAGAATTCCCGGAGTCTCATTCGTCTGATGAACTCCTCTGTGTCTGCTGCCAGAACCAACGGGTCCATTTTGGTGGTGGGACAGAAGTTGAGACCCCTACTCAGGACTTCAATCTCTTCCGGTCGAAGGGTGTGGTCCGATAAGTTGACAATAGACTTCCCCGCAGTGATAATGTTGTCTACTGTGGTTCCAGGGTGGGCTTTGCTATTACTGGTAAGAATGCCAAGCTTCTCCAGTTTTTTGTTCTTGGTGTGCATGTTCTTGGTGTAGTTTTGTCACCTTGTCTGTTTGGCAATGTCACGTAATTGTACTGATGTATCCTGTGTGCAGGCTGTGAGTGTGGACTCCATCTGAATTTCAAGGTTGTGGCGCCTGCTGTAGAGTTGGCGCACGAGATGATTGAGAAGTTTACAAGAGGTGCGGTGGCAAAGTCTCGCTGCGTAGTCTGTGTTGTTGGTCGACGTAAGTGGGTTCATGATCCGTAATCCTTTCGGGATCTTTCCTGCTTGCCTGCATTCCTGTAGAAACTTGATGTCTGTGTCGATATGTGCAATCTTCTTGGAGATCCTCTCCACTTTAAGCCGACGGTTAGTGGTGTCATAGTAGTCATGGTGTCGATAGTAGTCATGACAATCACCTGATGAAGGAGCATCGCTCCGAAAGCTAGTGTGTTTCCAATTAAACCTGTTGGACTATAACCTGGTGTTGTGTGATTTTTAACTTTGTACACCCCAGTCCAACACCGGCATCTCCGAATCATCCCAAGATGATGATAGTGGAGGTTTCAGTGAAGGTGACATGGATGAATGTCAAGAGGAAATGGTTGGATTGTCTCTTATTGAGATGAGGTAAAAACAATGACTGCAAATGCTGGAAACCAGATTCTGGATCAGTGGTGCTGGAAGAGCACAGCAGTTCAGGCAGCATCCAACGAGCAGCAAAATCGACGTTTCGGGCAAAAGCCCTTCATCAGGAATAAAGGTAGTGAGCCTGAAGCGTGGAGAGATAAGCTAGGGGAGGGTGGGGGTGGGGAGAGAGTAGCATAGAGTACAATGGGTGAGTGGGGGAGGAGATGAAGGTGATAGGTCAGAGAGGAGAGGGTGGAGTGGATAGGTGGAAAAGGAGCTAGGCAGGTCCGACAAGTCCGCACAAGTCATGGGGACAGTGCTGAGCTGGAAGTTTGAAACTAGGATGAGGTGGGGGAAGGGGAAATGAGGAAGCTGTTGAAGTCCACATTGATGCCCTGGGGTCATGATCTGGCACTCATGTAGTGCAAATGTAATTAGCTACTTTTCAGCCCTAGCCTGGATATTGTTGAAGTCTTCCTGCATTTGGACATAAACTGCTTCAGTATCTGAAGTAGTCATTAATGGTGCTGAACATTGTATAATTGTCTTAGCATTGATATAACATTATATCAGTGAACATTCCCACTTCTGACTTTGTGATGGATGCAGGGTCACTGATGGAGCAGCTGAAGATAGCCTAGGGTGCCAGATAATTAATGTAAGTGCTCTTGTAGTGTCCCTAACTCTGAGGTAGGAGGCCCAGGTTCAAGTTCCATTTGCTCCAGTAGTGTGTAATTACATCTCTGACCAAGTTGATTAGGAGATACCTAGGTCATTAATATAGGTAAAAGCAAGGGTCCTGACACTGACCACTGGGAACCCCATTACAACCATTCCCATTCAGTCTGAAAAACATCGAATTATCAATACTCAGTGAAAAGACATTGAGATGTGGTTATATTGTAAAGTTTGAAATCTGAGCACAAGTAGTTTTATGAAGACTGGATTTTAGCCAATAAAGAATTGGTGAAATATTAACCTACAGATTTAAGTAACATCTAATTTATTTTACGTCTTTTATAGTTCATTTTACTTTCCCATCTATCCATATATGGGAACATAGGTGTCAGTAATTCAACCCCTCATGATCATGGATGTCCATTTACTTCAACATAAGTTTCCCATATTATTATCATTTCTGGAGTGGTGCGGGCGCGGATTAGTGATCCAGGATCCAGAGTAATTTTGTGGGGACATGGGTTTGAATCCCACAATGGCAGAGGGGAAGCTTGAATTCAATAAAAGTTTGGAATAAAAAGGCTAAGCAATGATGACCAAGTATCTTTTGTCATAAAAAGTTATTTTGGTTCACCAATTTTGGGAGAGATATCTGCACTCCTTACCTGGTTTGGTCTCTCTCTAACTCCAAACCCACAGCAGTACATTTGACCCTTTACTGCCCTCTGGGCAATTAGGAATGGAAAATAAAATGCTGGCCTGGCCAGTAAAACCATCATGCCATGACTGAATGCCATGAAAACTCCCTTGATGTCATTAGAATCTAGAAATTTATTAAGTTCCATCTTGAACACACTGAATGAGAGATTTCCCAGTTATTTTGGCTACAGAATTCCAAAGATTCACTTTCTTCTGAGTGAACAAATTTGTATTTGATGCAAAGAGATTTCAATGAGTTTAAATAGGTTAAGTGAATAGAACAGCATTAAGCAGATGGAATATAAAGTGGCTATGTGAGGTTATCCACTTTGGTGCAAGACCTAAGTGGCTTTCTCCTTATTTGTAAATGTTATCCCAGATTCTAGACTTCCCAGCCAAATAAAATATCCTTGCTGCATCTACTCTGTGTATTCCTTTCAGAATTTGATAAGTTTCACTGAAATCATCTTTGTATCTTTAAGTGCTAGAGAATAAAGTTCTATTCTCCTCAGTCTGTATTAGTAAGACAGTACCCCCAACTGAGGAATTAGTCTGGTGAATCGTTATTGCTTCCATCTATGGAAGTATACCCTATCTTGGGCATTGTCACCTAAGATTCTATACAATTGAAGCAAGACTTCTTTACTTTTGAATGAAATGCTTCTGTGACAAAGGCCAACATAATCATTTGCATCTACATGTTAGTTTTCAGTGACTTATGGACAAGGGCACTCCTTTGGACATCAACACTTCCCAGTGTCGCACAGTTTAAAAAATACTTTGCATCACTCTTTCTTGCACCAAAGTGGATAACCTCACATAGCCACTTTATATTCCATCTGCTTAATGCTGTTCTATTCACTTAACCTATTTAAACTCATTGAAATCTCTTTGCATCATCCTCATGACACACATTCTCACCTAGATTTGTGCTGTTCACAAAATTGGAAACATTAAATTTGTTATCCACATCCAACTTAATTATATAGAATGTGAACCTCGGAATAACCCATTTATTTGATATTTTCCTTCCATTAACTAACCATCAATTCGAGCTGTCCTATGCGCTGTAATTTTGTTTGTGACTTCCTGTGTGGTAGTTTATCAGAAGACTTATAAAAACCCAAATGCACCACATCTAATGGTTTCCCTTTATCTATGCTGCAAGTGACATCCTGAGGAAAAGACACATACTTTTTTTATTCATTAAACCATATTGACTCTGTTCAATACTATTATTATTTTCTCAACACCCAGTTAACACATCATAAATTATTGTGTTTTCCCTACTATTCATGTCAGGCTAACACATCTGTCATTCTCCATTTACCCTGTCCCTCCTCTCTTAAATAGTGTGGTTGCATTTGCAGCCAGTGCAGATGATAACTTTTGTTTTGGCATTTGTTCTTTTTGGTCTGTCAGTTCTAATTAAAGGAGTTTGTGTTAATATGATTACAGTCAATCCATGTTTTCATGACTTTGGGGCCTGTTCTTAATATCTTGACCAATGGATATCAATCCTCATCACATCTTTTTCATGTCTATCCAAGTCCATTTTGGACCTTTGATTAGAGAACAAATAATTTCAAATAATTTCAAAAAGTTACATGGACTTATTAGTTGCACTTTATACATCATGCAGAACACTGTAGACAAAACATTTAACCTTCCACAGATTGACTTGTATGATTTTTTAATACTTGAACTGATTTAGATTGCAAATTAACTATGTCATAACAGTTACAGAACTTAGTGTATCAAAACTAAATGTTAATTTAAAGATGTAGAGAAATTTTGATTTCATTATTGAGTTAAAAACTGATTAATCAAAGTTCTGGTATTGGGAACACAAGTCTAAAATTATTTATGATGATTTTATTTATCATGCAACTCTTAGATAATTCACTATAAATCAATGATTATAATTGGGGAGGCAATGACCTAGTTGCATTAGCAATAGACTGTTAGTCCAGAGACCTCAGTAATGATCTGGGAACATGGGTTCAAATCATGGCATTCAAATCAACATGGCAAATTATAGAATTTTTTAAAAATCCGAAATTAAGAGTCTAATGATGACCATGAAACTGACTTCCATTGTTGAAAAAAACCCATCTGATTCACTGGTGTCCTTAAGCGAAAGAAACTGCTGTCCTTACCTGGTCTGGCCAATATGTGACTTCAGACCCACAACCAATATGACTGACTGTTAGCTGCCCCTGGGCAAATAGGAATGGGCAATAAATGCTGTCTTAGACAGCAAAGCCTGCATCCCATGAATGAATTTAAAAAAGACGATTTAATAAAAAATGGGAATGTGAGTGTCCAAAACAACAAAGCACTTTATTGGTTATTGTTTCTTTTTAATGAATTGTCAAGTCCAATAAAGGAGCAAAAATATTGGCTGCATCCTTTGAGTGATAGCTATTAATTCTCTCTGAAGAGAAATGCTGCATTGCAAGGGTATTTACAGCACAAAATAGTCATTTATTTTGTGTTTGGATTTATGTTCTGGGACATGCTGAGTCAGTAAATCACCAAAAAAATCAAAACTACCCTATCAACCACTGAATACTTGAAGAACATAGAATTTGCAATGACATACTGAAGAAGTATATACTTCATCACTTTTTGTGTCTCCTGCAAGCACAATGATTTCATTTGCTTTAGCTTAAAATGCAACACAAAAATATCAGAATTGAAAATGTTGCGTAACACTGGCTTGTGGAAATAAAAGTGTTGTTTGTTTATTGACATTATACTTCCCATATCCACATATCATTTCTGGACCTGAATGCATCTGAGATGATTTGCTATAGTCTGGGATTTAAACACACTTCTTAATTAATTAGTTTCTGCTCACAATTTATTTCTGTATGCAAGATTAGCAAGTACAATATATGCATAGCAATAGTAATAACTGACCCGTTAACTTGTACTGCTGTGGTGACAAAAATTTGCTAGAATGCTTGTGACCTGTATTTATTGACATTCGACTCTCCATTGGACAAGAACCGAGGGGACCTCCGTGTATCAGTAATTTCAAGAATCAAAATAAAACCAACAACAGAAAAAGTACTGCAACTCCTGTGTCATTTTAAAAATAAGAACAGAATTTTATAAACAAAATTGGAACAAATGGAAGGTTTACATTAAGAAAAGGCTCTTGACAAAAAAGATGAGGAACAATTACAAAAATATTTTGAACAAGGTATTTTAGAAGTGCTTACCAATAGATTCAAAAATCCTACTAATTCATATCACAATTTCTTTCTAGTCTATCACTAAAGCATTTATTAGGTATTGGATTGAAGCTTCTCTTACTCCAGCCTGAAGTCAGGCTTGATCGTTGATATTGAGTTTGTCTGGAACCTACTATGCTGTCCCAGCATGCCTGGTTTCACTTGCAACACACCAACCTGATGTAATTGATGCCCAGTCCTTGAAATAAACCTGATCTCCTGGCAGGACTATTGAGCCATAAACAAGCCAGTTACCTGATTATTGTTCTAGGCAAAATCCAACCCCTACTGCATAAAAGACACCCATGCTGGTGTTTTTTCAAGAATCACTCAAATCCAATTCATTCCCCTTGCCCAAATTCGAAGCATTCATTCTCAACATTCTTTTGCCATCACAAACCATCATGTGCCAGCATGGTCTACTGTACTGAACTTTTATGTCTGTAATGCTGGACATTTTATTTATGTATTGTCTAAAATCTTGTAACTAAAGAAGCTGAGTCTATGTACTACTGTATTTAAGTCGGCACTGGCAATGTATAAACTTTTCACTATACTGATTGAGTATATGTGACCATAAAGAATATTCTATTATTTGGTGTAGACTTACTATAGTGCAAATAATCTGCAATCATTTACTCTGGTATCACCCTAACAACCACCCTCTGAGACATCACTCATCACATCATTTTGCTTGAGAAACTTGGTTTTATCCCTATCTTGCAATTACTACTTTTCAATCACGTTGATCCATGTGGCCATATTCTCATAATCATTTATGGGATCAGGACATCTCTGGCTAGGCCAGCAATTATTGCCCAGCCCTAATTGCCCAGAGGGCAATTTGTGGGCCTACAGTCACATGTAAGCCAGACCAGGTGAGGATGGCAGTGAACAGGACATTAGTGAACCAGATGGGTTTTTCCCAACAATTAATGTTGGTTTCATTCCAGGTATTTGTTGAATTAAATTATATCATCTACCATGGTGGGATTCAAGCCCAGATCCCCAGTCCATTACTTAGGTCTCTGGATTAAGAGTCTAGTGATAATACCACTGAACAATCACCTCCCATAAGTCTCCTTCTTCATATGCCTGCTACTTCTCCTGTTTCCTAACTATTGAGCAAGCATCCAAGTGAACAGCATAGTCATCTTTTATTTTATTTGTATTTAAATTTTCAATTGCAAATACGTGATTCTTTATCTTTGTGTTTGAACATAACACTGATTGCAGCTTGGCAACAGAGTCACAGATTCAAAGTTTGGGAGATATGCCAATTAATGACTCATTCTGCTGTCAAGCAGCCAAAATGGCATAATGCAGAGGTAGTCTCAAAGGACAAGAGGCAGAGTGTCTGACAAACTTATTTATTTAATCTTGTTAACTAAAAGACTGATGGCATTTTGTTTAGTCTTACAAAAATCTAAAAGTGCTGATGCTGCTGCTGATAGAGCAGTTACTGTTTTGTTATGTAAAAGTCTCGTGTTCCATTAAAATAAAAAAAATTGAATGGTCTCAAAAATGTGATGGTCACAATAGCATATTTACATGAACATCTGTGTCTTTACTCCATGTCTACCATGATGTCTGATATTTATTAGTGGACCCATAATTACCAATATTGGGCTCTTTGCGGAAGAGAATTCCAAACATCTACCACCCTTTGTATGTAGAAGTGTTTCCTAACATCTCTCATAGGGTTATAGAGTCATAGAGATGTACAGCATGGAAACAGACCCTTTTGGTCCAACCCGTCCATACCGACCAGATATCTCAACCCACTCTAGTCCCACCTGCCAGCACCCGGCCCATATCCCTCCAAACCCCTCCTATTCATATACCCATCCAAATGCCTCTTAAATGTTGCAATTATACCAGCCTCCACCACATCCTCTGGCAGCTCATTCCATACATGTACCACGCTCTGCGTGAAAATGTTGCCCCTTAGGTCTCTTTTATATATTTCCCCTCTCACCCTAAACTGAAGTCCTCCAGTTCTGGACTCCCCAACCCCCAGAAAAGACTTTGCCTATTTATCCTATCCATGCCCCTCATAATTTTATAAACCTCTATAAGGTCACCCCTCAGCCTCTGATGCTCCAGGGAAAACAGCCCCAGCCTGTTCAGCCTCTCCCTGTAGGTCAGATCCTCCAACCCTGGCAACATCTTGTAAATCTTTTCTGAACCCTTTCAAGTTTCACAACATCTTTCCAACAGAAAGGAGACCAGAATTGCACGCAATATTCCAACAGTGACCTAACCAATGCTCTGTACAGCCACAACATGACCTCCCAACTCCTGTACTCAATACTCTGACCAATAAAGGAAAGCATACCAAACACCTTCTTCACTATCCTATCTACCTACAACTCCACTTTCAAGGAGCTATGAACCTGCACTCCAAGGTCTCTTTATTCAGCAACACTCCCTAGGACCTTACCATTAAGTGTATAAGTCCTGCTAAGATTTGCTTTCCCAAAATGCAGCACCTCGCATTTATCTGAATTAAACTCCATCTGCCACTTCTCAGCCCATTGGGCCATCTGGTCAAGATCCTGTTGCAATCTGAGATAACCCTCTTCGCTGTCCACCACACCTCCAATTTTGGTGTCATCTGCAAACTTACTAACTGTACCTCTTATGCTCGCATCCAAATCATCTATGTAAATGACAAAAAATAGAGGGCCCAGCACTGATCTTTGTGGCACTCCACCGGTCACAGGCCTCCAGTCTGAAAACCAACCCTCCACCACCACTCTCTGTCTTCTATCTTTGAGCTAGTTCTGTATCCAAATGGCTAGTTCTCCCTGTATTCCATGAGATCTAACTTTGCTAATTAGTCTCCCATGGGGAACCTTGTCGCACGCCTTACTGAAGTCCATATAGATCACATCTACTGCTCTGCCCTCATCAATCTTCTTTGTTACTTCTTCGAAAAACTCAATCAAGTTTGTGAGACATGATTTCCCATGCACAAGCCATGTTGACTATCCTGAATCAGTCCTTGCCTTTCCAATTGCATGTACATCCTATCCCTCAGGATTCCCTCCAACAACTTGCCCACCACTGAGGTCAGGCTCACCGGTCTATAGTTCCCTGGCTTGTCTTTACTGCCCCTCTTAAACAGTGGCACCACGATTGCCAGCCTCCAGTCTTCCGGCACCTCACCTGTGACTATCGATGATACAAATATCTCAGCAAGAGGCCTGGCAATCACTTCTCTAGCTTCCCACAGAGTTCTCAGGTACACCTGATCAGGTCCTGGGGATTTATCCACCTTTAACCTTTTCAAGATATCCAACACTTCCTCCTCTGTAATCTGGACATTTTGCAAGATGTCACTATCTATTTCCCTACAGTCTATATCTTCCATATCCTTTTCCACAGTAAATAATGATGCAAAATATTCATTCAGTATCTCCCCCATTTTCTGTGGCTCCACACAAAGGCTGCCTTGTTGATCTTTGAGGGGCCCTATTCTCTCCCTAGTTACCCTTTGGTCCTTAATATATTTGTAAAATCCCTTTGGATTCTCCTTAATTCTATTTGCCAAAGCTATCTCATGTCCCTGTTTTGCCCTTCTGATTTCCCTCTTAAGTATACTCCTACTTTCTTTATAATCTTCTAAGGATTCAGTCGATCTATCCTGTCTATACCTGACATACCCTTCTTTTTCTTAACCAAACCCTCAATTTCTTTAGTCATCATGCATTCCCTATACCTACCAGCCTTCCCTTTCACCCTGACAGGAATATACTTTCTCTGGATTCTTGTGATCTCATTTCTGAAGGCTTCCCATTTTCCAGCCATCTCTTTCCCTGCGAACATCTGCCTCCAATCAGCTTTCGAAAGTTCTTGCCTAATACCATCAAAATTGGCCTTTCTCCAATTTAGAACTTCAACTTTTAGAATGATCTGGCTGTAATTTCCAGATTATGCCCCCTGTTTTAGAACCTCCAACACGTAGAAATAGCTTATTATAACTCTATCTTTTCCTGTTAGTATGCAAAGACATTGATTAGATCACCCCATAACCTTCTAAATTCAGGAGAAAACAGGCCTAATATGTGCAATCTCTCCTTTCAACTTAATCCCTGAAGTCTAGGTATCATTCTTGTAAACTTACATTGTACCCTCTCTGAAGCCAATATAACTTTTCTAAAATGTGGTGTCCACATCTGCTCACAGTACACCAAGTGGGATCTAACCGCATCCTTGTACTTCAGTCGTCTAGATATAAAAGCCAACATTTAATTAGCTTTTTGATATTGCAGCTGTTTTTGATATTTTAAATGTTTATTCACCTAAACCCCTGAGTCTCTTTGGACATACACTGTATTAACTTCATGCCATCTTAGAAAGTACCCTGATCTATCCTTTCCATTGAGGAAGTAACCCGATCTATAGAAATGGCCTTGCAAGCCACTCAGTTCAAGGGCAACTAGGGAAGGGCAATAATTGCTGACCATACCAGCGATGCAGATCCCATGACTGAGTATTTAAAAATTTACTAAAAATATACACATGCCTAAAACTGCAAAACGTTTACAGCCATATACCTGATTCTGGGAGTTCCATTCTACGTTCTACATTCTAACGTAGTCATCAAGATATAGTTAGTGACTCAATCAAGGTATCTGAAAATCACAGCACCTTGGAAATGGATGGATTTTAACCGAAAATATCTGAGTTGATTAATTTATACAGTGTCCCTTAAATGGATGGATTTTAACTGAAAATATCTGAGTTGATTAATTTATACAGTGTCCCTTAAATGAAGTCCCGAACATTTAAAACCAAAATATGATCAGTCTTTAATTTTAACCTGTAGCCAACTCTATCAGTGGGTCATTCCACAATAATGTTAAACCAGGCTCTGATGAAATCAATAATGCATAACCACTTTTTTGAAAGTAGTAGCTTGAGTTAGAAAACTATTGTGTTTTATTCTGCAGGTCCTGGCAATTGGTCACAGGTTGATCTTATCTCCCAAGCTCACAATCCACCCAGTAGTAGCAGCAGTAAGAGACATGTGGTTAGCAGATGAAAGTGAAATGTTGGGTAGCAGGAATGTGCCATTGCAGTGTAAAAGAATGACAACCCCCTCCCACCTCATCCCACCACACGACATGACACTCTGCTAACAAAAGTTCCAAAGTGATAAGATTTTTGAACTTTTTACTTTCATTCTGGAGACAGAGGGAGCAGGGTGCTGCACCATTCCTAATGAGAAATTTGTCTTCCTAGCCATAGGTATCTTCACCTCCTGACTGTGATGTCCTTCCAAAACCCCTAACCTGTAGACTTTCTATGTTCAGTGGGGACGGGAAGAGGCCCTGCATGCCTCAGCTCAGACTTGTTTGCTTATTGTCTAACGTTAAAATTAAGCCATATGGTTTTGCTATCTTTCAGCATGCTCCATCCAGCATAGAAAAGTTCAGCAGTTCAGCAGAAAAAAAGTTCAAGAAATTTTGCAAGGATCTTTCTGAGAATGATGTGCAAAATTGACCCTTAGATGTGAGTGAGGAAGCAGAATTTCAATTTAGAACAATTTAAAAGTTTCAGAAAAGAAAGATGCAATTTAGAAATACAAGACATCTGATGTTAGTGTTTTTAAATAATCTACATGTAAAATCAGAGAATAATAGGACACACCCATCATATTGTGTTTTTTTAAAAAGTGTTTTTCAATAATAAAACAATACTATAGAAATTTTAGGTGCCTGTTGAAATTATAACGTACAAAATCAGAATAGTTTAATAATCAGTATTTTATGACCATGTAGCAATTTTATGTCACCCAAATTTTGTAAATATCACAAGTATTCAACTCTAGATTGGTCAAATGAGATGAGTCATAGAATCAATTACACAGATAAATCACATTAATGATATTGTCATTAATTGTGGATTGATTGCTGTCAAAGTAATAGAACCTCTAAACATTTCAAAATAATTATTTCTTATAAACAGCGCCAACCAACTTTAGAAAGAGTAGTATTTCAACCTTGAAAGCCTTGAAATTTCAACCTTTATTTATTCTAATAGAACACAATAGATAAAAAGGAAAGGGCTGTAGTGTATTTTTGTATTTTAGTGAATTGCGAGCACTGATGTGTTCAACATACTCATTGCTAATTTATTAGATAGTTTACAGACTAAGAAAAAATGTATATTTCTTTTTTTATTATACTCAGTATTTGATCAATAACTTACTTAAGTCGACAAAATGTTCAGAAAGAGACTTTTTTATTCAAATGTCAAAAGACAGGGACCTGTGGCTCTAGATTTATTGTAATATCTTGTTAATTATCTTTTTCCATTGGCCCACAAAATTGCAAGCTAAGACCTTTTCCCAAGGAATCCGTTGCCCTGTCACTCAGCATTTCTTTCTCTATGAGATTTTCTCCCTCTGTGCAAGATGCAACATGCCTTAAGAAATAACGGATTCCAATTTTGCTGTATTGACCCAAAGCTTTATCAATTGACTTTTCTCCATATCTGATATTCACGTAATTCCATTTTCTCTTGTTGTGCCTCTGTGTGGTTTGGTGAGATAGATTTTAACATTTGTGTGGGCCTTTTCCTGAAGTGATTACATAACGATGATTGATACAGCAACATTATCTGTTTGCATCAATTACCTTATTAGATCATTAGAATAATTTGGATCTGTGTGTCACCTATGGTCTGACTGAAAAAAAGTTAAATTTCGGCAACTTTGGAGCCAGACTCAAAGCATTCTTCTGCAGTCTGTCTGTATTTTAGAAATCAAGAACAAGAGAGCCAAGTGGATCAGCTGTCAGTAACATAATATTGTATGACAAGTTTTAGGACTGCTAAAGGACAAGGAACAATTCAGAGTAGGCATAATTTACTGGGAAAATAATATTCAAAGGATAACTGAGTAATGGGCTGTGTTTAAAGAAAAGACATTTCAGGAATAATCAAGGAAAATTCTCATGAAACATAAGCATATTCCTATGAGATGGATTCAAGTTGGCACTGACACCAGGCGATTCCTTGCGAGCTCCCTAAAGCAGATCTAACATTTCTTATAACCATTCTACACTTTTAAATTTAAATTCTAAGCCTGTAAAAATTACTAATGATGTTCTTTTGAATCTGCTTACGGGTTTGAGGATTCTATGATTGTCCAAGGCCAACTACTGACGCTGGACATTCCATACTGTACATCCTGTGCGGTATAATCTCTATGCCTACTTGGTCCAAGGCTTTTTTCACCCTATGATCTGTATGTCCTTGCTTACTATGATCTGCCTGTACTGCTCCCCAACAAAGCTTCTCACTGTACTTAGGCACACGTGACAATAAATCAAATCAATTAAGTGGAAAAATATGTCAAGCAAGTCAGAACTCCCTGGAAGCAAAGTATGGTTATGATGAATGTTGGTTGGCTAATCCACTGAGATTCAGGCTGAATAAAGAAGATTCAGGAGAATTAAGAAATCTGAATGTCTGTTATCATCATATAAATTGTATATCTGTACTAAAAGGAGCATTATAGCCAATTAGAGATCAAAAAGGAAATTGGTGCATAGAGCATGGGGTGTGGCTGAGGTATAAGTGAATATCTTGCATCTGTGTATAAAGGAAGAAAGTACGACACAGCTCATGGTAAATTAGGCTTTAAAATTGATAGCGAGGAGGCATTGGATAGATTATCTGTAATTAACATTAATAAGGCATCAGCATTGGATGAGATGCATCCAAAGATATTAAGTAAATTAGTATGAAAATTATGGAGGCTGTGGACATAATTTTCCAATCCTGCTTAGACTCTGTAGTAGTGACTGAGGAAATGGTTTCAACATTGTTTAAAAGCCCAGTTAGTTTAACCTCATCATGGGGAAGTTCTAGAAATGATGATTGGAAAAAAGAATAGTCATATGGGCAAATCTGCATCGATTAAGTAAAGTCAGCTCAGATTTATTAAGGGTAAATCATGTTAAACTAACATGAATGAGTTCTTTGATGAAGTAACAGAGAGGTTTGGTGAGGATCGATGCGATGTACATGATTTTCCAAAAGGCTTTTGATAAAGTATCAAGTACTGATTTGCTAGAAAGTTTATAGTGGAGTTCCTTAGGGGTTGCTTTTAGAGCATCTGCTCTTCCTGACATATGTTAATGATCTAGACCTTGGTGTACAGATCCCCAGTTTCAAAATTTGGAAGTAAGGTGAACCGTGAGGATAATAGTGTAGAACTTCAAAACGCATAAGTTAGTGAGATAGGTGGACAAATGTCAGATGCAATTTAATGCAAAAATTGTGACATGATTCACATTCATAAGCAAATCATACAGAGATAATACCCCAGACATTCTGCTGGTCATTTCTGAAGTGAAAATGGGAGCGCATATCAGGATCCTGTGGAATTCCAGGCATAGCAAAATCGATTGGAATTGTTGGGAAATTTAAGGTTCCAACTGGCAATTCCCCTGTGCATTGAACTCTCTTCAAAAACCTTATGTCGAAGAATTGGGGGATTCACCTTCTATGAAGTTGATAAAAAGCTCATCTAACTCCTGGGAAACTATTAAGCTGTTCCCTGACATGACCAAAACACCTCCAACTAAACCTCCCAGACCCCCTTATGTTCCCAAGATACAAGGCAACCATTCCTCCCCTGCTGCCACCCTGAGTAGACCCACAATCCGACACATTTCTACTCTGCCAGAACCTGACATACCTAAACCAGCCATTGGTCTGAACACCCAAGACACAGCACTCCTTCAGCCACTGACCTCTGACACCCCCATCATTGCAGTTGACTTGAACCTGCAGGAACTAACATTTCATACCTCCCAGACCCTCAACCAATAACCCACTCTCACCCACAAATTCCAACATATCCTTCCCCCCACCATCCTACTAGTGGTCTAAACATCTTCCCCACATCTCCAACATTGACCCTGTCACTCTTTCCACTGCTGGCCAACTCATTGGTTTACCAAACCCAACCACAACCAGTAACCTACTCTCACCTACCAGTCCTAATATCTTCACAATCCCTCCTTCCATTGGCCCCCAACATCTCCCCTTGTTTTTGCTGCCACTACAAACACATCACCACCCCCTTCCCCAACACACTCTGCTGTAACTTAACTTTAACACTCCATTCCTTACATGGTATTCTATATACTTGGCACCCTGACCACCATCATTCTTCTCGTATGACACCCTAGCACTCTGCCCATCTGGTCCCTCGGCAAAATTGCCACTTAGTATCCTAACTCATTAAGCAACTGCCACTCTAATCCCACACTTACCTTATGTACTTGTCCTTTTATAGGAGTTGTCAAACTGTCTGTTATGGTGCTGCACATTTAAATCTTAGAGCACAGCACAGTCATTATTGCAAAAGGAGGCTTGATTTGACTTCCCCCAATTAACTTGTACCATGGAGGAACTTAGATTTGCTCTGCATTTCTGAAGGAGCTAGAATCAGAAATCCTAGCCAAAAAGAAAGTGCTTGGTAGTAATATGAGAAAAAAAAAAGCAGAGCAACAATCCAACTGTGACTGTCATTCTCGGCAAAAATAAATTAAACTGGACGATTCTAAGGGGTGAATAGTATAGATACCTGAGAATATTTAAAGCAGAATTAATGTTTCAATTTAAGAGACCCTTTGTTAAAAATTCTGACGAAGGGACATGGAACTTGAAACATTAACTTTATTTTTCTTATAACAGAATAAAAATTGAAAGAACTGTTGGTGCTGTAAATCAGAAAGAAAAATCAAAATTACTGGAAAAGCTCATCAGAGTTACCATTTCTGGTCAAGTGACTCTCCCTGTGGGAAAATTAGTTCTATTTTTGTTTCATTTCAGACCTGACCTGCTGGGTTTCTCCAGAAATTTCTGTTTTTGTTTTTATTAATAGTGGCAGAGATTACAAAGCTGAGGAAGTTATGTTCAACTTCTATCAAATATTATTTTGGCCTCATCTGGAGTGTTTTGACCACTTCAGCTCATCACAATTTAGAAAGGACATGATGGCATTAGACAGTGTGCAGTAAAGGTTCCCGAGATGATTCCATTGGTGAGGAAATTCAGTTATGGAGTTGGATTAGAGAATTTGGGATTGCATTCATTGGAAAGGAGATTTGATAAAGATACTCAAAATTATGAGGGATGTGGACAAAGTAGATAGAGGGATAAACTTCCCATTGGTGAAATAATCAATAACAAGAGAGCACAGACTTATGATAATTAGCCAAAGAAGGAATAGTGACATGAGGAATAGCTTTTTCATACCATGAATGGTTAGGATCTGGAATGCATTGCCTGAGAGTGTGAAAGAGATATGCTCAACTGAGACAAGAGAAAATTGGCAAGTTACCTGAAAAAGAAGACTATGCAAGGCTACAAGTAAAAAATGAAGCAGCCATTTGGTGCATTGTTCCTTCAGACAGCCAGCACAGATATGATAAGCTGAAAGGTCTCCTGTGCTGTGACTATTGTGTGATTCTGCAATGAAAATTTTAAAATTTTATGAAGAAAATAGTTTGAATGTTCTTTAATATAGATGTATAGAATCCCTGCAGTGTGGAAAGTGGTCATTTGGTCCATTGAGTCTTCATTGACCTTCTGATCCATCCCCATGTATCCACCAAACCTGCGCATTTCTTGGACTGTAGGAGGAAACCAGAGAAGGAAATCCACACAGACACAAAGAGAACATTCAAACTCCACACAGACAGTGACCCATTGCTGGAGTCAAATCTGGGTCCCTTGACCTGTGAGGCAGCAGTGCTAACCACTGAGCTACCATACCACCCAATATCAGCACAGGAGACAGTTGCTTCTTATATGGAAGATGTTAGAGTTTACAAATCGACTCATGTTACAGGTTGATTTTTCTCAGTGTTACTTCATTCCATTTTCAAGGTGGATGATTGTTCTATTACTTCATAGCTTAAACATTGTCATGGACTCATACTTTGCTTAAAATCCTGCAATATTCACGACTGGTCATGAAAGATAAAAACATTTACAATGAAAAGCCATCCTTTTAAGGAGGATGAGTTGCTGCTGTATTTTCAATTTGGAGCAAATTACTGGTAGGTCACTCTCAAGATGATTGTCAAACCTTGCAATCCTGGCATCACTGATTAATCCTTTGAAGAACACTTCGGCCTTTATTTTAGATAATCATGCTGATTATTATAAACCTATTTGCTGAGGCACCTAAAAAGGCCCTTTTAAATTTAACAATAGGACTAATATCTGTACGGATTGAACATAGCTCTTGTATTTCTAACTTAGTATGGTTTGTATTCAGCTCAGAGCCAAAGAAGCAGCTCCAACACACCAATTTCTATTTCTTTATAGCATTATTTTCCAATATTACTACTAATATTTATTATCCTTATCTGCAGTATTAAACCAGTAATAATTCTATTTCTTATCTGCGTACTGGAGCTTTTTTATAATTTTCGTAGAAATTTCCACTTCATACTCAGTTTAAATAGAGATAAATATCAAATCCTTGGCAAGATTTTGCATTGTTGATTTCCATATGCACATTTCAACAGTTAGTGAAGGCAATCTCTGCCCATATAGCCAAATAGTGAGAAAAGGAAGACTAAACATTAATAGAATCACAGGATGTTACAGCACAGAAGAAAGCCAGTTAACTGACATATCAAATAGTGGAAATAGAATATCTTTTTATATCCTGTCAAAATAGTTCACAATTTTGAATACCTCTTAATCTTCCCTGCTCCAAAGAGAATAAGCTTAATTGTTCTAATTTTTCCTTGTACCTAAAATCCCTAATTCCAGGTATCATTCTAGTCTATCTCCTTTGTACATTCTCCAGGGCTTTAAATTCTTCCTTAAATAAGGTGCCTAGAGCAGAATATAACACTTCAAATATGGTCTGATCAATGCTTTCTAGAGATGTAGCATCACTTCCTTGTTTATTTCTCTCTATACCTCCATATATAAACTCAAGAATCCTGTCAGCCTTCTTAGCAACTGTTTAAAACTTGCCTGGGCACCATCAGAAGATTATGCACTTGAACCCCAAGTATTGTACCCCCATCAAAAGTTGTACATTGAGCCAGGATTGTCTCTCCATTTTTTGTCTACCAAAAGACGTTACTTCACACTTCCCTGCATTGATATTCATCTGCCAGATTTCTGCCAATTTGGCCAATTTGTCAATATCTCCCTGAAGTTGCTCTGCATCATCTTACAATTCACTATTCTTCCTAGTTTGATACCATCTACAAATTTAGAGATTTTTCCTTTACACTCATCTCCAAAACATTTACATAAATCAGGAAAATGCAGGGGTCACAACACAGATTCCTAAGGAACATCACTTTCAACTTGTCTCCAGTCAACTATGCCTTCCCTCTGCTTCCTTTCTTTTAGCCAACACTTCTAATCCATGCTGCCAAAGACCCATCAATCCCAAACATTTTCATTTTGGTACCATATCAAATGCTTTCTGAAGGTCCAAATATATCACACTCAGAGTTACCCACATCCCCTAGCTGTGTCACCTCATTAAAGAACAGAATTAAATTTATCAGTCATGACATGCCCTTGACAAGGCCACATTATTTTTCTCCAAGTCTATGTTTATCTTATCCCAAACTATGGCGTCCATCAGTTTTCCCATGATTGATGTTAAGCTGACAAATTTGTAGTTTCCTGGGTTATCCTTTGTCCCTTTCTTAAGCAATGACATCACATTTGCAATCCTCTTGTCCCCAGGGTCTAATCCCATAAACAGAGAGACCTGGAAAAATCTCTGTCAATGGTTTCATGATTTGCTTCCCTACCTCTCTCAGCAATCCAGGATACATCCCATCCATACCTGGAGACATCACTATCTGGAGAACTATCAGCATTTTAGCACTTTTTAAAAATCTATCACTACACTGCTCAGATGCTTAATGCCCACATTTTCAACTGGGCCATTGTCACCTTCTTCTATTTTGGTAAAGACAGAAGCAAAATATTCATTTAGTGCCTCTGCCAAACCCATTGCTTCAGTGAGCAGTTTACCCTAAAATAGAAATCACAAAACATCAGCAGAGCAGGAAAGTCGATGTTACAAGTTGGAACCCTTCATTAGGACTCGCTTACCCTAATTGTTCCTTATGAGCCCTACTCTACCTTTCACTAATCTTTTACTACTAATACGTTTGAAGAACACTATTATTTGTGTTCCTTTCTCTCTTCATGCTTCCTTTCCTCATGCTTCTTGTTAGCTTTCCTTATTTCAGCTTACCTTCTCTCCTGCATTTGAGATACTCTTCTTGATTTCCACTGCTATTATTATTTCAGCATATATCATATGCCTCTTTTTCTTCTCTAATTTCTAATCATCATCATCCTTAGTCATCCAGAGTATTCCAGCTATGGACAGCCCATTTCACTTCTCAAGGGTATGTACCTAGCTTGCACACTATTTAACTCTCTCTTATGAATGTCTGCCATTTTTCATCCATTTTAATTTATTCACTAAAATGCATTTCCAATCAACCTAATCCAGTTCAACTTTGTGACCCCTAAAATCTGCCCTTATTCAGTCTGGGATCTTAATCCTTGACTGATTTTTATCCTTTTTCAACTGCATATTGAGTGTTATTATATTATGATCACTACTTCCCAAATGCTCCCCTCCTCTGAAGTTCTCCATGTGGCCTGCTTCATTTTCTCGGACCACGTCCAACACAGCTTTCTCCCTGATAGGACTAGAAATGTACTGTTCCAGAACATTTTCCTGCACATACTGTAGGAAGTTTTCCCTTTTCATTCCCTACGCTACCTCTTTTTCAGTTTACACTAGAGTAATTGAAATCACCAACCATCACAACCCTACCTTTCCTGCAGGTTTCCACAACATGCCTATACTCCTCCCCACTATTTGGAGGTCTATAATAATACTTTGACCAGGACTGCTACAACTCTTCCTTTTTTAAATTTACCTTGTTTTGAAATGCAAAAGGATAGTGGAAAGTTGTCTCAGACATTGTTGTTTTATTCTTTCCTTGGAGCATGTATATAGTATTCTTTTTCATTCACTTTCTTGACTTCTCATTCTTGGCTGCTGGCTAACTACTGGGCTTCGAAGTATTTTGATGACAAATGAAAACCTGAGCTGGCGTAACCAATGCAGAATGTTGGTTGTTTCCAGGGCTGCTTTGCATCAGTGACATTGAAGAAGGGGCATAACCGACTATATTCTGTTGATATAAGTAACTTATAGCGTAGGATTGAATTGCATCTTAATGTATTGTCAGTTGTATTTTTACAAAAGCCACAGTGGGAAGTGTTTAAGTTGCACGATATTAATAACACAAATCATATATTAAAATAAAGACAAAGTCCAACTTTATTCAATTCACAGCTCATGGGTTCTCAAGTTCGAGGAACTGACAGAAACCATATTCTCCATCACTGCTGTCACTGAAGCCGTGAACTCCTGGGCTGGACCACCGTGAAGATACCACAGAAGCTTCAAGGACCCACCTTGTTGGCAAAGCCACTGCTGATACAGACCACCATGCAGGGAAGTTGCAATCCTGAGTCAGAAGACTCCACAGAAGCTGTCTCAAGGAATCCTAGGCCATTGAAGTCCTGGGCAGAACCCACCTCATTGCTGAAGGCATTACCGATCTGGGCCGTTGGAATCCTGGGCCAGACCCACCACATTGCTGAAGACACTGAAGTCACCGAACAGACTTCCACTCCCCAATACCTACCAGGACAGAGCTGCATGTCCACAAGGAATCCCAACTGAAGTCATTAAAAGAAAGCAAGATGAATTTTGCTGTTAAAGAAGAAAGATGCAGCAGGGCAGATGATCAGAAGCAAATGGGCACAGGAACTCAGAAACTTCCTACTGATCCTGCCGCCGCCATCTTGAAAGGAACTTCACTACAATCAGCTGGCAGGAGTATTCACAGACATCTTCAGCCTCTCTTTGGTGCCAATGTGTACCATGACTTCTGGCTGCTCACCCTCCCCCTTCAGAATCTTAGACTTGATCAGAGACATCCTCGACACTGGCATATAGGAGGCAACATACCTTCCAGGAAACCTGTTTGCGACACAGAATCTTCTGACCCTTCCTCTAACAACTGAGTCTCCTACCACTAACACTTTTCTCCCTCTTTCTCATCTGAGCCACAGAGCCAGGCTCAGTGGCAGAGACCTGGCCACTATGGCTTTCCCCTGGTAGGTACCCCTTGCCTCCAAAAGTATCCAAAATGTATATTTATTATTGAGGGGAATGGCCACAGGAGATCCCTGCACTGTCCACCTGTTCCCTTTCTGTCCCCTGACTGTAACCTATCTACCTTTTTTCCTGCACCTGATGTGAGACTATCGCCCTGCAACTCCTCTCTATTACCCCCTCCGCCTCCTGAATGATCCGAAGTTCATCACCTCCAAGTCCAGTTCCCTAACTGGGTTTCCGAGGAGCTGGAGTTGGGTGCACTTCCTACAGATGAAGTCTCTAGTGGTGACCCTTACCTCCCACATCCTACGGGAGGAGCATGCAACTGCCCTAACATCCATTCCCACGGTTCTGAATTCCCAAAGAGACTATTGAAAAAACTAGCAACCTTATCAAATCAGTGCACAGAACCTTTGTTTTTGGTTTGAGGAGGAGGATGGGTGGGAGACACTACCTAAGTAGTGTTTTGGATAAAGCAACTGCCCAAACATTACCTCACTTACTCAGCAGTCTCATGTCAGCTCCTGCTCAGTGTGGGCTTGGCCTATTAACGAGATAAGTTATTAAAGGATAATTTACCTTCCCGGCTCTCACCACTCCCACTGCTGCTGCAAAAATGAAATTCTGATTGACTCCACCATATTGAGACGGTAAGTACACAGTAATAACACTGGGTGAATTTAATCTTTATTGGACAATCAAAATGGCAAATGTTGCCTTGAGTACAAGTTATAGCATTTACTTGGGATAGTTTTTTTGAACAATGTTTATGGAACCAATCAAGGAAAAGGCTACTTTGGAATTGATGATGAGTCATGAGACGAGCTTAAATAATGATCTGATGGCAAAAGATCCTCTAGTGGAAGTTACTCCTTTTGGAAGGAGTAACAGGGGTAATGGTAAGATTCTTGATGCGTAGATGAGCAGTGTCCATGTACATTGATCCCTCAAAGTTGCCACCCAGGTTGATAGGGTTGCTAAGGCGACATATGGTGTGTCAGCTTTTATTTTTGAGGGATCACATTTTGGAGTCATGAGGTCATGCTGCAGTTGTACAAAACCCTGCTGCGGCTGCACTTGGAGTATTGCCTGCAGTTCTGATCACTGCATCACAAGAAGGATGTGGAAGCTTTGGAAAGGGTTCAGAGGAGATTTACTAGGATGTTGCCTGGTATGGCGGGAAGGTCTTACAAGGAAAGGTTATAGACAATAGACAATAGACAATAGATGCAGGAGAAGGCCTTTCTGCCCTTACAGCCTGCACCATCATTCAATATGATCATGGCTGATCATCCTTAATCAGTATCCTGTTCCTGCCTTATCTCCATAACCCTTGATTCCACAATCCTTGAGAGCTCTATCCAACTCTTTCTTAAATGAATCCAGAGACTGGGCCTCCACTGCCCTCTGAGGAAGAGCATTCCACACAGCCACCACTCCCTGGGTGAAGAAGTTTCTCCTCATCTCTGTCCTAAATGGTCTACCCCGTATTTTTAAGCTGTGTCCTCTGGTTCGTCACTCAACCATCAGCGGAAACATGTTTCCTGCCTCCAGAGTGTCCAATCCTTTAATAATCTTATATGTCTCAATCAGATCCCCTCTCAGTCTTCTAAACTCAAGGGTATACAAGCCCAGTTGCTCCAGTCTTTCAGTGTAAGGTAATCCCGCCATTCCAGGAATTGATCTCGTGAACCTATGTTGCACTCCCTCAATAGCTAGAATGTCTTTCCTCAAATTTGGAGACCAGAACTGCACACAGTACTCCAGGTGTAGTCTCACCAGGGTCCTGTACAGCTGCAGAAGAACCTCTTTGCTTCTATCCCACTCATCCCTCTTTTTATGAAGGCCAGCATGCTTTTAGCCTTCTTCACAAGGTTGAGGGACTTGACGCTGTTTTCGTCAGAGAGAAGAAGGTTGAGAGGTGAATTAATTGAGGCATAAAAGATAATCAGAGGGATAAATCGGGTGGACAGTGAGAGCCTTGTTCCAAGGATGGTGATGGCTAGCACGAGGGGGCATAGCGTTAAATTAAAAAGTGAAGATATAGGACAGATGTCAGAGGTAGTTTCTTTATTCAGAGAGTAGTAGGGGCATGCTTCACACTGCCTGCAACAGTTGTAAACTTGCCACTTTTACAGGCATTTAAATGGTCATTGGATAGGCAGATGAATGAGAATGGAATAGTGTAGGTTAGATGGGCTTCAGATTGGTTTCATAGGACTGCACAATATTGAGGGCAGAATGGCCTGTACTGTGATGTAATGTTCTATGTTCTAATGAAGAGTGCTCATAATATTTTGAAATTTAGGTCTGAACGTAGTTTTTACATTTAAATAAAATCAATTACAGATTACAAAATACAAATTTAAAAGACAGCATAGTGGCTGAGTGTTGAGCACTGCTGCCTCAAAGCACAACAGACTCAAGTTTGATTCCAGCCTTGGGTGACTGCGCAGAGGTTGCACATTTTCCCCATGTTTGTTTGTGTTTCCATCAGATGCTCAAGTTTCCTTCCACAGTTCAAAAGATGTGCAGGTTGGGTGAATTTGCTATGCTAAATTATCTGCAGTTACTAGGGATGTGCAGGTTAAATGTATTAGCCATGATAAATGCTGGATTATAGGGCTAGGGTTAGGGGTCTGAGATTGGGTGGAGTACTCTTTGGAGGGTTGGTGCAGACTCTATGGGCTTAATAGCTATTTCTTGCTCTGTAGGGATTCTAGAATCTATGCTTCAACAAAGCTGGAATTGTCTAAAATAGGCCATGAAAATCAGGTAAAAAAATAAGCAGTGACAAGACACTGAAGCAGATATTTTATAACACTCAACAAAATTATATCTTACTGAGAAAGACTCAGTGAGAAAGTTGAAACATCCATGGGAAGATAAGAAAGATATTACTAAATTGAAATAAAACGTGTACAATGCTATGACAGGGGAGACAATGTCCTAGGGGTACTTCCACTAGATTATTAAATCGAGAAGCTCAGCTTGTTCTGGGAGCCGGGCTCAAATCCTGCCATGCATGAATCCATTGCAATGACCATGAATCCATTGTCAATTGTTGGAAAACCTAGAACTAATATTCTTTAGGGAAGAAAATCTGCCGTTCTCCCCTGGTCTGGCCGACATGTGACTCTAGATCTACAGCAAGGTGGTTGACTCTTCACTGCCTTCTGGGCAATTAGGGGTGGGTAAAACCACCCAGTCAGAGCTGCCTAGTCAGAGCTGCCCACACCCTGTGAATTAGAAGAAAAGTAGTCCAGAAGATTGGGAACATTTTTGATCCCAGCAAAGGGTGAATAACAAAGAAGGAGAATAAGCTAGCAAGAACAACAACAAACAGTAAAAGTTTCTAAAAGTACATAGAAAAGAGGAGAATAGCTAAACATTGGCCCCTTCAAAAGGTGTGACTGAGGAATAAATGAGAGGCAAGGAATTAACCATTTTAAAACACATATGCTGGAGTCCTCTTTATGGTAGATGAGATTAAAGGCATTCCAAAAAAAAGAATATCAAGGAGCAAAAGGGATGGAGAAACTTAAAATGATCACTGTCGGTAGAGTATAAGTACCAATAAAACTAATGGCTGTCATATTCCTGGGTCTGATAGTTTGTATTTTAGGCGGAGATAGTAGATGCATTGGTTGTACTCCTTCAAAATTCTACATATTTTGGAAAGATAAAGTGGATTGGAAAACCAGAAACCGAATACACTTTTCAAAGTGGTATGAAGACGGGAAGTAGGACACCATCAGACAGTTAGTCTAACATCCCTAATTGTGAAAATGCTGAAATTCATTATTGGGGAGGTTGTAGCAGGACATTTAGAAAAATGTAGTACAATAAAGTTAAAAGAATCACAACACCAGGTTATAGTCCAACAGGTTTAATTGGAAGCATTATCTTTCGGAGCACTGCTCCTTCATCAGGTGATTGTGGAGTGCACAATTGTAAGACAGAATTTATAGCAAAAGTTTATACTGTGATGTAACTGAAATTATACATTGAAAAATACCTTGACTTTTTTAAGTGTCTCATCGGTTAGAATGACCATGTTAGTTTCACATCTTTCATATATAAAGCGCAAAACTTTTAAAGTTCACTTGAGAATGTAACTATTTTAAACAAATGGTGTCCACCCAGATAATGTATTGAAGGTGTTAGTCTGCTGTTTGTGCCATAATGTTTAGACTGATTCTAATCTAAAAATGAATTAACAGAATCTTACATGGATTCATTCAGTTTTTGAGCAAAGTGCAATGTAACTCTTCAAGTACAAATTCACCCCACAAACTTATGTGTATGTGTATATGTGCGTGTAAAGTTGGAACAATAGAACCAGGATAGGTATGGCCAACTCTCACAAACAAGGATTTCTAGTTTCCACATTTTTAGCTTGGAATTTCAGCATCAGTTGCTGCTGGAGTCTCAACAAGGTTGGAAGCTGCTGTAAAGATCTCCTGGCTGCTAGGCTGAGTTTTTGCTGGATTTTTATTTATGTCTCTGTTGCTAGGTTGCATATGAGAAAATCAGATTTCTGAATTTGCATTTTTGCTACAGGTGTGTTTATGGGATATTACTATATTGGAACAGTTAATTATTAATAATTACTGTATCTATTATTCGGTTAAATTTTCCAATAGAGTTAAGTTATTCTAAATTTCTTTCTTTTGTTGTATTTTGCTTAATGTAGAGTAGTTTGACCAGTTGTATTGCATCTGGAACATGGCACTTTAACTTGACTTTAAAATAAAAGGTTAGAATTTAGGCTACCTTCGTAAAATAGCTTGAGGGGATCTGGTCTAGTCCATAACAAGTGTAATTAAGATTTCCACAAGGCATTCAATAAGGTGTCACATAAAATGTTACTGTGCAAGTTAGGCTGATGATGTTCGGGTAATATGTTAGAGTGGATAGAGGATTGGCTAGCTGACAGGAAACAGAAAGTCAGGCGCGTTTTCATGTTGTAAAACTGCTACGGGGCTCAGTGACAAATCTTCAAATGATATTTCAATGAATGTGATATTTTGGGGTAGAAGTGACTTGTACAAGGACGGATTGCACCTAAATTGGAAGGGGACTAATATGCTTTCCACTCCATCTCTCTCTCTGCTAGTCACTTTCATCAAGAGAGTGGGGCCTGGGGTGAAATTCACTCATTGCAACTGAACAGGAGTTGTTTTGTCCTTGCTAGCAGAACCCACCGGCTTTGTCCTCTACCTTAGTACACACACACACAACTCCATGAATGACTTAATGAACCTTCAGTTTGCCCTTGTCCCAATCCAAAATGTTGAGTGGGTGAAAGACATCTGATGTCATTCGCTGCTCAGGGGCTGGCACAGACACAAGATGCTGAGTGGACAGAAAGTTCAGTTCAAATGTTCAGTATCCTTTGTTTATGATCAGATCAGTTATCTGAACAAAATACTCTCCACCTGTCTTGTTTGGAGTTTGTTCTGTCTTGACACAGCCTGCCACCTCCTGGTGACTACGCAGTACTGCAGTCCATAAGAGCTTGTGTTCTGCAATGCTACAGTGGGCTATCTTGTAGCATTTTTGGATTTTGAGATTAATATTTGAGAATGTAATATTCATTTGTAATGCATTTTGCAATACAATCAACATTTTAACATTTATTACCATAGCATTGCTGTTCAAACTGTTGAAGTTGAAGCCATAAATGTTAATTAGGAAACAATGGGAAATATTTGCATATAATTATGAGCCTTCCAGGTCATGCTGGTAAATGCTTATTGGGAGGACTGAAGCAAGCCAGCCATGAGACTTTTTATTGATGTTGTGGCTTTGATACAGTGGGACAAGGTCCAACTCTGACCTCAGAGTCAGGGTATAGCTAACTCAGGATCATATTGAGAAGCGTTTCCACCCACCAATATGTAATTACTTTGTTTTCAGTCAAAGGGTAGAATATTTATTGTGTTAATTAAATGAGAAAAAGTGTTGAGTTTCATTGAAGTTCCTCATTGAACAAGGTAACATGCTCAGTTATCAACACTTGCTTCCAGAGAGGTATTATACAATTAAGGCTTTAAGGGAGAAAGAATCAGTCAATTTACTAGTTTTGTCTTGAATCATGTAATCCCTACGGTATGGAAACAGGCCATTAGGCCCAACAAGTCCATACTAACTCTCCAAAAAGTAACACACCCAGAACCATTATTCTAGACTTACCTCTGACAAACACACCTAACCTACACATCCCTGAATACTATGGGCAATTTAGCATGCACATCTTTGGATTGTGGAAGGAAACTGGAGTACCTGGAGGAAACCCACACAGACACAGGGAGAATATGCAAACTCCACACAGTCACCTGAGGCTGAAATTGAACCTGGGACCCTATTGCTGTGAGGCAACAGTGCTAACCACTCAGCCATCGTGCCACCCACCAGTAAGCCACTGTGCCACCCTAGCTTGAATAACAACAATGTATTGTGACTTTAATGTAATGGAACACCAAGTCTCTTCACAGGGACATTATAAAACCATGTATGACACTCAGCCACAGAAGATGATACATAGTCATAACAGCATGGTCCAACTCGTCCTTACTGACCATGTTTCCCAAACTAAAATAGTCCCACTTACTTGCACTTGGTCCATATATCTTTACATTTTTACTTTTCATAACCTATCCAAATGTCTTTTAAATATTGTAACTGTACCTGCAAGGGAAGATGCACGGTGTGGTGGGTGGATTGTTTGGGGAGTGGACCAAATCAGGGAGTCACAAAGGGAATAGTCCCTGCTGAACGCAGATAGGGGTGGGGAGGGAAATATATCTGATGTGGGGTCTGATTGTAGGTGTCAGAAATGGCAGACGATAATGCGCTATATCCAGAGATTAGTGGGGTGGAAGGTGAGGACCAGGGGTGTTCTATCCTATGAGGTCAAGCAGGGCAACAGCAAAGTGGTTCAAGTGCCTTCCAGCTCTCATGGAATTTCTCTGGTGCTCTTATATTTTAATGATACCTCGGTCAGAGCTCACTCCAACTAAAGGATTGTTTATATTAAGTCAGGGAAGAGGAGAAGCTAGCTAGATGATAATAGGACCATGAAGTAGTTGAAAATGCATGGGCTGTGCTGAAAGTAAACCATTTCCTGACAGGACTTGAGGCTGTGGGCATAGGTAAGAAACAAAGAAGGAAGTGCTCATGCTTTGAAATTGGTAAACTTGATGTTAAGTGCTGTGCCGTAAGTGAGATATTTAAATGGAAGGCCTACCCTTTTTTCCCCTCTCAGTCTCTCTAACTCTAGGGTTCATCTCCACATATCTGCTTACCTTTATTTCCTCTCAACCTCCCCCCACCCCACCCCCCAGTTATCAGTGCTATTATAACCTTTTCCTGGTTGCTTCAGATTCTGAAGGAGGATCATTGGACTTAAAACGTTAACTCTGTTTCTCTCCACAGACGACATCAGACCTGCTGATGTTTTATTTGCTTCAAACCTCCACTATCTACAGCTCTTTGTTTCATTAAAGTATCTTCAGCGATGGCTTAATCTTTCTGTTGGCAGCAAATACAAACTTAGAAAACATAAAGAAAACATCCAAAACCATGAAATTATCAGATGGGGTGAGCAAAACAGTATCATTACGGAACTGCAACTGTCTTGAAACAACATAAGGGCCAATATGAGTTTTTGTACAAATGGTGAATAGCAATGGCCAGGTTGTTTAGAAAAAGAATGGATTTGTAGTTATCAGAACTCATTGGCCACTGTATAATGATGTGTATTGAGATTTTATAATAATTTTTAATTTACAAAATCCATTGTATGAACATTTATGCATGAATTTAGCCATTGAAGTACAGAGAGATTTGAATGAATCATGCTTCCCACCTTTAATAAAAACAAAGCAATAGTGATTTTTTGAGAGTGATTAGGTATGGAGCATGAGCTACGACCTTATACATTCAAAGTTTGTGCGAAGATTTGTAGCTCGGGTGCTCGTTGTTGTGGTTCTGTTCGCCGAGCTGGAAGTTTTTGTTGCAAATGTTTCGTCCCCTGGCTAGGCGACATCATCAGTGCTTGGGAGCCTCCTGCGAAGCGCTTCTTTGATGTTTCCTCCGGTGTTTATAGTGGTCTGTCCCTGCCGCGTCCGGTTGTCAGTTTCAGCTGTCCGCTGTAGTGGTTGGTATATTGGGTCCAGGTCGATGTGTTTGTTGATGGAGTTTGTGGATGAATGCCATGCCTCTAGGAATTCCCTGGCTGTTCACTGTCTGGCTTGCCCTATGATAGTAGTGTTGTCCCAGTCGAATTCATGTTGCTTGTTGTCTGCGTGTGTGGCTACTAAGGATAGCTGATCGTGTCGTTTCGTGGCTAGTTGATGTTCATGTATGCGGATTGTTGACAAACAGGAAGACAGCTAACAATCCGCATACATGAACATCAACTAGCCACGAAACGACACGACCAGCTATCCTTAGTAGCCACACACGCAGACAACAAGCAACATGAATTCGACTGGGACAACACTACTATCATAGGGCAAGCCAGACAGAGAACAGCCAGGGAATTCCTAGAGGCATGGCATTCATCCACAAACTCCATCAACAAACACATCGACCTGGACCCAATATACCAACCACTACAGTGGACAGCTGAAACTGACAACCGGAAGCGGCAGGGACAGACCACTATAAACACCGGAGGAAACATCAAAGAAGCGCTTCGCAGGAGGCTCCCAAGCACTGATGATGTCGCCTAGCCAGGGGACAAAACGTTTGCAACAAAAACTTCCAGCTCGGCGAACAGAACCACAACGACCTTATACATTATTACTATTGCAGCCTGATAAGGTAACCAGAAACTGGTGAAGTCCAAAGTGAACGGCTGGAAATAATGCAATCAAGTAAAGAAAATAATAGATGCTGACCACTATGGAATATTAGGACTGGAATGTGTTAAAAGCAAGATTCAGCCAAACTATTTTCTATTGAGGAAAAATTGGAACAAGTGGAACAAATGAATAATTAAGGGGTCTTGTAGCATTTTGGTAATGTTCTTACTTCTGGGCCAGGGGTTCAAGTCGCACTTGCACCAAAGGTGTATAGTAACATCTCTGAACAGGTTGATTCAAAAATTTCCACAATTAGATTTAGGCCAAAATCAGAAAGTACTTTTATACTAAACTCCATGTAAGCCTTTCACCTTGTGAGACAAAGCTCTGTCAAACATCACCTGAGGTTATTAGGCTTTTATAACAAGAATCCAGAGAAAGTATATTCCTGTCAGGGTGAAAGGGAAGGCTGGTAGGTATGGGGAATGCTGGATAACTAAAGAAATTGAGGGTTTGGTTAAGAAAAAGAAGGAAGCATATGTAAGGTATAGACATGATAGATCGAGTGAATCCTTAGAAGAGTATAAAGAAAATAGGAGTATACTTAAGAGGGAAATCAGGAGGGCAAAACGGGGACATGAGATAGCTTTGGCAAATAGAATTAAGGAGAATCCAAAGGGATTTTTCAAATATATTAAGGACAAAAGGGTAACTAGGGAGAGAATAGGGCCCCTCAAAGATCAGCAAGGCGGCCTTTGTGTGGAGCCACAGAAAATGGGGGAGATACTAAATGAATATTTTGCATCAGTATTTACTGTGGAAAAGGATATGGAAGATATAGACTGTAGGGAAACAGATGGTGACATCTTGCAAAATGTCCAGATTACAGAGGAGAGAGTGCTGGATGTCTTGAAATGGTAAAAAGTGGATAAATCCCCAGGACCTGATCAGGTGTACCCGAGAACTCTGTGGGAAGCTAGAGAAGTGATTGCTGGGCATCTTGCTGAGATATTTTTATCATTGATAGTCACAGGTGAGGTGCCGGAAGACTGGAGGTTGGCAAACTGTTGAAGAAGGGCAGTAAAGAGAAGCCAGGGAACTATAGACTGATGAGCCTGACCTCGGTGGTGGGCAAGTTGTTGGAGGGAATCCTGAGGGATAGGATGTACATGTATTTGGAAAGGCAAGGACTGATTCGGGATAGTCAACATGGCTTGGGAAATCATGTCTCACAAACTTGATTGAGTTTTTTGAAGAAGTAACAAAGAAGATTGATGAGGGCAGAGCAGTAGATGTGATCTATATGGACTTCAGTAAGGCATTTGACAAGGTTCCCCATGGGAGACTGATTGGCAAGGTTAGATCTCATAGAATACAGGGAGAACAAGCCATTTGGATACAGAACTGGTTCAAAGGTAGAAGACAGAGAGTGGTGGTGGAGGGTTGTTTTTCAGACTGGAAGCCTGTGACCAGTGGAGTGCCACAAGGATCGGTACTGGGCCCTTTACTTTTTGTCATTTACATAATTGATTTGGATGTGAGCATAAGAGGTACAGTTAGTAAGTTGCTTGTCAGATGACACCAAAATTGGAGGTGTGGTGGACAGCGAAGAGGGTGACCTCAGATTACAACAGGATCTTGACCAGATGGGCCAATGGGCTGAGAAGTGGCAGATGGAGTTTAATTCAGATAAATGTGAGGTGCTGCATTTTGGGAAAGCAAATCTTAGCAGGACTTATACACTTAATAGTAAGGCCCTATGGAGTGTTGCTGAACAAAGAGATATTGGAGTGCAGGTTCATAGCTCCTTGAAAGTGGAGTTGTAGGTAGATAGGATAGTGAAGAAGATGTTTGGTATGCTTTCCTTTATTGGTCAGAGTATTGAGTACAGGAGTTGGGAGGTCATGTTGTGGCTGTACAGGACATTGGTTAGGCCACTGTTGGAATATTGCGTGCAATTCTGGTCTCCTTCCTATTGGAAAGATGTTGTGAAACTTGAAAGGGTTCAGAAAAGATTTACAAGGATGTTGACAGGGTTAGAGGATCTGAGCTACAGGGAGAGGCTGAACAGGCTGGGGCTGTTTTCCCTGGAGCGTTGGAGGCTGAGGTGTGACCTTATAGAGGTTTACAAAATTATGAGGGGCATGGATAGGATAAATAGACAAAGTCTTTTCCCTGAGGTCGGGGAGTCCAGAACTAGAGGGCATAGGTTTAGGGTGCGAGGGCAAAGATATAAAAGAGACCTAAGGGGCAACTTTTTCATACAGAGGGTGGTACGTGTATAGAATGAGCTACCAGAGGATGTGATGGAGGCTGATACAATTGCAACATTTAAGAGGCATTTTGATGGGTATATGAATAGGAAGGGTTTGGAGGGATATGGGCTGGGTACTGGCACGTGGGACTAGATTGGGTTGGGATATTTGGTCGGCATCTGGTTAGAGACAAACGATGGGTCTGTTTCCATGCTGTACATCTCTATGACTCTATGACTCTAAGTGTACAATGGGGTGTAGATTGAAAGTAAATGGAGTAGAGATACAAGTCAACCATGATTTAATTGAATGGAAGAACAGGTTTGTTGTACTGAATGTCCTACTTCTGTTCACATGTTCTCATGTTCCAATGCAGCATATACTGGAAAACATAAAATAAAGGTGAAGTAGTATCAGAGAATGACAGTGTGTCCTGAGGCCTTACATATTTTCATCTGTCTGCTCTGTTATATAGCTCTCTGGTTTTAAATTGCTTTTGCTATTACCTTCAGATGGGCTGGACACTGAAATGACAGGCATGATGACTATGGGAAAATAGCACTTCAATTCATTCTGTACAAGATCTTCCTGGTGTTTGTAGATGATACGTTTCATGCTGCTGTCATTCTGCTATCAGTAGTTTTGACATTTTCTCCATTTCCCTCATCTCCCATGTGATGGCCTTTCTCAATGATATTTCCCATTTAGTGCATATTAGGGCTATTTCATACTTTCTGAATGTGTCAACTAGGGATTGATGCAAATATATTTTGCAGTTAGGAAACAGAGGAGGTTTGCATTTTGTCAGTCTGAAGTGAATGGAAACTGTGCAACTGGACTATTCAATTCTTCCTTAACAGACAAGAACTTTAGTGGTTTTTAAATAAAGATAGGGTTCAAAATAGATACTAACAAATTCAAAATAGTTATGATGTTTTCCCCTCTCTCATTGCAACTCCAATCAATGGTCTTTAAACATTCGAGAATGAAAAATCTATTATTTAGTTTTTTTAAGTTCATTTTTCATGGTTTTAAATCTTCTATTAATCATACTAATTTTATAAATTAAGATTTGCAAAAGCACATTAAACAATTTTTAAATTAATTTCTTCATGGACTCATTTAAAGTGCTATATTTGTCTTATTCTCTTCTTCCAAAAGAAAATAAAACTAATATGCAAAAATTATTAAATTCATTTCAAGCAGCTAAATTGCAACAAAAAAATTGGTTTGCTTTCTTTTTTTTATTCATTCATGGGATGAAGATGTCACTGGCTCGTCCCGAATTTATTGCCCATCCCTAATTTCTCAGACGGCAGTTAAGAGTCAATCACATTAATAGGCATACCCTCAATAATAAATAGACTGCTTTGGATACTAAGGGAGGAACAACCTACAAGGTGAAGGCCATAGGTTCCAGGTCTCTGGCACTAAGCCTGGCTCTATGGCTTAGAATGGAAGTGGGAAAATAGCAGAGCAATACTGACAGGAGATTCAATGGTTAGAGGAACAGACAGGAGATCCTGTGGTTGCAAACGAGACTCCCGGATGGCATATTGCCTCCCGAGTGCCAGGGTCAGGGGCATCTCGGATCGAGTCTACAGGACTCTTAAGGGAGAGGGAGAGCAGCCAGAAATCGTGGTACACATTGGTACCAATGACATGGCAAGGAAAAGAGATTAGGACATGACAGGTAAATATTAGGGAGTTAGGTTGGAAGCTAAATGGCAGGACAAGCAGAGTAGTAATCTCAGGATTGCTACTAGTGCCACAGTCTAATGAGGCAAATGCAGCTGAACATATGGCTGCAGGGCTGGTGTAGGAGAGAGAGCTTCAGATATGTGGATCATTGGGATACGTTCTGGAGAAGGTGGGAGCTGTACAAGGAAAACGGGTTGCACCTCAACTAGAGGGGCAACAATATCCTGGACGGGAGGTTTGCTAGAGTTCTTAAACTAGATTGGCAGGCTAATTGGAACCAGAGCTATGGATCAGAGGATGGGGTAGCTGATGAACAGGCAGGAATGATAGACAGTTGATTTAGGGAAAATTTGAAGTCAGTGTGATGGGTTGAAGTGCCTCTATTTTAATGCAATTAGTGTCAGGACTAAGGGTGATTAACTTAGAGCATGGATCACTACTTGGATCTATGATGGTGTGTCCATTACAGAAACTTGGATATCACATGGGTAGGAATGGTCGTTGGATGATCCAGGGGTTTAGATGTTTCCAAAGGAATAGGGAAGAAGGTAAAAGAGGTAGGGGAGTGGCATCGCTAATCAAGGATTGAATCCCAGCTGCAGAAAAGGAGGTTGCCTACTGAGTCAGTGTGGGAGGAAGTCAGAAACAGAAAAAGGAGCAGACACTATATTTGGAGTTTCTATAGACCCTCTACTAGCAACAGAAACATGGAGGAGCAAATTGGGAGGCAGATTTTGGAAAGGTGCAGAAGTAACAGGGTTGTTGTCATGAGTGACTTCAACTTCCCTAATATTAATTGGAACCTTTTTCGTGCAAACAGTTTGCATAGAACAGACTTTGCCAGGTGTGTCCAGGAAGACTTCTCAACTCAATATGTAGATAGGCCAACTAGAAGGGAGGCCATATTGGATTTGGTGCTTGGCAATGAACCAGGCCAGGTGTCAGATCTCTAGGTGGGAGAACATTTTGCTGATAGTGATCACAACTCCCTGACCTTAACTATAGTGATGGAGAGGGATAGGAGCAGATGGTATGGGAAAGTATTTAATTGGGGGAGGGGGAATTACAATGCTATTAAGCAGGAACTGGAGAGCCTAAACTGGGAACAGATGTTCTCACAGAAATGCATGACAGAAATGTGGAGGTTGCTTAGGGAGCACTTGCTGCGATAGGTTTGTTCCACTGAGGGAAGGAAGAGATGGTAGGAAGAAGAAACTTTAGATGACAAGAACATCTCGTCAAGACGGTAAAGGAAGCTTACTTAAAGTTGAGGAAGCAAGGATCAGACAGGGCTCGAGAGGGTTACAAGGTAGCCAGGAAGGAACTGAAGAATGGACTTGAGAGCTAGAAAAGGGCATGAAAAAGCGATAGGATTAAGGAAAACCCCAAGGTGTTATACCCTTGTGAGGAACACGAGTAATGGTAGGGCTAATCAAGGATAGTGGAGGGAACTGGTGTCTGGAGTTGGAGGAGCTGGGGAGGTCTCTAATAAATACTTTGCTTCAGTATTCACTAGTAAGAGTGACCTTGTCGTTTGAGAGGACAGTGTGAAACAGGTAGATATGCTCGAACAGTTTGATGTTAAGAAGGAGGATATGCTGGGAATTTTCAAGTATGTGAGAATAGACTAGTCCCCTGGACCAGATGGGATATACCCAAGGTTGCTACGGGAAATGAGGGAAGTGATTGCTGTGCCTTTGTGTCCTCACTGACCTCTGAAGTAGTACCAAATAATTGGAGGGTGACACTGGATGTGGTGTTTATGGATTTAAGCAAGGCATTTGATAAAGTCCCCCGTAGTCGGCTCATTTAGAAAGTAAGGTGGCATGGGATACGGGGAAATTTGGCTGTCTGGATACAGAATTGGCTGGCCCATAGAAGACAGAGGGTAGTAGTAGATGGAACTATTCAGCCTGGAGCTCCGTGACCACTGGTGTTCCACAGGGATCTATTCTGGAACCTCTGCCTTTTGTTATTTTTATAAATGATTTTGATGAGGAAGTGGAAGGGTGGGTTAGTAAGTTTCCAGATGGCATGAAGTTTGGTGGAGTTGTGGATAGTGTGGAGGCTGTTGTAGGTTGCAATGGGACATTGACAGGATGCAGAGCTGGATTGAGAAGTGGAAGATGGAGTTCAACCTGGAAAAGTGTGAAGTGATTCAGTTTGGAAGATTGAATTTGAATGTAGGTTACAGGGTTAAAGGCAAGATTCTTGGCAGTGTGGAGGAACAGAGGGATCTTGGGGGTCCATGTCCATAGATCCCTCAAAGTTGCTACCCAAGTTGATAGAGTTGTTAAGGTATATGGTCTATTGGCTTTCATTAGTAGGGGGATTGAGTTTGAGAACTGTGAGGTCATGCTGCAGCTACATAAAGTGCTGATTAGACCACACTTGGAATATTGTGTTCAATTCTGGTTACCTCATTATCAGAAGGATGTGGAAGTTTGAGGGTACAGAGGAGATTTACCAGGATGCTGCCTGGACTGGAAGGCATGTCTTATGAATAAAGGTTGAGAGAGCTTGGGCTTTTTTCATTGGAGCGGAGGATGAGAGGTGACTTGATAGAGTGGATAGCCAGACACCTTTCCCAGGGCGGAAGCATCTATCATGAGGGGGCATAATTTCAAGGTGATTGGAGGAAGGTTTAGGGGAGATGTCAGAGGTAGGTTCCTTACACAGAGAGTGATGAGTCTGTGGATGCACTGCCAGCGATGGTAGTAGAATCTGATACATTAGGGATGTGTAAGTGACTCTTGGATAGGCACATGGATGACTACATTCACATTGCTGTGGGTCTGGAGTCACATGTAGGCCAGACCCAGTAAAAATAGTCCTTTCCTTCCTGGAAAGATATCAGTTAAAGAGGCAAGTTTTTTTTCCCTGACAACAAATTCATCATTAGACTTGTTGTTCCACTTTTAAAAAATTTAATTCAAATTCTACCATCTGCTGTGACAGGATTTGATTGCAAGTCCCCAGAACATTACCTGGATCTTTGGATTAACAGTTTTGTGATAATATCACTAAACTATAGCCTCCCTTTATATGAATTGCTGAATTTAGCTTCATTTATTTCAAGATTCCAGAATTTATATCTATGTCCTTACTTCCAGAGGTTCAATTCTGACACTAACTATCCTCAGTTGTCAAGGCAGTATTGGTTAAATATTTCATGTTTCATGTTGGTGGCTTCCCTGTGATTATCATCATCAATTTTAGCCTGTTATAGACATGTTCTTGGTTATCATTGGTGTCAGTAACACTAGAGCATTTACTTCTTTGATTGTTCAAAATGCTCTATTTCAAATTATACAACAGTGTAACCTGAAGATGCTAAAACAGCACCTCACTGAGATCTGAACCAGAAAGTTACATTCTTTTTCACATGAATTTCAATCTCATGGAGGATAGAGTGAACATTTGGTTAAACACAGCCTGATATGAATTCTTAAGATACTTCATTTTAATATATGTTAACATAAACAATGATTATGATAAAAACTCACTTATTCCACTTGGTTTTATCTTGCTTTCTGTGCAAAATGTCAGCTTCCTATCACACTGGTGAATTGTTGTGCTTTCTTTCTTTACAAGAAAGGTTGTGAGAAATCAAATCCAAGAATTTTACTTGCAAACATAATCCCCTGAAAGTTGAGTTAATTACACAAAGATCCTCCATGGTATTGTGAATATCTATTTCATGGTTCTTGTGTTTGCATGTAAATTTTAGTTTTAGGAATTAACTTTTTTCTGAAGTAAACGGGATAAATGAAATTGAAGCATGGAAATATCTGTTGTCGTCATGTTGCTTTTAAGAAGTTAACAGCTAAAATTGTAAACTTCATGAGATGAGGAGCAAATTATTGCAGATGCTGGAATTTGTACTGAAAACAACAAATGCTGGTGATCACAGCTGGTCAGACAGCATCCACCGAGAGAGAGAAAGCTAACATTTCGAATCTAGATGACTCTTCATCAGAGTGAAAGTGTCAGGTCAAATCGGGGGTGGTAGGTACATTAGGGGTTGTCAGGTCCAGCAGGACCAGGTCAAATTGTGGGAAGAATTGGAAGGGGACATGGGGTGGAGAGGTAGGGGTGTAGGGAGATGGGGGTTTGAGGTGAGGGATGTGTCGGGTGGTATCAAGTTCAGAGTGAGGGGAAGATGAGGAAGCAGTCACCATTAGTTGGAAGAGAGTGACTGAAAGGTGGACCTGCAGGCAGAGTGCTAACAGTTTGGACTTGATTTGTACTCTACTCCGAGGGAAGCAGCTAGTTGTTTGGCAACAATCTGTTGAATGTTTAAGAGCTATTCAATTCCCAAAAATTTAAAGTAATATAGGAGACTAGTGAGAGTTAATAAAATATGGAAAAATGAAATAAATAATTGAATTGATTTACAGAGTTAATCAGAAACAGATCATGGATAGTAGGATAGGTAATGTGTCAGAGCTGTATTTGGAATCCAGTGCAATCCAGTGCAATCCAGGACAAACATGTCAACTGGTGTTTCTCCAGTTCAAGTAGCTTCCACTCAGTTCATCATCCAGAGGGCAATCTATAGACACTGACACATCAGGGAAACCTACCTGGATATTTTATATCAAAAGGGAGTTGCTCCCAGCAGAATAGAGTCTTCTGATTAGGTCTGTGGGAAAAGAGGATGAGACTGAGAGTGAAGGAAGCGAGGGCACCCAAAGGGCAGAAGTGCAGGAACCTTAGACATTATAACTATGCAAGAGACTGGAACTTGTTTCTTCTTGTTTTTGCTTCCCCCACTTGAATGTGTTCCTGTACCATACTGGACTAGGCCTATTTTGGTCTAGGACAGAAACATTTAGTATAACTAAGCCAGGACAATTGCAGCCCATTCGGGAGAAGCTGGAAAAGGATAGAAAAACAAACTCCAAAAGGTGTAACAGGCATTCAAAACAAACAAATACAGTTCTCCACAGTTGAAATAGTGCAGACAGGATTATCAGGTAGTTTAAAATAAGATAAATGATCTAAAATAATCTTTAATAATTCTTTTTTCCTCAAGAAAAACTTTTAATCATGAATTTATGCCATGGTTACACAATGAGCAGACTGTTTCTTTCAGTTTTATTTTGAAGTTACCATCTTATACTTGACCTGCCTTCTGTGCTGCCATTCCTTTGTTTCTTGTGTGTTATTCACATACTCCTTGAGTGCTATCATGATTATACACAGGAGATTTGCTGATCTGATTAAGGGAAGGAGATTGTGATCCCGACATTGAAATTCTGAGCAAACTAATGATCTGAAATATATTTGATCGATGCTTTAATTTTGACCTTTGTGTGGTGAGATTTCTTCGTTTCTTGACAACACTCTGATGCATAAAGGCCCTGAGCAATATTGAAACATTCACACGTTTCAAGCTCATCCTGAGACTGGCTTATGGTCTGTGCCCCAGAGGAGGACCAATGTAAGTTGCTAACAGCAAGAAAATATGATTCACTGGAGATGCAGCCTCCCCGACCAAGATTTGTAGAAGCTTGCCAGTTGAAGCATATAGTGTGCAAACTTGGTATTAAGGACTTAGGACAAACAAACAAAAAAAAACCACATTCAATACAGAAAGGTAAAATCAAGAGCGGAGTACGAAATAATGACTGGTCTGATAAATTTTACATCTGATAGGTGTGGTTGCTTTCTCCCTGTCCCCACCTGACAACTGATTGATATTTAATGCTGAGGACTGATGTGAAAATAGTTATGCCTTGGAAAGAGCAATCTGGCAGGTCATGAATCTGCTGATACTATTCTCCAAGGGCAAAGTGTGGAAAAATATACAAACAATTTTATGAAATTTTGCAATAAGCTCATTTCACCACAAGGTGGCAAACAGCTGTCAAGCAAACAACAATGCACTTGTTAACCTGTTTCTCGACTTTTTTTTGTGATGTCCCAACAGTAAACAATATCTGAGAGTTTCTTTTTGAAATCCAGATTATTAGCTTCAAAGTGTCCAGGTTAAAATATGCAAGTTAATTCCATTAACATGAGGAAAATATTGTGTGTGTGTGTGTGTAGTAAACACAACATAACAGTGCTGTGCCATTCACTGGATAAAATCAGGAGCATAAAACATCTGTCAAAATAGTTATCTAGAGAATTATAGCAGGGGTAATCCACAATCAAAGTTTTTTGTCGAGGTTCGTCCCGAGCAGCTCTGTGATGCAGGACTCTGTGCTCTACTGGTTGTCACCTGGGATGCACACTGAGATAAACATCAAGTGTTCCTGGAAGACCATGAACTTCGTGAAAGATACTGTTTGGTCTGCCCAAAGCTTGTTGATTTTCCAGTGTAAAGTGTTCACCTCAACTAAGCATTGCAGACTGGCAAATTCCAAGGTCCAGGACTGTGTGCGGAAGAACATACTAAAGATGAGGCGGCTACTGTCAAGGCACAGTGGGGCAAGCCATCTTCTAAAGTCTTTCTGCCAAAGTACAACAAGGGTCCATTCAGTTATCAGACCCTCTTGTTACCTCTGTGTAAGTTAGCTCGCTGGTCTGGGAGGTTTGTTTTCAGACATTTCATCACCATGACATCATGGTACCATCAGAGAGAGTCTCTGGTGAAGTGCTGGTGGTATGTCCTGTCTCTCTATTTAGAAGTCTTGGTTTCTTAAGGTAGCTGATGTCATTTCCAATCCCATCTATCTTCCCTTGAAAAAAAGAACCGGAAATCCCGTGAAGATCTCCAATTCAGCAAGTGAGCTTGCCAGTGCTTTTGATGGTGCTGCACTGGGGACACTGCTGCAGTACTAGTAAAGCTAATGGTGGACTTTAAAGGGTAGAGGTGATCTAAAGACTGGAGGTGATTTTTCTCATTAAAGGGCTTAGCTGAGATGATGCACTTCAATATTGATGCAAGATCAAGGAAGTTAAGGCCACTGCGTGTCCTCCCTTTTTTAAACAATCATGTCCATATAGCTCAATCCTCCTACTTGCTGGATCCTATGAGTTTTTCACATGTCTTTCTCTCTGGCTTGTCAAGCCATTGCCCTGTCATCTTGACATCTGTAAGGACTCTACTGGAGGGTCACAGGATCCACCTCCAAACGGACCCCTCCACCAGGGATATATTTCCTTCCCCTCCCCTATCAGCGTTCTGAAAAGACCACTCCCTCTGTGACTCCCTCGTCAGGTCCACACCCCGGGAGAAACCCAACCTCCACTCCCGGCACTTTCCCCTGCAACCGCAAGAAATACAAAACTTGCGCCCACACCTCCCCCCTTACTTCCCTCCAAGGCCCCAAGGGATACTTCCATATCCGCCACAAATTCACCTGCACCTCCACACACATAATTTATTGCATCCGCTGCACCCGATGTGGCCTCCTCTATATTGGGGAGACAGGCCGCCTACTTGCGGAACGTTTCAGAGAACACCTCTGGGACACCCGGACCAACCAACCCAACCACCCGTGGCTCAACACTTCAACTCCCCCTCCCACTCCACCAAGGACATGCAGGTCCTTGGACTCCTCCATCACCAGACCATAGCAACACGACGGTTGAAGGAAGAGCGCCTCATCTTCCGCCTAGGAACCCTCCAACCACAAGGGATGAACTCAGATTTCTCCAGTTTCCTCATTTCCCCTCCCCCCACCTTGTCTCAGTCAAATCCCTCGAACTCAGCACTGCCTTCCTAACCTGCAATCTTCTTCCTGACCTCTCCGCCCCCCACCCCCACTCCGGCCTATCACCCTCACCTTGACCTCCTTCCACCTATCGCATTTCCAACGCCCCTCCCCCAAGTCCCTCCTCCCTACCTTTTATCTTAGCCTGCTGGACACACTTTCCTCATTCCTGAAGAAGGGCTTATGCCCAAAACGTCGATTCTCCTGTTCCCTGGATGCTGCCTGACCTGCTGCGCTTTTCCAGCAACACATATTCAGCTCACAGCAGCATAGCTTGGTATGGCAACTGCTCTGCCCAAGACTGCAAGAAATTATGGGGAGTTTTAAACACTGCCCAGTCCATCACAAAAACCAGCCTTCCTTCCATTGACTCCACCTTCTACTGCTTTGGAAAGTGACCAAAGATCCCTCTCAACCTGGTTATACTCTCTGCCGTTCTCTTCCATCGGGTGGAAGATACAAACGTTTGAACACGGAGCAACAGATTTAAGAACACCTTCTTCTCCACTGTTATCAGACTCATAAACGGACCTCTCTTATATTAGAGTTGATCTTTCTCTGCAACTGTAGTGTTATATTCTGAATTCTGTTCTACCATCCTGATGTACTTACATAAGGTATGATTTGTTAGCACAAAAAATACTTTTCACTGTATCGCATTACATTTGACAATCATAAATCAAATCAAACTCTCAGTGTCAGCTTCCTTCTAAGAGGAGATCTCCCACACCCCATCTCAACCTGTCACATGACATCCAAATCTTTGCTGAGTTAGGTTGTGGAGGGTGCAACAAAGAACTATGATATGAATATCTGTATACAATATTGTAATGCCTTGACAAGTCCAGAGATTTTAGGAGTAGAAACCAGCGAAAGGGGAGGACCTGGTTCCCATATTCCTGAAACTCAGGATGTTGTTCAATCCCTCTTTCAAAAACGACAGGAATCTGAAGACCATGACAGAAGCATGGAGGGATGGGAATGTTCAGACAGAGAATAGGAGGTTTAATAGTGACAAAGCTCAATTGTCTTTCTTTGAAACTCAGGACCTCCAAATCATGATGAAAGACTTGTCTTTACCATAAATAACATGACTGTCAGAATGGATGGGGAGAGAAACTTGGGCTAAAATGTTAGGGGAACAGATGGCTGCACAGCAAATGCTGATCCAGTTGTTGCAGTTCGAACTTTATGATAAACCTCAGTTATATCACACCTAAGGAATGCTTCAGTGACATGTTGGAATTGGGACAGGGCTGGGTACTTCAAGCAAGGTTACCCTTGACAACTATGACCACCACTGCTTTCAGGTGCAGAGATATCATGCAGTACAATGCTCGTACTTTCATACTAGACATTAAGCTAGTTGGACCTCCCACTCAGTGGGAAAAATGTGTTAAGATTCCTTCAAAACGAGGCTGACTGTTATTTAGAGTGAAAGGGACATGAATGTGAAATTTGGCAAAGTAGCACCATCATGTCTAATTGACACAAAAGTGAAGTTGTGTGCCATTACTCACAAGTTTTTATGAGAGCATCTTGCTAAGGAGTCTGAGCTGTTTGATGTACCTTACCTCAATAAGGTCTCAACTATGCAGGAATCAGACAATTTGTGGCTACATTGAGTACAGGTAGGGAGAAAGCAATCACAAATTTTAAGGCCTAGATTTCTGGTGGTCTGTGACCCAATTGATATTTCAGTGGAAGTAAGGAAGTTGAGAATACCGGTGATTTTGGGGTTGAATGTATTAAGAGACATTTGGATGTCCATGGAAAATGTATCTTGTGACTGCATTGAGCAGCACATTATGAGGTTGGCAGACATAACAAAAGATTAGATTAGATTACATACAGTGTGGAAACAGGCCCTTCGGCCCAACAAGTCCACACCGCCCCGCCGAAGCGCAACCCACCCATACATTTCCCCTTATCTAACACCCATACATTTCCCCTTATCATGCAATTTAGCATGGCCAATTCACCTGCCCTGCACATCTTTGGACTGTGGGAGGAAACCGGAGCACCCGGAGGAAACCCACGCAGACACGGGGAGAACGTGCAAACTCCACACAGTCAGTCGCCTGAGGCGGGAATTGAACCCGGGTCTCTGGCGCTGTGAGGCAGCAGTGCTAACCACTGTGCCACCGTGCCGCCCAGAGTTATTGATCTTGCTCCCCATGCTCAAGGTGTTTCAGCACGAATGGGACCCTAGACCCATTTAAGAGAAATTATTTTACCTGCCAAAACTATTATTATTTTTGAAGGCAATGTAAGCAGTCTACAAGTGGTTGACATCATGCCTTGCTAAAGAGTCACATATCATATGGATCAGAACACTGTGCCTGAGCAGTGGTTAGCACTGCTGCCTCACAGCACCAGTGGTCCCAGGTTTGATTCCTGCCTTGGGTGACTGTCTGTGTGGGGTTTGCACGTTCTCCCCGCATCTGTGTGGGTTTCCTCCGGGTGCTCCAGTTTCCTCCCACAGCGCAAAGATGTGCAGATCAGGTGAATTGGCCATGGTAAATTGCCCATTAGTCAGAGGGTCTGGGTGGGTTACTCTTTGGAGGGTAGTCTGGACTGGTTGGGCCAAAAGGAAATCTAATCTAACCAAACTTCCACTTGGTGTAACTGGAGCTGTTTTCACTGTGGCAGAAAAAAAAGGATAGATTGTCCATTCAGGTTATTGCCAATGACAGCAACAAAAATGGTTCCCTCAACCAAAAATGCACGTAAGTGTCCTTAAACTGACACTGTCAATGGACAGCAGACTAATGGAGGAAACATCTCTAACCACACTTCAAAGACGGACATTGAGTTGGAGGAGATCTGCATGACGCAGCTTGACTTTACTCTCACCAAGTAGGGGATAACCTTCAGTAAAAGTGATGATGACATTGGATACTGTAACATTGTGAGCAACAAGATTGTGACTAAAATGACCATCCAATAAAAGTTCCTTCCTGCTAGATTCCATCTCATCATTGGGAGGAAGTATGGGGCTGCTTGCAGAACTCTTTGGAGAGAGGCTTCTATTAAGAGTCGACAAGCTAGTATGCCTTTCCAATAGACTTTGACAGACAGAAAAATGGACAACTGAGGATCACTGTATACGAAGATTCATAATGATGCTTACCTCTATATAGCATTTAGGATGCATTGCCAAAGCTGTGAAGCAGTTTGTTTTCTGCATTCTTGATATGGCTCCAGCTATAATTTGCTGAACTAAACATTGAAGAACCAACACTCTGAAAGGGTGCTGGGGGACTTTACAAATTTGGGCTCTGTAATACCCCTGCTACCTTAGTGCATGTGTAGGATTAAGATTTTGATGATTTTCATTTCTAGTCTTTTCTTGTATATCTGGATGACATACTCAGCTTGATACTCAAGGAGTCACTTGTAAGACTGGACACAATCTTAACCCTCTTGTTACAGTTTTAATTTGAATGTTGAACCAGAGATGTACCAAACAATAAGTCAGGTCCCTTGAATACTTAGTCACCAATTGGTGATGAGATGAGAAAATCATTAGCAGTAGAGGAATGGCCTTGGCTGAAGACAAGGAGGAAGCTGTGTGAATTCTTCAGTCTGGTAAGTGTATAGGTGAGGCTTTGCACAGTTAGCTTCCCCAGTCTTTGCTTTGCTGAGGAAATCAGAAAATGCTGCAGGAATCATTGGGCAAGGATGTATGAGGCATGGTACCTCAGAAAGCATCACAGAGTTGGACCCTCAGGCAGAAGATTGTCTCAATACCTGTCCCTGGTTAATCAGATTTCCAATTCCCTGTCACACTGGGAATATCCCCAGTTTCCTTGACTTAGAAGTGGTATTCTCAAGTTCATGAACAGAAATCGTTTATGTCAGTTAGAGTCTAAAACTGAACAAAGGGAATATGGAGAATTATTCTGGATGGAGACAGTGTCACTTATACTTTTATGATGAGGTCCAAATCAGGTCCAGATGCACAGAGCTAGTTTTTTTTCCACTTTTGCAAAATTGTATCCAAACTGGCATGAAAACGGCTGAGCTACTGGATGAAGATAAGTGAGCAGGCTGGAGTCCTGGCTTCTTCATGAAGAGAGAGATAGAGAAAAGATAACTGCACAGCGGGGGAGCAGTGTTACAGGCCTAAGATGGCTGCTGATATTGATGACTTCCTGTTGAAATTGAGAAAAAGTGAATTTTGGCAAAAACAGGCAGGCAGCTTCAGACTAACGTGGGATTCCCTGGTCACTAAAAAACCACTAGAGGTCCTTGCAATGGATCTTATAATCCTTGAAGTCATTAATAATGAGACCAAGCACATTCTTGTACCCCTGGATGTCTTCACCAAGTTCACGCAGACCATTCTCAAACATATCTAAAAGACCTCAACTCTAGCCAATGTGTTAGTACGTGATTGGTTCTCCATTCCACTGTTTGGTGTTGGCTTTAAAGTGATAAGAGGCACAACTTAGACAGCAAGATCCTACAGGAAATTTACAAGGCTTAAGCATTGACAAAAACCACACTGCCTGCATCATCCCTTTCATCCGAGGGTATAGAAGGGATGTAGATGTCATTTACATGGACTTCAGTCAGACGTTTCATAAGGTTCCTCATGGTGGGTTGATGGAAAAAGTGAAGTCACATGGAGTCCAGAGTGTACTAGCTAGATGGATAGAGAATGGATAGAAAGGGCTGGGCAAAGGGAGACAGAGAGTAGTAGTGGAAGGGAGCTTCTCAAAATGGAGAACTGTGACTAGTGGCATTCCACAGGAATCCGTGATCTAGAGGAATGTATAGGTGGTCTGATTAGCAAGTTTGCAGGTGACACTAAAATTGGTGGAGCAGCAAATAGTGAAGGGGACTGTCAGAGAATGCAGTAGAATATAGATAGATTGGAGATGTGGGCTAGAGAAATGGCAGATGGAGTTCAATCCAGACAAATGCGAGGTGATACATTTTGGAAGATCCAATTCTACAGCGAACTATATGGTAAATAGTAAAGCCCTGGGGAAAATTGATGTACAGAGAGATCCGGGTGTTCAGGTCTTTTGTGCCCTGAAGTTAGCAATACAGGTCGATAGAGTGGTGAGGGCAGCATATGGCATGCTTTCCTTCATTGGAAGGGGTATTGAGTACAAGTGTTGACAGGTCATGTTATAGTTGTCTAGGACTTTGGTTCGGCCACATTTGGAATGCTGCGTACAGTTCTGGCCCCCACATTACCAAAAAGATGTGGATGTTTTGGTGAGGGTTCAGAGGAGGTTCATCAGGATGTTGCCTGGTATGGAAGGCACTAGCTATGAAGAGAGGTTGAGTAGATTAGGAGTATTTTCATTAGAAAGACGGAGGTTGGGGGGGGGGGGAGAACCTGATTGAGGTCTACAAAATCATGAGGGGTCTATGACAGGGTGGATAGCAAGAAGCATTTTACCCCAGAAAGGGGGATTCAATTACTAGGGGTCATGAGTTCAAGGTGAGAAGAGTAAAGATTAAGGGAAATGTATGTGAAAATTTATTTATGCAGAGAGTGGTGGAACGCGTCACCAGTGGAGGTGCTAGAGACGGGCAAAATAGCGTCATTTAAGATGTATCTGGACAGATACATAATGGGCAGGGAGCAGTGGAAAATAGACAATAGGTTTAGATAGAGGATCTAGATTGGCACAGGTTTGGAGGGTCAAAGGGCCTGTTCCTGTAATTTTCTTTGTAACGTATAGCACGAACAATTCAATGGTATGTATGACTGTCTGTGCACTTTGCCTCCTGAAAGTAAACACAAGTGGCCAGAGTACTTCTGAAGCTGGTTTATACCAGTGATAGCCCTCAAAATTAGATCATTCTCTACATTAAGACTTTTTTGGATGAGACCAGTCCTTCCCTCAAACCATTTCTACGTGCATATTGTGCATTCCAATGGAGCTAGTCAAATCAACACATGGATAGCTGAACATTGCTAAGACATTTGAACTGCATTTAATACTGTAGTCACTAGCAGCATGCAGGTTTTGCTGACTGGGGCTGCATTTATTGCCCTTGGGAAGGTAATGGTCAGCTATCTTCTTGAACTGGATTAGTGGTGCTGGAAGAGCACAGCAGTTCAGGCAGCATCCGAGGAGCAGTAAAATCGACGTTTCGGGCAAAAGCCCTTCATCAGGAATAAAGGCAGAGAGCCTGAACTGCGTGCTTCAGGCTCTCTGCCTTTATTCCTGATGAAGGGCTTTTGCCCGAAACGTCAATTTTACTGCTCCTCGGATGCTGCCTGAACTGCTGTGCTCTTCCAGCACCACTAATCCAGAATCTGGTTTCCAGCATCTGCAGTCATTGTTTTTACCTTCTTGAACTGTTGTAGTCCATTTACTGTACATACACGCATAATGCTATTAGAGAGGGAATTCCAGGAATTTGATCCAGTGACACTGAGGGAACAGCAATATATTTCCAAGATGGTGAATGCCTTGTAGGAGAACTTGCAGGTAGTGCTGTTTTGCCCTTGTCCTTCCAGATTGTGGTGGATGTGGGTTTAGAAGGTGTTGTCATTGTGAATTGATGTATTTCTGCAGTGCATCTCAGATAGTGGGCGGCACGGTGGCATAGTGGTTAGCACTGTTGCCTCACAGCGCCAGAGACCCAGGTTCAATTCCCGTCTCAGGTGACTGACTGTGTGGAGTTTGCACATTCTCCCCGTGTCTGCGTGGGTTTCCTCTGGGTGCTCCGGTTTCCTCCCACAGTCCAAAGATGTGCAGGTCAGGTGAATTGGCCATGCTAAATTGCCCGTAGTGTTAGATAAGGGGTAAATGTAGGGGTATGGGTGGGTTGCGCTTCGGCGGGTCGGTGTGGACTTGTTGGGCCGAAGGGCCTGTTTCCACGCTGTAATGTAATCTAATCTAATCTAGTGTACACTCAGATACTGAGCACTTGTGGTGGAGGGAATGGATGCTTATGGATGTGGTACCAATCAAGTAGGTTACTTGTTCTTGGATAGTATTAAACTTCCTGAGTGCTGTTGAGGCTGCTCTCATCCAGGCCAGTGGGAAGTATTCCAACAAACTTTTGATATGTGCCTTGCAGATGGTGGACATTCTTTGGGGAGTCAACTAGTGAGTTCCTCACTGCATGATTCCTGGCCACTGACATGCTATGGTAGCCATATACTTACACTACCCTAATTTTTATAGCTGGCACCCAAGTAGACAAAGAGGGAAGTACTGAGACAAAATAAAACATGGAACAATTGTAAAGTTGACAGGACTGGTCTTTCAGTTGGTGCAAAGGGATTCATCTGAAATCAGAACATCAGAAGTTCTGAATAAAATACAGAATGTGTTGGATCCTGAACTCTACAGAGTCATCAAGCACCTGGACTTAGGTGGTCACACCTGTTTTATTGAACCAAAGGCTGGAGGAAAGCCTCAGAAAATGGTTCACAGAGCGTGGATGACATGGGGTAAGCAGCTTACTCCATGATAATGTGGAATCTGATGTGTCCATGCCTCATGGCTCCTGAAGTACAATCTGATAGCAATTAGAATTCTGGAGTGGCTTGTGTGTTGTCAATTCAGGAACTGCACTTATTAAAGGCACCAATATACCTTAGCTTCAAGACAAAGGAATTTGGATGCTGCAAGTCGGAATTAGATCCACACTCAGAACGTAGAGGTGAAAGAGTAGTATTCTAACCCATTGAATCATCCAGTCCATCACCTACGGCTGAAAAGAGTGCCAACACTTCTTTTAGAAACAAGAAATGGGTCAAAATTGTTCTGGGAATTGGAGAAATTTGGTGCCTTCTGTGGCTGCAGTGAAATGTTGAATGATGCAGCAACAAGCTGCATGATAAGACGACAAATTCGGCTTTGTTAGGATATTGTACAATTAATAAAGCTACACTTAATCCTATTGTCTCAAAATTGACCTGCACTCTAATAACACGAATACACCACCAGAAGTAAACTTGGGCATCAGTGAATCCAGAAGGAAAATCCTGTTCCTGTATTTCACATTGTACAGCTGTGTGGGAAAAGAAACTGCCTATAACTGTTAAAGGTTTCTGGCCCAAGCTTGTCTTACTTTGCAGCTCACAAACTACTGGGACACGAATCAGATATTCCTGTGCTGTCAAAATTGGCATCAAGGTCACTTCTCCTTAAAGCAAACAGTTGCACAATAAAAAGTTTAATTATAGTTGGCACATTTATCCCCCTTATCCCTAGACTGCCTGTCCCTCAAGTGCCTGCAGCCGTTTCCTCAGGCCAAGTCTATGGTTACAGAATCTCAGTTTCCTTCGAAGTGTGGGAACTTCGACTGTCAGGTCATCCAGCTGTACCACCAAACTGCTTTCTCATATTTGTCACAAGTGTCTAACTGGATCTATAATAAAACTGTAAAGAACAATAAAGCAGGCTGAGTCTCAGGGGTAAGCTGAGAGAATACAAATATTGTGCTCACCTGCCTGCCCCTTTCCTATTCATACAAATCCTCTAATACATTGTCAATGGAATTCCCTCTCTCAGTATAGAAATAATTTCCGTAAAGACAATATCACAACAATTATTTACTTATTCCTTTGGAAATAAGTATTGGCACACAGGAAAGGCACATTCGTTTGAAGCCCACAACAGCTTGTATATACTCCATCAATGAATGCATTTTGCTAGGTTATTCTTTTCAGCTGAGTAAAATATTAACTTAAAGAAACTGTTTTCCATTGTCTTGCCTATCTATAATTTAATATTCTCTCCATTCACTACTAACCGAATTTTCAATGTGTTCATTTGTTTCCTTTCATTTATGTTGAGTGGAAATTAATGCCTCCATCCCCCACTACAAGATGCATTTGTACGTGAGGGGGAACTGCTTGATTGGGTGGCAGGATGTATGTTTGAGATCCTACTACCTTCCTGACCTCCCTTTATCAAGCTCAGGAGGAGAGTGGAGTGTGGCCTTCCCAACCAGAGGCAATTGAGGCCCGTAAGTTGTCTCATGGTCATTAATATTCAACCAGCATGATTGGTGACCTTGCTATCCAGAAAGTCTATCCACAAAACCCTACTCAGCTCTCCATGGCCCACTAGTGAGGAGAGTCTCTTATTCTCAGGCACTCTGCAGACTCCCAAAATGATTTTGATAATCACATCTCTATTGCACTAATGTGAATATGGTAGAATTCTAACAACAAAGCCAATTTGTGCATTTCCTTGACATTTGTCTGTCTATCAGAAATAAATGTCATCCATTTCCTGGTCATTGCAGTTTATCCATTTCCAAATTGCTCACATTTGAAACCCTGAGCTTGGAATTGAATTTTGCAATGTGATTAGATTTACAGGATCTTGTGATGCAGTGCTAGTGGACCTCTGGACCAGAAGGTCACAGTTCAAGTCCCACTTACCCCAGAGATGTGTTAAAACATGTTCTAACAGGTTGACTAAAGGAACTATCAACATCCACAAGTGACAAGAGCAATTAGGAAATGATAATAATTGGTGTTCTTCCTAGCAATATCTGCATCTCATGAATTAATAAAATGTGATGTTTCACACTCAATTGGACTCTGGTTGTCTTTCAACCCACACAAGTGCAAAAAGGTGCAAAGGTTTCCTGACTTGTGAAAGTAACTCAGTGGTTATCAAAAGGACATATTTTATTTAACTATCTCAAAACCTTGCCTTACCTTTTACCATTCTGTAGACTTAATTTCCTTTACACCTCTAATTTCCACTTAAATACTGTCACACTGCAAGAACAACAGCTTGATTTAAGGATATTGAATTCTGGTGTTTCCCTGGGAACTCCCTGCTTTTCCATGTGGTCGACTGAGGGATTTAGCAGTACATTTTGCTGTATTTTCCTTCTCCAATGTTGCTGATACCTATGAATGATGATGATTAGATGAAGTAAACGTTAGACCCTGTATCTAGTCTTGCTTCCATTGAAAAATCAGAGTGCAACTGATAACAAGATCATGGTGACAGTAAAGGAATGCATTATTTTGCTCTGTAACGAACAGCAGCAATTTAATAACTTAAGTATTTGTGCATGTCATATACCCAACTGTCATAAACCATATGTGCCTTGTTAGTAATAGTTAGTTGGCTATTTAACCATAGGAGGCATCACCCACACATTCCAGTCGTGGTTGGTGAGATTCCATTTTCTGATCATCAGGAAAAGTGAGAAAGCTGATGAAAAAGAATTCAATTGTAGTACCTCAAATGGCAAGCTGACTGACCTCAGCAAACTGAACATAGTAAAAAGACTGAAGCTGAGACTTTAAGATCTGCATGGTTCATTGACTCATTCTGTAATCTGATTTACTGAAGGAATTCACGAAAACATTTATAATGATAAACAAAACTGCTGCAGGATCGCCTAAGGGATCCATTGCTGACATTTTTATACTTCCATAAGAAAATATATTATTCCTTCAATTTATTTTTCTAGCCAATTTAAGGAATGGGAAAAAAATCATTTAACCTATATATCTCTCAGTATATTTGAAAAAAAGGTAGAAACCATTAAAAACTATACTATCTATAAATGTGGACATGCACTAAACTATGACAATACTATTCCAAAGAAATAAGGTTTATTTAAGACTCATTTTTGGTATATTCATTTTTTAAAATAAATCAGATTTGGCACTTATCTGTCTGTTTGGCACTATAGTCTGTTGTCTGCTTTTTAGGTGACAGTCTATTTCATGGCCTTCTGAACTGAAACAATATCAGAGAGTAATGGATTTAACCAACATTTTTACAGGAGCTTCCAAACTGATACATTAGTGATCAACTGTTTAAATTTATTCCCCTGCATTCTTAACTGGATATCTTTTTGTCTGCACATTTTATTTAACTATCTTAAATCCTTGCCTCACCTTTTACCATGCTATGTACTCAATTTCCTTTATATCTCTGCTTTCCACAGCAGTATTTGAACAGTGGAGGTTATAAATAAGGGCCAAATCAATTAAGCTGAGAGGCAGAAGAATAATTAAAGGCAGTTATGCACACCAAAAAACAGCTGTAGGTCCTTGGAATCTATTATCTAGATTTTCACAATGACACCATTCCATTTAGAGCGTAATTGTAATCTTGATGGAAGAGAAGGAAAGAAAATGGTAAAATTAGGAAGTAGTTCTAATAAATGTGTTATGTGGATTTGCTGATTAAAACCATGCCATCATCATTAATTGGCATGCAAAGCCAGATATGCCAATTGTAGACATTGTGACTGACTAAATCAATCATGGTACTTGGAGAGACTAATCATAAACTGTCACAAAGGAAGAATGTCAATCAACCATGTTTGAATCTAACAACGTGATTTCCAGTTGGAAGAAGTTTACGAAAATTTTGCATTATAAGCTGTCAGTGCTTACATTAATTATCTTTAAACTTACAGCATATTCCTATCACTGCTCTGAGCTGCAGTTTGAGGGTATATCCTAAGCATAGCACTTCCAAAATCATTCATCAGACACATTCCATTGTGGTATATTTAGACTGTCCTACATGGAGGAAAGGGTTAATTATTCTTGATGAACAAAAGCACCTTGAAAGTGGGGTAGACAGATAATGAAAAAGTTGTTGGATGATTGCCTTTATTGGTCAGTGCATTGAGTACAGGAGTTGGGAGGTCATGTCATGGCTATACAGGACATTGGTTAAAGATACTTTTGGTGTCAATAAAGTGTGATGCTGGATAAAGCACAATAGGTCAGGCAGCATCTGAGGAGCAAGTGAGTTGACATTTTGGACTTTACCCTTCATCAGGACTCATTTGGGTTAAGTCTGAAACATCGACTTCCTTGCTCCTCAGATGCCTGATCCTGCTATGCTTTTTCCAGTGCTATACTTTATTAACACTGCAATCTCCAGAGTCTGCAGTCCTCACTACCTTCTAGGATACTTTGGAATATTATGTTGAATTATGGTCTCCTTGCTACAGGAAAGATGTTATTAAACTTGAAAGAGTTCAGAAAATATTTAAAATGATATTGCCAGGGTTGGAGGGTTTGAGGTATAGGGAGAGCTGGTTTAGGGTGGGGCAATTTTCAATGGAGCACTAGAAGCTGAAGCATGACCTTATGGAACTTTATAAAATCATGAGGGCCATGGACAGGATGGATAGATAAGGCCTTTTCCTCAGGATAGAGTGTCCAAAATCAGAGGGCAAAGTTTAAGGTGAGAGGGGAAAGACTTAAAAGCAATCTTAGGGGCAACTCTTTCACACAAAGGGTGGTACATGCATGGAATGAGCTGCTAGAGAGAGTGCTGGTGCCTGGTACAATTTCAATTATTCAAAAGGCCTCTGGGTGGGTATATGAATACGAAAGATTTAGAGGGATTTGGACCAACTTTTGGCAAATGGCACTAGATTAATTTAGGATTTCTGGTCAGCATGGACGAGTTGAAAAGAAGGGCTGAACATAGAACATAGAACAATACAGCACAGTACAGGCCCTTCGGCCCTCGATGTTGTGCCAGGCTTTTGTCCTACTCTATGACTCCGTGACTTTATTGCTTTATTAATAGTTCCTGAGTGTGTCCATAAGGGGCTATATTCTATGATGTCAGAACATATAAAATTGGGACTGTAGGGTTCCACAGATGTTCGCTCTTACCCTCTCCTCTATAAAGTCCACATAGAGTCAGAGTTGTATAGCATGGAAATACACCCTTCAGTCCAAATCATTCATGCCAACCAGATATCCTGAATTAATCTAGCCCCATTTGTCAGTATTTGGCCCATATTCTCAAAACTCTTCCTATTCATATACCCACCCAGAGGCCTGTTAAATGTTGTAATTGTGCCAGTGCCATCGATTCCTCTGGCAGCCCATTCACACATGCACCACTCTCTGTGTGAACAAGTTGCTCCTTAGGTCCCTTTTAGATCTTTCTCCTCACCAAGTACATGGAAATCCTGTCCCTCAGGATTCCCTCCAACAATTTGCCTACCACTATATAGACAGATCAGTCTATAGTTCCCTGGCTTTTCTTACTACCTTTCTTATCACCACATTAGCCAACCTCCAATCTTCTGGCACATCACCTACGGCTCTTGTTAATCCAAATATCTCAGCAAGGAGCCCAGAAGTCTCTTCCTTAGCTTCCCAACAGAAATGTAGGGTGCACCTGATCATGCTCCAGGGATTTATCCACCTTTATGTGCTTTAAGACATCCATAATCTCCCCCTCTATAATATGGACATTTTTCAAGATGTTGCTATTTATTTTCCCACATTCTCTATCATCCATATCCTTCTTCACAGTAAACATTGATGCAAAATACTTGTATAGTATCACCCCCTTCTCCTGCAGCTCCACACAAAGAAGGCCTTGCTGATCTTTTCGGGGTGGAGAATGTGGTGCCAGAAAAGCATTGCAGGGCAGGCAGCATCTGAGGAGCAGGAGAATTGATGTTTCGGGCCAGAGCCCTTCTTCAGGATTCCTGATTAAAGGCTCCAGCCCGAAACGTCAATTCTTCTGCACCTCAGATGCTGACTGATCTGCTGTGCTTTTCCAGCAACACACACTCGACTCTGATCTCCAGCATTTGCAGACCTCACTTGCTCCTAGTTGATCTTTTCGGGGCCCTTTTTTCTCTCACTTGTTACTCTTTATCTTTAATGCATTTGTAGAATTTTATACATTCTAAAGTGCAGCCATTCACAGACACTGATGTCAGACAGAAATCATGTGGAAGAGTCTGTGTTGGATTGGGGTGGACAAAGTTAAAAATCACACACCAGGTTATTGTCCAATAGGTTTATTTGGAAGCATTAGCTTTTGGAGTGCTGCTCCTTCATCAGGTAGCAGTAAAACAAGATCATAAGACACAGAATATATAGCAAAAGATTACAGTGTCATGCAAGTAAAATGATAAATTGAACAAACCTGGATTGCTGTTAAGTCTTTTATCTTTTAGAATGGGTAGCAAGTTTTGGTTCATTAATATGCAAATTTTAGGACTTTTTTCAGTCACATTCTTGAGATAACTGAAGGTCTTATAAAAAAGGTGACATCTCAGCTCAGATAATGCATTAAAGGTGTGAGGTTAGAGTCAGCCTGTATCCCAATCTTCAGTCAGACTGATTCTATTTCCAAAGTAGGAATTAATAAAATATTACATGGATTGAGTAACAAAGAGGATTGATGAGGGCAGAGCAGTGGACGTGATCTTTATGGACTTAAGTAAGGCATTCAACAAGGTTCCCCATAGGAGACTGGATAGCAAGTTTAGGTCACATTCAATATAGGGAGAACCAGCCATTTGGATGCAGAACTGGCTCAAAGGTAGAAGACAGAGGGTGGTGGTGGTAGGTTGTTTTTCAGATTGGAGGCCTGTGACCAGTGGAGTGCCACAAGGATCGGTGCTGGGTCCACTAGTTTTCGTCATTTATATAAATGATTCGGATATGATCATAGGAGATATAGTTAGTAAGTTTGCAGGTGACACCAAAATTGGAGGTGTAGTGGACAGTGAAGAAGGTTACCTCAGATTACAATGGGATCTTGATCAGGTGGTCCAATGGGCTGAGAAGTGGCAGATGGAGTTTAATTCAGATAAATGCGAGATATTGCACTTTGGGAAAGCAAATCTTATCAGGACTTATACACTTAATGGTAAGGTCCTAGGGAGTGTTGCTGAACAAAGAGACCATGGAGTGCATGTTCTTAGCTCCTTGAAAGTAAAGTTGCAGGTAGATAGGATTGTGAAGAAGGCATTTGGTATGTTTTCCTTATTTGGTCAGAGTATTGAGTATAGGAGTTGGGAGGTCATGTTGCGGCTGTACAGGACATTGGTTAGGCCACTGTTGGAATATTATGTGCAATTCTGGTCTCCTTCCTATCATTGTGAAATTTGAATGGGTTCAGAAAGGATTTACAAGGATGTTGTCAGGGTTGGAGGTTTCAGCTGAATAGGATGGGGCTGTTTTCACTGGAGTGCAAAGGCTGAGGGGTGACCTTATAGAGGTTTACAACATTATGAGGGGCATGGATAGGATAAATAGACAAAGTCTTTTCCCTGGGGTCGTGGAGTCCAGAACTAGAGGGAAAAGGTTTAGGGTGAGAGGGGAAAGATATAAAAGAGACCTAAGGGGCAACATTTTCATGCAGAGGGTGGTATGTGTATGGAATGAGCTGCCAGAGGAAGTGGTGGAGGATGGTGCAATTGCAGCATTTAAAAGGCATCTGGATGGGTATATGAATAGGAAGGGTTTGGAGGGATATGGGCCAAGTGCTGGCAAATGGGACTAGATTAGGTTGGGATATCTGGTTGGCATGGACAAGTTGGACCAAAGGGTTTGTTTCCATGCTGTACATCTCTATGACTCTATGACTCCATGACTGCCTGCATTGACTGCCTGTGTGATTTTTAATTTTGTCAGATAGAAAAACAAATGAATGAGCATATAGAGCTAATCTGGAGCTTGGATCCAACTGTGTGATGCCAAGTCTGCCTCAGTATAAGTCGGTAAAGTGAGCACAGTTGGCCAGCGAAACGACATTGTCTGCTATGGTAGCAGCAACAGTCAATGATGTGAACAGGGTAATTGAGGGGCACAACATTGACCAGTCAACAGAGCACCATGCTCCTGCAGAAATGTTATCTTTGGCAGAGTTCCCCTTGCATAAGAACCTTAACAGATAGATTTGCATTCAACCTAGACAGCAACTAGTACAACTGGGAAATTAAATAATCTGGTTTCTTCTTTGTCTCTTTCGACTAAAACAAAAGCAGAAGAACCACTGGTAGAATTTTCTGTGATGAAGAAGAAACCTCAGAAAAATTAATCTAAATATGATCAGCCATTTTAACCTAACCTTGGGGCATTTATAAAATGACAGCCACAGTCGGAATGGTTGTGCACACTCAGCAGTCTTCTGGAATCTTTTGCTTGAGCAATGAGATCATCATTGTAATTGCAATTGTAAAGATTTTATATGATGACGGGGGGGGTTGGTCATTATTGTGGGATTGTGGGGATGTATAATATGGGGTTTTGCGGGAACCTGGCAAGAGGTGGGTGAGGTTACTTAAAGTAGTGTTGTGGAGGAGGGGAGTCAATCATGTCCTACATAATCACCTGACTCACTGTGCTTGCTCCTGGTTTTGATTGTAGATGCTGGCGAAAGTGATGTCATGGACATATTTCAATCCTCCAAAACAACTCTCAAAGTAATGCTCCTTGGGAATTATGTGTTGTTCCATTTTATTGGTTTCATTGCGTAGCTATGTTAGGGTTTACAGTGTTTCTCATCACACACAAGTTCTATGTCCTGATTGTGCAGAGGGCGGTTACAGATCTGAATCAAGGGCAGTTTTTGCCACCAGATCTGAGGGCACAAGTGAGAACAGGTGAGAATAGTGGTTCATCGAGATGCTGTGTAAATAAATGTAGCTCACAAGAAACATACAAAATTAACTTTGAGGATATATATGATGGTGCCTGTTACAAAGCAAATAATTTCATACATAGAACTACCCGATATCCCATACTCTGATTGCATTGCGATATCCACATTTACCAAATATTCATTTTGGCCAATTTATCTAATGATCACTGAGCTATCTCCAAAGCTGAGAAACACAAATCTTATCATAGCTGGGATATACTTCAGAATGTGTGAACACAAAATGGTAGTGTTCCCTCATGAATTTATGAAGGAGACAAGATTCCAGTGACATGATCAGAAACAGATTTTTCACACTGTCTTACTGAGTGGATTTTCCAGCACAATCTGTAATACAGAACACAGTGCAATTCAATGGTAATTGTGATTACACCATACGCTCCTACCCCAGGGAGTAGTGGACAGAGTTGTCATGCACTTGATAGACATCTGAGGTCTCATGGATATGACAGAAGAAGAGGTAAAGCAAGCCAAGAGAAAAGCACATCTGCACATATAGTTAGGGGTGTGAAGGGCCCTTCAACCTTTGTCAATCAACTTGGCTCACTTCCCAGTATGTTGGAGACCAACCCCTGATATGATGCACCGCCTTCTTGGGTGTGAATAGACAGTGCAAATCAAATGGATGACCTGTAAAAGATCTTGACATTCCAAGGGCAGAGTGTAATATCTTAAAGGTCTCTTGGCCTCTCTGAGATGACATACCTTTCCAGGGTAGTGTGATTTGCTGCTGCATACACATAACGCTTTGCACTGACATTTCCCTGCTTTGGCTAGCACTATATGCTCAGGATACAGTGGACGACTATGTGAAATTTGAAATTGCAGACAGCTGCTATGTTGCATTTTTCCCAAACCGTGGAGCCGTGTGTTGTTGTGTAGTTGTACTGGCTGCAATATCATTGTGCAAACGAATTATATCAGTGACTGTCTCAATGTGATGGAGTTATTACATTCACTTCTTTTGCACTGTAATGCTCAACTGGAAAGTTGTGCCCTCATATTCTGTGTTGACTATTGCAAATATAGAATATGTTAAAGTACATAAATATTGAATATGTAAAAATTAGGAGTCTGACAGTCATTTTGTGACATCTAGGAGTGTATGGAGATAAGTGTACCTTTCTTGTAATGTTCACACTGGAATGTTTAATAATATAAAACTTTCCAAATTTTAAAAGGAACACGTATCTTTAAATAAATAAATTTGCTCCCCATCTAACTGTCATGTTGCATCCGTATAATATTTTCTTTGCACGGAAAAATAAATAAGTGGGACAATAAGAACACAGGTACCAAACACTCACATAAATCGATAAGCAGACAGAAGTTTGCCCTGTAAAAATGAATGAGTTTTGGAGAAGTTGGGACTGGTGTTGTAGCTTTCTGTCTCACTATCAGTCTTGGTTGCTGAAGGCTCATTTGTCATTTGTGTTCTTTACCACTGCCTGCAGCCTGTCTCAGCTCCCACTGTTGACACACATGCTGAATGGTAGTGGGTGTATGGTGAAACAGATCTGCAAGTGTAAAACTGAAAAGTCAATTATATCAGCTGTATGGTCATATTTTTAAAGCAGATGTGGGTGCATTATTTGTGTTAAGATAAAGGGTAAACGGTTATCAGGAGTAGGTGGGAATGCAGATTTGAGATTATAATTTGATCAGCATGATTTTTCTGAAAAGCAAAGCAGGCTTGAATGGCCCAGCATCTTGTTCAAAGGTTTATATGTTATGTCTGAATTGTACAAAACTGACAAAATTAAACAAACAGCACATGGTCTAATTAAAGATGTAGGCAGTTTGGCAGAATTGACAAGGCTAATGGTGCCCATCACTACCTTGACTGATATCATTACCAGACCAAGTGCAATGTGCAGCTTTGGGAAAACTTCGATGTTTTCTTATTGCCATGTCACGTTTGTACAGACACAATAGTGAGATGCAATGATACAGAAATTAGCTATTGAATTTAAGAATTTAAGTAAACTCAGAATTTGATGTCTATAAATTGCTTAGGTGTGTTCCCTGCATGAAGAAGAGAGATGACATCCAACTAGATTTCACACCATGGGGAACTGAACCGTATTAATGCACATCCAACTTTCAGAACATAGAACATAGAACATAGAACATTACAGCGCAGTACAGGCCCTTCGGCCCTCGACGTTGTCATACCAATCTGAAGCCCATCTAACCGACACTATTCCATGTACATCCATATGCTTGTCCAAGTGCAGGTTCGGCAGTTTGAGGAGATATACGGAGAAGAGAGAGGAGCTGAAGGGGGTTCAAGCACTTCTCCACAATCATTGGCTTGGCATTCTCTGGCTCTCCCCCAGGTTTCCCCACCACTAAGTTATTTACCTGGTTCTGGCACGTTATGTTTGGGAAAACTGCAATTGAGGGCAAGTGAAAATGAATATTCTAGGGTATGTCGATACTCAGAAAGAGGAGGTGATTGATGTCTTGAAAATCATTAAGGATCTATTCCAGGATATTGAAGAACGCAAGGGAGGAGATTTCTAGGGCCTTGTTAAAGGTGAGGACTAGAGAATAGCCACCATTTTTCTTTTGTTTAGGAATGACATTAGGGATAATCCAGGAAAATATGGGCCAGTGAGCCTTGCATCAATGATACAGAAATTATTGGAGAAGATTCTTAGGGACAGTATTTAGGGTCACTTGGAGAAAAATTGACTTATTAGGTATAGTCTGCATGGCTTTATGGGGAGGAGGCCTTGTCTCACAAACTCAATTGAGTTTTTTGAGGAAATAACAAAGATGATTGATGTCGGTAGGGCAATGAATATTGTCTATATAGATTTTACTAAAGCATTTAACAAGGTCCCTCATGGTGGGCAGGTCCAGAAGATTAAGTCACCCGGCACTCCTGTTGTGTTTGCAAGTTGGATACAGAACAGTTGGATACTACCCTCTGTCGGCCATAGAAGACAGAGGGTAGTTGTGAAGGAGTGTTTTTCTGACTGGAGGTCTGTGACCAGTACAATAACAACAGCGTTGGAATCTCTGTTATTTGTAATATGTCTAAACAATTTGATGAAAATGTAGGCGGTCTGATTAGAAAGTTTTAAATGAAACAAAAATTGACAGAGTTGTGGATAGTGAGGAAAGGATACAGTGAGATAGCGACCAGTTGGACGGTTGGGTAGAGCAATGGCAGATGGAGTTTCATCTGGACAGGTGTGAGGTGATGCACTTTGGGAGGTCAAATGCAACATGAGAATATACAGTAAATGACAGGACCCTTAGGAGTATTGATATACAGAAGGAGCAAGGGCCATAGCTCCCGGAAAGTGGATCAGGTAGTAAAAAAGGCATAGAACATGCTTGCCTTCCTTGGTCATGGCATCGAGTATAAAAGTTGGAAAGTCATGTTGCAGCTGTATAAAACTTTAGTTATGCCACATTTGGAGTATGGTGTATAGTGTGGACACCACACTATAAGAAGGATATGGAGGTTTTGGAGAGGATGCAGAAAAGGATTACCAGGATGTTGCCTGGATTGAAGGGTATTAACTATAGAGAATGGGCAAACTTAGATTAATTTTGCTACAGCATCAGAAGCTGGGGTGGGGGCAGTGTGTAGGACCAGATAGAAGTATATAAAATTATGAGAGGCATGGATAAGGTGGTTAGAACATAGAACACCGAACAGTACTGCACAGGAACGGGCCCTTCAGCCTACAATACTGTGCTGAATATGTTGCCAAATTAAACTTATCTCTTCTGCATGCTCTTGGTCCACATACCTCCATTCCTTGCTTCTTCATGTGCTTATCTTAAAGTTCCTTAAACGCCCCTATTGTACCTGCCTCCACCACCATCCCTGGAAATGCATTCCAGATTCCTGCCACTCTCTGGGGAAGGAACTTGACCCACATATCTCCTTTGAACTTTCCTCCTCTCAACGTAAATACATGCCCCCTAGTTTTGGACATTTCAACTCTGGGAAAAAAATTCCAACTGCCAATCCTATCTATGCGTCTCATAATTTTATAAATGTCTATTGAGTCTCCCCTCAGCCTCCGCTGCTCCAGAGAAAACAACACAAGTTTTCCAGCCTCTCCTTATAGCTCATATTGTTCAATCTGGGCAGAATCCTGGTAAACCTCTTCTGCACCCTCTTTAAAGACTCCTGTAATGTGGTGACAGAATTGAACATAGTACTCTTACATGTGGCCTAACCAATGTCATATAAAGCTGCAACATGACATCCTGGTTCTTGTACTCAATTCCTTGACCAATAAGTGTGGCCACTTTCAGGGAGCAATGGCCTTGAACCCCAAGATTCCTCTGTATGTCAATGATGTTCAGGATCCTACCACTAACTGTACACTTTTCTTTAACAATTGCTCTCCCAAAGTGAGCACCTCACACTTACCCAGATTAAACTCCATCTGCCCAAATCTGTAACTGATCTATATCTCATTATATCCTTTTACAACCTTCTACACTATTGACAACTCCATTGATTTTTGTATCATCTAGATTACTTACAGTGTGGAAACAGGCCCTTCGGCCCAACAAGTCCACACCGACCCGCCGAAGCGTAACCCACCCATACCCCTACATTTACCCCTTTACCTAACACTACGGGCAATTTAGCATGGCCAATTCACCTGACTTGCACATCTTTGACACATCTGTAAACTTATTAACCCATCCATCCCACGTTTTCATTCAAGTCATTTACATATACCATAAACAGCAGAGATCTGAGTATGGATCCCTGCAGAACACCACTACTCATGGACCTCTAGCCTGAAAAACACCCTGCCACCACTACCTTCTGTCTTCTATGGGCAAGCCAATTCTAAATCCAAGCTGCCAAGTCACCATGGATCTCATCCATCTTAATCTTCTGGATGAACCTACCATGAGGGACCTTGTCAAAAGACTTACTAAAATCCATGTAGACAACATTCACTGCTCTACCCTCATCGATCACCTTCATCACTTCATCAAAAAATTCAATCAAGTTAGTAAGACATAACCTGCTTTGCATAAAACCATGCTGACTGTTCCTAATTAGACCATGCTTTTCCAAATGCACGTAATTCCTATCCCTAATTCCTATCCCTCTCCAATAGCTTCACAACCACTAATATGAGACTCACATGTCTGTGGTTTCCTGGATTATCCCTGTTTTCCTTCTTAAACAGAGGAATAACATCAACTACTTGCCAGACCTTTGGGACCTCTCCAGTGAACTCCGATCAGTCGGTCTTTAAATAACTCCCACATGTGAAGTGTGGACTTGTCTGATAAAGCTGCTCCCAATAACACTCCATAGTCCTTGCCTAATACTGATATAATTAACTATTCCCTAATTTAATACCTTCCCACAAGGTCCTGACCGATCCTTATTTATAGCTATCTTACAGCCTAAGAAACTGTGATCACTGCTTCCAAAATGCTCTTTCACTGAAACGTTACCTGTTGAGGCTCATTAACCAATACAATGTTCATTATGGCCCTTCCTGTAGGGTCAGCCTATCCATGGCCTGTTTCAAGAAAACCTCTTGGATGCACTTAACAAATTTTATCCTGTCAACATCAATGCCAGGAGCATCCAGAATAAGGTGAGTAAACTTGCAACATGGGTTAGTACCTGGGACTTTGATGTGGTCATTTCAGAGACATGATTGAGTAGGGACAGGATTGGTTGTTGCAGGTTCCAGGATTTAGATGTTTCAGTAAGAACAGGAAAGGTGTTAAAAGAGGGGGAGGCATGGCATAGTTTGTCAAGGACATTATTTCCTGTTGCAGAAAGGATGTTTGATGAGGACTCATCTACTGAGGTAGTGTAGGTTGTGGTTTGAAACAGAAAAGGAGAGGTCACCCTGTTGGGAATTTTCTATAAGCCTCCGAAACATTCCTGAGAAGTAACAGGGTAGTTGTTATGGGGGCCTTTAACTTACCAAGTATTGATGGAAACGGTACAGTTTCTGTACTTTAGATGGTTCAGTTTTTGTCCAATGTGTGCAGGAGGGTTTCCTGACACAGTATGTAGACAGACCAATAAGAGGTGAGGCCACATTAGATTTGGTACTTGGTAATGAACTTGGCTAGATTTGGAAGGAGGTGAGCACTTTGGCGATGGTGACCACAATTCAGTTAAGTTTACTTTAATGATGGAAAGGGACAGGTATATATCACAGGGTAAGAGTTATAGCTGGGGGGAAAAGACAATTATGATGTGATTAGGCAAGATTTAGGATGGGGAAAGAAACTACAGGTGATGGGCACGATCAAAATGTAGAGCTTGTTCAAGGAACAGCTACTGCATATACTTGATAAGTATATACCTGTCAGGCAGGGAGGAAGTGGTTGAATGAGGGAGCCATGGTTTACTAAAGAAGTTGAATCTCTTGTCAAGAGGAAGAAGGAGGGTTATGTAAAGATGAGATGTGAAGGCTCAGTTAGGGAGTTTAAGAGTTACAAGTTAGCTAGGAAAGATCTGAAGGGAGAGCTAAGAAGAGCTAAGAGGGGACATGAGAAGTGTTTGGCAGGTAGGATCAAGGAGAACCTTAAAGCTTTCTATAAGTATGTCAGGAATAAAAGAATGACGCGAGTAAGGTTATGACCAGTCAAGGACAGTACTGGGAAGTTGTGCGTGGAGGCTGAGGAGATTAGAGAGGTACTAAATGAATATTTTTTGTCAATACTCACACTTCAAAAAGACAATGTTGTTGAGGAGAATACTAGCATACAGGCTATTAGACTAGACGGGTTTGAGGTTCACAAGGAGGAGATGTTAGCAATTCTGGAAAGTGTGAAAATAGGTTAGTCCCCCGGGGCGGATGGGATTTATCCTAGGATTCTCTGGGAAGCCAGGGAGGAGATTGCAAAGCCTTTGCTTTTGATCTTTATGTCATCATTGTCTACAGGAATAGTGCCTGAAGGATAGCAAATGTTGTCCCCTTGATCAAGAAGGGGAGGACAGACAACACTGGTATTTATAGACCAGTGAGCTTTACTTCAGTTGTGGGTAAAGTGTTGAAAAGGAGCATAAGAGATAGGATTTATAATCATCTAGAAAGGAATAATTTAATAGGGATAGTCAACACGGTTTTGTGAAGGGTAGGTCATGCCTCACAAACCTTATTGAGTTCTTTGGGATGGTGACCAAACAGTTGGATGAGGGTAAAGCAGTTGCTGTGGTGTATGTAGATTTCAGTAAAGCGTTTGATAAGGTTCCCCATGGCAGGCTATTGCAGAAAATACGGAGGCATGGGTTTGAGGGTGATTAAGTCATTTGGATCAGAGATTGGCTGGTTGTAAGAAGACAGAGGATGGTGGTTGATGGGAAATGTGCATCCTGGAGTTCAGTTACTAGTGGTGTACTGCAATAATCTGTTTTGGGGCCACTGCTGTTTGTCATTTTTATAAATGATCTGGATGGAGGGCATAGAAGGATGGCTTAGTAAATTTGCGGATGATACTAAGATCGGTGGAGTTGTGGATAGTGCTGAAGGATGTTGCAGGTGACAGAGGGACATAGATAAGCCGCAGAGCTAGGCTGAGAGGTGGCAAATGGGGTTTACTGTGGAAAAGTGTGGGGTGATTCATTTTGGAAGTAGTAACGTGAGTAAAGAGTACTGGGCTATGGGTAAGATTCTTGGTAGTGTGGATGAGCAGAGAGATCTCTGTGTCCATGTACATAAATCCCTGAAAATTGCCACTCAGGTTGATAGGATTGTTACGAAGGCGTATGGTGTGTTAGCTTTTATTGGAAGAGGGATTGAGTTTCGGTGCCATGAGGTCATGTTGCAGCTGTACAAAACTCTGGTGGGGCTGCATTTGGAGTATTGCATACAGTTCTGGTCACCGCATTATAGGAAGGATGTGGAAGCATTGGAAAGCATGCAGAAGAGATTAATCAGGAATGTTGCCTGGTATGGAGGGAAGGTCTTATGAGGATAGGCTGAGGGACTTGAGGCTGTTTTCATTAGCGAGAAGAAAGTTGAGAGGTGACTTAATACAGACATACAAGAGAATCATAAGGTTAGATAGAGTGGACAATGAGAGCTTTTTTCCTCAAATGGTGATGACTAGCATGAGGGGACAAGGCTTTAAATTGAGAGGTCATAGATTTAGGACAGATATCAGAGGTAGGTTCTTTACTCAGAGAGGTGGAATGCCCTGCCTGCAACAGGAGTAGACTCACCAACTTTAAGGGCATTTAAATAGTCATTGGATAAACATATGGGCGAGAATAAAATAGTGTAGGTTAGATGGGCTTCAGAATGGTTTCACAGTTTGGCGCAACATCAAGGGGTGAAGGGCCTCTACTGCACTGTAATGGTCTCAATTCTATGTCTAAGCCTCCTGTTCTAATAGCGTCCCAGTCAATATCTGATGTTAAAGTCACCCAGTTATTGTTGCATATTTTAATAATCTGCCTATAGATTTGTTCCTCACCGTCACAGCAGCCTTGGGGGGAGGGGGGGGAGCAATACTATAATCCTATCAGAGTGATTACATTCATCTTATTTTTGAGCTGTACCCATATTAGCTCAGTAGATGAGACCTCCAGTATGTCATCTCTGAGTGCATAGTCTTTCTCCCAGGCTGGAAAGTCTAAGGGGGCATAGGTTTCAAGTGAGTGGGGAACAGTTTAAAGCAGATGTATGAGGAACAATTTTTGAACAGTGGGTGGTAGATGCCCTAAACGTGCTACAATGTTTAAGAGATACTTGGACAGGAACATGAACAGGCAGGGAATAGAGAGATATGGACCACATTTATTTAAAATGACATCATGGTCAGCACAGATGGTGTGCTGAAGGGCCTATTCCTGTCCTGTACTGTTCTATGTTCTATGTTTTTGAGAGTTGTTGGTGATGCACTCATCTAGGCACGTGCGGAGTACTACATCACATTCCCGATCTGTGTTTTCAAGGTAGTAAACAGGTGGCGGGGAGACAGGATATGAGTTATTTGCCACAGAAATCTCAAACTTTGACCTGCCCTTATGGCCATAGTATTTTTATGGCTAATACAGTTCTGCTTCTAGTCTATGGTAATCTCCAGAATGTTGACAGTAGGGAATTCAGTGATAGTTATGCCTTTGAATGAAAAGGTTAGAGATAAAAAAAACTGTGGATGCTGAAATCCAAAGTCGACAGGCAGGAAGCTGGAAGAACACGGCAAACTAGGGAGCATCAGGAGGTGGAGAAGTCGATGTTTCGGTGTAACCTTTCTTCAGAACTAGAGGTGGGTGTGGATGGAGCTGCAGATAAAGGGGATGGCGGGTTCAGGGTGATGCAATGGGGATAGGTGAAGACAGGTGGAGGGTATGACCTGATTGGTCAATGGGAGGAATAAATCCAGTTGGTGGCAGGGAAGAGTGGAAGGGAAGTAGTGAAGCTGGGAAGGGAGTTGGGGGATGGGAAGGGAGGTTATTTGAAATTGGAGAACTCAGTGTTGAATCCTCTGGGCTGTAGGCTGCCCAGGTGGAAGGCGAGGTGTTGTTCCTCCAATTTGCGGTTTGGATAATTGTGGCAATGGAGGAGGCCAACGATGGTCATGTCAGAAAGGGAGTAGGAAGGGGAATTAAAATGGGCAGTGACTGGGAGGTCCGGTCGGCCCCTGCGGGCCAGCTGAGATGCTCGGCGAACCATTCCTTAAATTTACTTGGGCCTCCCAGTCACTGCCCATTTTAATTCCCCTTCCCACTCCCTTTCTGAGATGGCCATCCTTGGCCTTCTCCATTGCCACAATTATCCAAACCGCAAATTAGAGGAACACCCCTCATTTTTTTGCCTGGGCAGCCTAAAGCCAGAAATCTCAACATTGAGTTCTCCAATTTCAAATAACCTCCCTTCCCATACCCCAACTCGCTTCCCTGTCTCCCCCCTTCCCTTCCACTCCTCCCTGCCTCCAACCGAATTCATTCCTCCCATTGACCAACCAGATCTTACCCTCCACCTGTCTTCACCTATTCCCATTTCAACACCCTGCCCCCGTCAGCCCTTTTATCTGCAGTTTCCCCTCTAGTCCTGAAGAAAAGTTATACCTAAAATGTCAACTTCTCCATCTCCTGATGCTGCCTGGCTTACTGTGTTCTTTCAGCCTCCTGCCTATCTACTTTGAATAACAAGGGACATTGGTTAGATTCTCTCTTGTTGCAAATGATCATTACTTGGCACTTACGTGGAATTCATGTTACTTGCCAATTATCAGTCCCAGCATGACACTGTCTAGGCTTTGCTGCATATGGATATGGGCTGCTTCAGAATCAGAGGAGTCATGAATTGTGCTGAAAAAATTGGCCTATTTTTGATCATATGATAGAAGGATTGTTATTGATGAAGTAGTTGGTGATTATTGGTGAGGAACTCTTGTTGCAATGTCCTAAGGCTGAAATCATTAACTTCCATCAATCACACCATCTTTCTTTGTGCACACTGTGACTTCAATCAGTCTTGTTTACTCCAGTTTTGCATGGCTGCTTGATGCCATATTCAGCTTAATGCTGCCTTGATGGCAAATGCAGTCACTCTGGCCTCACTCTTTAGCTGTTTTCTTCATATTTCAGTAAAGGGTGTAATGAGGTCAGGAACTGAATGACCTTGGTGGAAATCAAAATGATTCTCAGTGAATAGATTATTTCTTTCTAAGTGGCATTTGATGGCATGTTGGTGACACCTTCCATCAATGCTAGTAATTGACAGCAGATTGATGGGTTTGTTATTAACTGGATTGGATTTCTGCTGCCTTTTATGCATATGATGTGCATGGTCAATTTTTCACATTGTCAGATAGACGCCAATTTTGTAGTTGCACACCTAGACCAGCTTAGCTAGGTGCGTAGCGGGTTCTAGAGTACAGGTTTTCGGGACTAATACTGGAATGTTGTCAGGGCCCTCAATCTTTTTTGCAGTACCCAGCTCCATCAGTTATTTCTTGATATCATTGGAGTGAATCAAATTGGCTGTAGCTCTTCTATGAGATATCTGGAGAAGTCTAGGATGAATCTTTCACTTGGCATTTCTAGCTGAAGATTGTTGTAAATGCTTTAACCATGTCTTTTGTACTGATGTGCTGAGTCTCCCTTTCCTGAGAATGGGGATATTTGTGAAATCTCCTCCTCTGCTAGCTGTTTAACTGTTTTGCCACCATTCATGGCTGGATAAGGCAAGTCTGCAGATCTTAGATCTGATGCTGCTCTGTTTGTCACATTAGTAATCCTGTGTTATAGGTACACTGGACTGACATTTCATGTCTGTTCCTGTTCCTGGCATGGCCTCATTCACTCTCCATTGAACCAAGGTGGATCATAGATGCCCAGTTTTGAGTAGCTAACTTGGTTCCAAATCTGTCCCATTCAACATGGTAGTATGCCACACAACATGACAGAGGGTACATTTAATGAGAAGATCTCCACAAGGACCCTATGGTGGCTACTCCTATTGACACTGTTATAGAGGGACACATCTGCAAATGGCAAATTGGTGAGCTTGATGTCAAGTGATTTTTCTCTTTATTTGGTTCACTCACCATCTGCTGCAGATTCGGTAAGACAGCTGTGTCCTTTAGAACTCAGATAATAGTGCCACTACTGAGCCAGTCTTGGTGATGGGCATTGAGGTCCCCCACCCAGAATACATTCTGTATATTTGCCAATCTCAGTGCTTCCTCCAACTGGTGTTCAATGTTCCTGCCTATTCTCCTTAATACTTGACTGCCTTCCTGATTGAAAATCTGTGTATCTTAACCTTAAATATATTTAATAAATCAACTGCGATATTTGATTGAGTGAATGCATGATTTATTATCAAATATATCTAGGGAGATACAGTTAAAAGTGCTCTGTTGCCACAATACAGTGCTATTTTGAGATACAGAAGAATAAAAATAAAGTACTTAAATAGAGTTAATTTTCATCATCTGGGGTCACAAACATGATTCCAGGACTTATGCAAGGTCTCTGCAAGGTTCCCATTCTGGGCCTACTACAGCCAGGAATCCCCATTCTGCCATTGCTGTAGCCAATGCCTTGTCATTAATTCTAGGAGTCAGTGCATTGGGCCTGCGAAGCCAGGAGTCTCTGCTCTAGTTACTGCCCTCACCTCTCCGGCCTCCAAACACAACAAGAAGATGAAGAAAAGAAGAAGAAAATGAAAAAGACGAAAAGGAGAAAGAAAAATAATGTTGCTGGCCTGGAGCAGACAGGCATACTGTGCCTGTGCTGCCATCTTGAATAGTTGGGATCACTTTTTCCTCCATGCTGCAGGGCTCACTGTTTCTGTTGGCGTTGCTGCAGCACATGCTCGGGGGGCCAGGCCCGCTCCTTCCCTGCCGAAGATGTGGAGAAATGGTATTAAAGATAAAGAAATAAAAATTAAAAGAGCAAAAGAAAAAGCGCTAAAGTAAAAAGAAGGAAGCAGATGAAGATTGGACAGGCCCTTGACCAGGGGCTCAAACACACTGCTGCTACACCATCACGATCTTGAACTTTACTTCTCTGTGGTAAAGAATTCCACAGATTCACTACCAACTGAGAGAAGAAATACCTCTTCATCTCTGTCTAAAATGTGCAACCCGTTACTTTGAGATGATGTTTTCCAGTCATAGACATTCCCACTAGGTGAAACACCCTCTTCACTTTACCCTGTCAAGCTCTGTAAGAATCTCTTATGTTTCAATAAGGTCCCTAATTTTTCTAAACTTCAAGTATAGGCCCAACCTACTCAATCTTTCCTCATAAGAAAATCTCTTCATTGTCAAGATCGGCCGAGTACACATTCTTTCCACCAAAAGCAGAACATTTCTCTTCAGATATGGGACCACAATATTCTCAGCATGGCCTTGCAGTGTCTTGTGTAATTTTAGTAAGACTATTCTATTTTTATACTCCATTCCCTTTGAAATAAAAGCCAACTTTCCATTTGATATATTTATTACTGGTTGAGCATGTTTGCTATTTTTGTGTTGGGATATCTGGTCAGCATGGATGGGTTGGACCGAAGGGTCTGTTTCCGTGCTGTACATCTCTATGACTCTATGTTGCAACATGATTTATATATTGATCCATTTGCTGAAGACTGGTGCTTGGTGGTAATGAGCAGGAGGTTTTCTTGTCCATGTTTGAAATTATGCCAAGAGACTGGAGTCAATGTTGAAGAATCCCATGGCAACTGCTTCTCAATTGAATTTCCCTGTGCTGCCACCTTGGCTAGGTCTGTCCTGCTGATGGTTTGGCGATGATGCTATCTTGTACCATATCTGGAAGATTCCATTTATAGATTCATAGAATGGAAACAACCTCTTTGGTCCAACTCGTCCATACCGACCAGATATCCCGACCCACCTGTCAGCACCCAGCCTATATCCCTCCAAACCCTTCCTATTCATATACCCATCTAAATGCCTTTTAAATGTTGCAATTGTACTTGCCTCCACCACTTCCTCTGGCAGCTCATTCCATACACGTACCACCTTCTGTGTGAAAAAGCTGCCCCTTAGGTCTCTTTTATATCTTTCCCCTCTCATCCTAAACTTATGCCCTCTAGTTCTGGATTCCCCAACCTCAGGGAAAAGATTTTGCCTATTTATCCTATCCATGCCCCTCATAATTTTGTAAACCTCTGTAAGGTCACCCCTCAGCCTCCGACGCTCCAGGGAAAACATCCCCAGCCTATTCAACCTCTTCCTATAGCTCAAATCCTCCAACCCTGGCAACATCCTTATAAATCTTTTCTGAACCCTTTCAAGTTTCACAACATCCTTATGATAGGAAGGAGAGCAGAATTGCATGCAATATTCCAAAAGTGGCTTAACCAACATGCTGTACAGCTGCAACATGACCTCCCAATCCCTGTTACTCAATACTCTGACCAATAAAGGAAAGCATACCAAACGCCTTCTTCACTATCCTATCTACCTGCAACTTTACTTTTAAGGAGCTATGAACCTGCACTCCAAGACCTCTTTGTTCAGCAAAACTCCCTAGGACCTTACCATTAAGTGAACAAAGTCCTGCTAAGATTTGCTTTCACGAAAATGCAGCATCTCAAACTTATCTAAATTAAACTCCATCTGCCATTCCTCAGCCCATTGGCCCATCTGAGCAAGATCCTGTTGTAATCTGAGGTAACCTTCTTCATTGTCTAAGACACCTCCAATTTTGGTGTCATCTGCAAACTTACTAACTATACCTCTTATGCTCACATCCAAATCATTTATGTAAATGATGAAAAGTAGTGAACCCAGCACCGATCCTTGTGGCACTCCATTGGTCACAGGCCTCCAGTCTGAAAAACAATCCTCCACCACCACCCTTAGTCTTCTACCTTTGAGCCAGTTCTATATCCAAATGGCTAATTCTCCCTGTATTGAATGAGATCTAACCTTGCTAACCAGTCTCCTATGGGGAATTATAATGAAAAATTAACAAAATTAACATTTGCTGCGAAATCTGAAAGAGAATGCTTTGCTAAATTTAATACTTTGCTGAACTTTGCAAACACTTTGCTGAACCTTGCAGTCGAGGAGACAGCTTGTCTTTGCTGAACTTTGTAAACATTCAACCTGGCCTTGTGAGCATTCGAATTCAGCAGAAAAGCTAAGGAAAACATAAAGTCAGTTATGTCTACAGCAAAGGAATGAAAAAATAAGAACTCGAATGTTTCCCAGCCCTTGTCCTTGAGCATGTGATAAGAACGGTATAAAAAGAATATGTGAATTTTGTTCATGGCCCTTATACAAAGCGTTTTTTGCCAAGTGTATCGGTCCTGCATGCAGAAGTTTAAAAATAAAGCTTTTTCTTTGCTCTTGTTAGCAGTTGAGTACAGTTGACTTAACTTCTACAGCAGTACACTTGGGGCTCGTCCCTGGACCCCGTGTCTGGATGAGATTCTGAAGATTCTCAGGAGGCGCAGGTGCCAGCACCTTGAAGGTTTTTCACTTCATCTCGAATGCTGAATTGGCCCCTTTGTGGGAGAGGACTGGGAATCTGTGGATCACCCCAGCACCGACGTTCGAATCGAATAGGCTCGGGGTAAGAGTTCTGGCTTAAGTAATCCTACATAGAGACTCATTCTAAGAGAAAAAATGAATCAGGAAGAGGGTTCAGTAGACTCTCACATGGTATTCGAGCAAAACTCAAGGGAAAGGATTGCCGTCTCTAGAGTGGTTAAGAGACAGCGAGTTTAAGGGTGGTTTTAGACATGGAGCCACCACTGGCTGAGTTGGACTCACCAAAGACGTACTGGATATGTGGTTTCTTGGTTTACGAAAACCAAGGCATTGAGGCGGACACGCCCAATGTGAGAGGAGACCTCCAGAGGTAAAAAACAAGTCAAAGGGAAAAGATAATGTTACCGCGAGAGAGAGAGAGAGAGAGAGAGAGAGAGCTGAACACTTTTCCAGTAATGCTGAAAATGCACTTCAGCAAGAGCAAACAAAAAGAGGGTCCACAGAGGACTTGGAATGGCCAACCAAAAATACAATACATGCTAAATAATTACGGCCCATTGTCTATAAAGCAGTTAGAATTGTGGGTCAAAGAATGTGGTTTTCCAGAGGGAGGAAGTTTTAGTAAAAGGCAGTTCGAAATATTGAAGTTGAGGTTGGAGGAGAGAGAGAAGGAGAAACAGAAGGGAAAAATAGAACCTGTGAATTGGAGTGCTTATAACATGTGGAAGGCTGAGGCTGATATCAGAGAAAGGAAATCTCAAGTAAAAAGTAGATCCAATACACGTACAAACATTAGCGCACGGAAAACAACCTAATGAAGCTGTACAGTGTCTTAAGTCTGTTCCAGATCCTGACATTAATGACTGCCCTCCGAGACCTACACCCCCCTTACGAGATCCGCCTGGTGAAGATTCCAAGTCAGCAGCCGCTGCCTCAGGGTCTGCTGGATCACTGATGGAAAGTGGTACCCACAACCAATTGAAGCAAGAAGCCTAAAATGACGACAGCCACTCCAAGACGGAAAGGCATCCTGGGCCTGCTCACGATCTCCCCACGACGGATGATGAGTCAGACGGTGAGAGTATTAGTGTATGATCATCTAACCAGGTAGTTCTGCAAGCACCAATGGTTGAGGTTGCAGGCCCAGAAAGGCACCCAGTGCTGGTCCGTCAACCATGGACAATGAAGCATTTGGAAAGTGCCTATGGGCAATTGCCTGACCTACGTGAAGTTGGAAGTAATAAGTTCACCGAAGAAGTGACAAGTTCTGTACCGAGTTCCGTCCCACATCACATGAGATGAGACGTCTCCTGGGATGAAAACTGGGTGCCGATGTCACCAAATTCAAGTATAACTGGCCAGCCGTAAATGTCCATGCCAGATCAACCGACTCGATAGCCGAAGAGATTGGAGACTTTAATGCTTTTGTTGCAGCGCTGGCAACCACCTGTAGGGAGGCATTCCCAGTGCAAATGGACATGACCAAAACTGCAATGTGTAAACAACAAGATGGTGAGACAGTGTCCCAGTACCTTACGCGCGTCATTGAAGTCCATAAGGCCCATAGTGGACTGAGATTACCTGGCGACATAACGGCGGCAGAAATCACAGCGTATGAAGCACACCTGAGGAACAGCTTCATCAATGGAATGAAGGACAAAATAGCGAAAAAGGTAAAAGACATGTATTACCTGGGACACAAGAAAGCTGAATTTGATAGAACAACGTGCGATACATGCTGAAAAATTGCTTCCCCAAGAGAAGGATAAGCGGAAACTAAAGATGGAACAGCAAGCACATAAGGCTCAGCTTACTATGATACAAGTGGTCAGCCGGCCATTGGAGGGAGGTCATGGATGAGGAAGAGGAAGGGGTCGTGGAAGTGATGCTGACAGAGGTACATCTGGTGGGTGCTTTGTTTGCGGAGCAATGGACCATTGGGCGAGACAGTGCCCGCACAGACAGCCCCAATCGGCCCTGGAGGCTGGACAGCAGGGTGACTGACAGGGGAAGGCTGAGGTGGAGGTGGACAGCCCACAAGGTACAGGTAAGCCTCTTTCCCTTATGCTTGGCAAAGAAGACTTGCTTATGCTAATCTCTTCTACTAACCTTACGGGCACTGAGTCATGTCCCACCTCTATATTGAGCACTGAGATTGCGAAATGTGGACTATATGTTCAATATAACAATGATGCATATACGTCGATGCCTACTTCTATGTTATATGTCGAAAGTATACCAGTTACCTTTTTGGTAGATACAAGGGCAACATATTCAGTCCTTAAATTACGCCAGTTTAGACAATTGATGCAAATAAAGATGAGTGGAAGGTTCCTGAACACAATGGATGCATCAGGGTCATGGTACGAAAGAGATTTTCCTCACCCCTACTGTGTGAAACTAGTAATGGGGCAACATTCCAATTCACATTCTTGTTATTGAAATTCTGTCCTTTAAATCTGATGGGTCGGGATCTCATAGGGAGATTGGGGTTGGATTTGTTCAGTACCCCAACGGACATGCAGATAATTCACAGGGAAGATTTACCCGTGCAGGCTGTGAAATACGACCCACGACCCCTGATGTATGTCTATGATTGGCGATTAAGCCAGACAGCGATAAGTTCAGTGAGCGATTCACTTGCCCTGGAAGCAAGAAACCATGTTAATTCTATTAACACCAATTTTCTTACTGGGGACATGCTGCACTACACAGCACACATACACCGCGACGGCCCTGACGAATCATATGAGAAGGAGTGGTTCAGGAGATTGGTTAAAACAGATCAATTGTTATTGTGCAAATTTTATTGGAGTGATCCAAAGTGATCCAAAGTGATCCAAAGTATCGATGATGACAAGTAGACCCTATCTTTTTGATGTGGAAGGCTCCGCTCCTCACGTGCCACTGGCGAAGGCATCCAGTGACAGGTGGCAAGATTTGGGACCATGGGTGCTAAAGGCACAAAGAACGCAAGGTTGAGTCTTTAGGGACGATGTGGGTATCTGGTTCAATGCAGATATGTGGACATATAGGAAGAAACCAAATTGGCTAACTCAGGCAGATAGGACAGTCCAGATAACCCCCGCTAGCCCTGAAAATCCTAGGAGGGTAACCTGGCGATTCCCTCAGATAGAAGTTTCAGTCCCAAGATTAAAAACAATCCCTACTGAGTTGTGGACAAAAGGCAAACGTGAAGTGGGGCTCATATGAGGCTGTGAACCCATAAGGATAACCCCGAAGTCTGAGTATCGCCCTTGCAGAGCATAATACCCGTTAAAACTCGAGGCCATAGAAGGAATTACTCCAGTCTTTGAATCCCTCTTAAAGGCTGGAGTGATAATCCCTTGTGAAAACTCACCGGTGAGAACCCCCATTTTTCTGGTCAAAAAGGTAAGCATTCCCAGTGAACCGGAGGAATGCAGGCAGTCAATAATGCTGTTGTCCCGCGGACCCCAAATGTTCCCAACCCCTATACTATATTAGCTCAAATTCCACCAGACAGTAAATGGTTCTCTGTTGTGGAATTAGCAAATGCCTTCTTTAGTGTACGGGTACACCCAGATAGTCAATTCTGGTTCGCTTTTTCATTCAAAGAGAAAGCATGACTTTGTCAAGGTTACTGTGAGTCCCCCACCATATATAATGAGGCTCTACTCAGGAGTCTGGAGACTCTTGTTCTAACCCTCGGGTCAGCGCTTCTGCAGTATGTAGACCATTGCTTAATAGCAGCACCGACAGTAGAACAATGTGAGAAGAATACCCTTACCATCTAGCTATGGAAGGGCATAAAGCTAGTCTCACAAAGCTACAATTTGTGTAACAACAGGTGAAGTTCTTAGGTCACCTAATATCTGAACAAGGGAAGGTCAAGACAGAGTCCAAGCAATCCAGCAAATTGCAAAGCCTCACAAGAAGAAACAATTGCTATTCTTTTTGGGCATGTGCTCCTGCTGTAGAATGTTTATCCCACATTACGCAACCCTTGAGGTGCCCCTAAGTGACATAGCCCATGGCAAAGGGTTTCAGAACCAGAGTCCGTTGCAGTGGACCCCAGAGGCCGAGAGTGCCTTTGTTGAATTGAAGAAGACCCTCCAAAGTACACCTACACTAGGGATTCCAAATCCAAACAAGCCTTTTGTACAAACGGTGGATGAGAAGTGTGGCTGCATGACACCTGTGCTGTTGCAGGACCATGGGGGAAAATTGAGGCTGGTAGCTTATTTTTCAGCTAAACTAGACCCTGAAGCGGCAGGATTGCCTAAATGCTGACGAGCCGTGGCTGCAGCTGAAAAGGCTGTTGTAGCATCCAGAGACATAGTCAGCTATGGTGAGTTAACCCTACTGGTCCCACATGCAGTATCCTTACTGCTTTCCGAGCAAAGGACCACACACATGTCAGCAGCACATTGGCTCAGATACAATACTGTTTTATTGAAGATGCCTAACATTACAATAAAGCGATGTAATGTCCTTAACCCTGCTAGCCTTCTCCCCACAGAAGGAGATGGAGATCCACATGATTGTGTCGCTGTAACTAATGAAATTTGCGGCCCTAGACCAGGATTCACCACTTCAGGATCCAGATATGGAGTTTTGTTGTGGATGGGTCAGCATTCAGGAGCAAGGAGACAGGCCAGAATTGTGTTGGGTATGCTGTAGTAACTACCCACGAGGTAGTCAAAGTGGGATCACTCCCTTCTCATCTGTCAGCACAAGCAGCGGATCTGATTGCCTTGACTGAGGCATGTAAATTGGCTAAGGGAAGGACAGTGAATATTTACACCGACAGCAGATACAGATTCGGGGTTCTACATGATTTTGGAACCCTGTGAAAACACAGGGCCTTCTTGACCTCCACCAGAAAGCCCATCAAACACCTTGGCATGATTTCTGACCTCCTGGAAGCGGTCCTATTGCCTAAATCAATCGCTGTGTATAAATGTGAAGCCCACACGGAAAATAATGATTCTATTTCTCAAGGTATCGCAAGGGCAGACTCAACGGCAAGGACGGCAGCCCAGCAGCCGATATATGATTAGTTTGACATGTGTATGACAAAGATTTGTAGCCCTTCAGCAGACGTAAAGGAGTTACAGTCGCAGGCCACACCGGAAGAAAAGCGTGAGTGGACGAAAGCAGGGTGTAGCGTGAGGGAAGGGGTATGGTATGGCTCCAATGGTAAACCTTGCCTACCACGATCATTATTTCCATTCTATGCCAAACTGACACACGATAAGGACCATGTGCCAAAAAGGGGATGCATGGCAGTATTTCGGCACACTGGTACACTAAGGGATTTACTCATTACTCCCAGAAATATTGTGAATGATGTGTTATCTGTGCCACTAATAATGTGGGGAGGGGAATACAGATGAGTCAGGCAGCACACCCCCAACCCTAAAAACCCTTTGAACATGATTGTGTCGCTGTAACTAATGAAATTTGTGGTCCTAGACCAGGATTCACCACTTCAGGATCCAGATATGGAGTTTTTTTATGGATGGGTCAGCAACATTTACAACATTTACAGATGGATTTTATTGAACTAACATCCAGCGAAGGGAAAAGGTATTGTCTGGTAATAGTAGATATGTTTTCCAAATTGGTGGAAGCATTCCCCATGTCTAAACAGGATGCCAGTGCAGTAGCCAAGGCTTTGCTAACTGAAATAATTCCAAGATGAGACATCGCTGAGAGGCTTAGTAGTGACAATGGGATACCATTTGTCAGTAATGCCCTACAGCAGATCAGTGATTATTTGGGAATAAACATGAGACAACAGTATGCCTACCACCCAGCGAGCGGTGGGACAGTGGAAAGATAAAATGCTTCCTTAAAAAATAAATTGACAAAATGTTGTGAGGAACTAGGGGTAACATGGACAAAGGCACTTCCAATTGTGCTAATGTATATGAGATCTAGAAGGAGAGGAAGAGCCAGTCTTCACCAGTTTGAGATTTTGTTTGGTAGACCGTCCAACACAGGAATTGGCCCAAGACCTAAGGTCCTGAAGAAGGGCTTATGCCCGAAATGTCGATTTTCCTGTTCCTTAGATGCTGCCTGACCTGCTGCGCTTTTCCAGCAACACATTTTCAGCTCTGATCTCCAGCATCTGCAGCCCTCATTTTCTCCTCCAAGACCTAAGGTAAGACAGGTAACAAGCCACTGTGAGGATGAGATGTTGTGTTACTGTATAAAACTCTCTACACTTTTGTCTCAAATACAGAATCAAGTGAAAGCAGAACTACCCCAACCAGCAGAAGGGAAGCCGCACAATCTAGAACCTGGAGACTGGATAGTGGGGAAAGACTTCAGGAGGAAAAACTGGAAGGCAAAGAGGTGGCTGGGACCGTTTCAAGTGCTCCTTACAACACAGACAGCTATTAAGATCACTGAAAGAGCCACGTGGATACACATCAGCTATTGCAAACGTGTAGCTGGGCCTGAGGAGACATCGGACAACACTGAAACCAATTAAGTACAAGTAGTTGTTAGAAACCTCATACAAATATGGGGCTGCCCCAGCTCGCACTGTTAGCAAGCGTCCTGGTAGGACTTTTCACAAGGGCAGGGGCAAATGGGATATAGCCGCAGATGGTAATCTTAACTGAGGGTGCTAAGGGGACCTTCACATGCGGCCCATAGCCATTTAGAAACCAGGACGACTATAAATGGGATATTAAATATTTATGCAGGGATCCTTGCAATGCTGATGACTGGCACTTAGTAGTAGCTACCACGGCCAAAAGGATCAAGGTCAGAGGTGCCAGGGCACGGGTGGTAATATCTAAGTCTCAGAAGATCGATGAGGGAGTCTGGTGGTGTGGAATAGATAGACCCTTCTCTGACATCTATAGGCAGGTGAATATAGTGCTACAGTCAACCCCCTCCTATATGCAGTGCAGAAGGTCCTACAGAAGATAATAGCACTTGGGCATGTCGACCAACCAAACCAGATCATGGACCTGACCCCAAGCAGGGCAGAGGACATTAATGTCATGCCCAAACCCGAAGGGAGTCGGCCGGGGCTAGACAGCAAGTCTAACTCAGTAGTGGAATTGGCCCTTCAAGAGATAAATGGTGTAAATGTGACACCAGTAGGTTGGGAGGTGCGAAGGGCCATTGCTAGATGTGAAGGGAACAGAGCATGTGCTTTGGCCCTAATACAATACTGCAGATTAGACACTGGTTAACCTTGTTGGATATGTTTGCACACAGCCCAACGGTGGATTGCTGAACCAATCACAGAGAGCCTGGCGAGAAATGCTAGCCGTCTGCTTCCGCGAATACCCTGACCCCGATAAGAGGAGCAATTAGGGCAAATCTCGCACCACCACCTGAACTCAAGGCTAACTGCAGTCCCAAGGCTGACATGCTCCCAACCACAGCTTCCCACATAATGGAAGGCAGGGGAGAAACATGTATTTGCACCAACCGGGGGAGACTCCACTTGGGGAATCTCCCAGTGTACTATGACGCTGTACTTGAACAATGGCTCTTGCTCAGCAACCTATGCAAATGGTACGATCATAAATATTGCTTGTTCCTTTATCAATAATCAGACCATGATGGCAGGTATAATATGGGCCTATGGAGAGAAAAGGTACCACCCCACCTTCCCCTGGGATGGAAGGGGTGCTGCTACCCCGTGATACTGTCCACTGGCACAACAGTATTCGTCCCAAGGGCTGGTAACAGGTGCACCCGAAGGAACATCCCATGGCATTGGAATGGGTACACACTCGCAGACCCCTGGACTACACCAGGAGCAAACATTGGGCAGTCTATTTTCTTGGGAGCAGGGACAACGGTAGCAATAAACAAGATTAATGGCCTTGCACATAGTGTATTACTGTAAGCAAATGAGACGGAGGAAGGCCTAGCACTCATTAACACTGAATTAACGTCACGGTAGAGTGGGGTCTACGCAATCGGATCTTCCTGCCGTGGGGCCACTGATAGTTTTACCATTTGGTACCCTAATGCACTCATAAGCAAGCAGTGATACAAAATCGATTAGTACTGGATATACTGACTGCCGAAAGAGGGGCGTCTGCAAAATGTTAGGTACACCACCTGCCTGCTGTTTTAATATTCCTGATGAGTCCCAAAATAAATCATCTGAAGGCAGCGATACGACAGCTTCCCCCAGCAGATGACTCCTGGTTCTGAATGCTCACCTCCATTTTGGGGAGGAAGGGGTTATTAGATCCTCCACATTCTACTAGTTGTAGGACTGGTCTTACTCATAGTGTTTTGTATAGGACCCTGTTATGTACCTGCCTATGCCGCTTGCTTATGAGTGCAGTAGGATACCAAATGGTAAAACTATCAGTGGCCCCACGGCAGGAAGATCCGATTGCATAGACCCCACCCTACCGCGATGTTGACGAGTGTGACGTGTGAACATGGGCTGTGTACAGGGCACACCAGGGCAAGTGACGATACCAACACAAAGCTGTGTTACAGGTAGGTGGTGTCTGATGGTGTTCCCTAAGCATTTTTGATGTATAGCTATTCTAAATCTGTATTTGTTTTTTGGTTGTTGTCCTTGTTGTCATAAAATGATGAGGGCAGAGTGGTAGATATGATCTATATGGACTTCAGTAAGGCACTCAACAAGATTCCTGTTGTGGAAATTAAATCGACTCGACTCAACTGCTAGCAAGAGCAAAGAAAAAGCTTTATTTTGAAACTTTTGCATGCAGGACCGATACACTTGGCAAAAAAACGCTTTGTGTAAGGGCCATGAACAAAGTCATAAAATGACAACAAGGGAGAAAATGAAATGAAAAGTTAACAAAATTAACATTTACTGTGAAATCTGAAAGAGAATGCATTGCTAAATTTAATACTTCGCTGACCTTTGTAAACACTTTGCTGAATCTTGCAGTAGAGGAGACAGCTTGTCTTTGCTGAACTTTGTAGACATTCAACCTGGCCTTGTGAGCAGTCAAATTCAGCAGAAAAGCTAAGGAAAACATAAAGTCAGTTATGTCTATGGCAAAGGAATGAGAAAATAAGAACTCAAATGTTTCCCAGCCCTTGTCCTTGAGCATGTGATAAGAACGGTATAAAAAGAGTATGTGAACTTTGTTCATGGCCTTACACAAAGCGTTTTTTGCCAAGTGTATCAGTCCTGCATGCAGAAGTTTAAAAATAAAGCTTTTTCTTTGCTCTTGCTAGCAGTTGAGTTGAGTCGATTTAACTTCCACGACATGAATCTTGTTGAGCGCCTTACTGAAGTCCATATAGATCATGTCTACCGCTCTGCCCTCAGCAATCCTCATTGTTACTTCTTCAAAAAACACAATCAAATTTGTGAGAAATGATTTCCCATGCACAAAGTCATATTGACTATCCCTAATTAGTCCTTGCCTTTCCAAATAGATGTACATCCTGTTCCTCAGAATTCCCTCCAACAACTTGCCCATCACCGACGTCAGGCTTACTGGTCAATAGATTCCTGGCTTGTCCTTGCCACTTTTTAAAAATAGTGACACAACGTTAGCCAACCTCCAGTCTTCTGGCAGCTCATCAATCACTTTTCTAGCTTCCCATGAGTTCTCGGGTACACCTGATCAGATCCTGGAAATTTATCCACTTGTATGCATTTCAAGACATCCAGCACTTCTTCCTCTGTAATATGGACATTTTGCAGGATGTCACCATCTATTTTCCTACAGTCTATATCTTCCATATCCTTTTCCACAGTAAATACTGATGCAAAATACTCATTTAGTATCTCCCCCATCTCCTGCGGCTCCACACACGCCTTGCTGATCTTTGAGGGGCCCTATTCTCTCCCTAGTTACCATTTTGTCTAATGTATTTGTAAAATCCTTTTGGATTCTCCTTAACTGTATTTGCCAAAGCTATCTCATGTCCCCTTTTTGCAAAAGTCAGAAACAGGAAAGGAGCAGTCACTTTATTGGGAGTTTTTCACAGACCCCCAGTAGCAACAGAGATGCGGAGGAATGGATTGGGAGGCAGATTTTGGAAAGGTATGGAAGTAACAGGGTTATTGTCATAGGTGACTTCAACTTTCCTAATATTTATTGGAACCTTCTTAGCTCAAATAGTTTGGATGGAACAGTTTTTGTCAGATGTGTCCAGGAAGGGTTCCTGACTCTGCATGGTGGCTCAGTGGTTAGCACTGCTGCCTCACAGCATCGGGGACCTGGGTTCAATTCCAGCCTCAGCTGACTGTCTGTGTGGAGTTTGCACACTCTCTCCATGTCTGCGTGGGTTTCGTCCGAGTGCTCTGAAATCCTCCCACAGTCTAAAGATGTGCAGGTTAGGTGAATTGGCCAAGCTAAATTGCTCATAGTGTTCAGGGATGTGTAGGATGCATTAGTTAGGGTAAATGTGGAGTAATAGGGTAGGGGAATGTGTCTGGGTGGGTTACTCTTCAGAGCATCAGTGTGGACTTGTTGGGGCGAAGGGCCTGGTTTGCACACTGAAGAGATTCTGTGATTCAATTCATAGATAGGCCAACTACAGGGGATTTGGTGCTTGGTAACGAAACAGGCCAGATGTCAGATCTCTTTGTGGGAGAGCATTTCGCTGATAGCGATCACAACTCCCTGACCTTTACTATAGTCATGGAGAGGAGAAAGTGAGGACTGCAGATGCTGGAGATCAGAGCTGAAAATGTGTTGCTGGAAAAGCGCAGCAGGTCAGGCAGCATCCAAGGAACAGCAGAATCGACGTTTCGGGCATAAGCCCTTCTTCAGGAATGAGGAAAGTGTGTCCAGCAGGTTAGGATAAAAGGTAGGGAGGAGGGACTTGGGGGAGGGGCGTTGGAAATGCGATAGGTGGAAGAAGGTCAAGGTGAGGGTGATAGGCCGGAGTGGGGTGGGGGCGGAGAGGTCAGGAAGAAGATTGCAGGTTAGGAAGGTGGTGCTGAGTTCGAGGGATTTGACTGAGACAAGGTGGGGGGAGGGGAAATGAGGAAACTGGAGAAATCTGAGTTCATCCCTTGTGGTTGCAGGGTTCCTAGGCGGAAGATGAGGCGCTCTTCCTCCAACCGTCGTGTTGCTATGGTCTGGCGATGGAGGAGTCCAAGGACCTGCATGTCCTTGGTGGAGTGGGAGGGGGAGTTGAAGTGTTGAGCCACGGGGTGGTTGGGTTGGTTGGTCCGGGTATCCCAGAGGTGTTCTCTGAAACGTTCCGCAAGTAGGCGGGCTGTCTCCCCACATTACCACACCCTACTGCCTCCCCTTCAATCTTCCTTCAATTCTCATTTAATTTGTAAGTCAACATTCATAAATTCTGAAATGCACTCATGAAGTAACTGTTGGGAGTACTTTGGGGCCTTTGAATCTCTGAAATGAACAAGACTCGATGAAGCAAGGCAATCTTGACTACAACTGAAAAATGTGTTGCTGGAAAAGCACAGCAGGTCAGGCAGCATCCAAAGAGAGGGAGAATCGACGTTTCGGGCATAAACCCATCTTCAGCTCGTATGCCCAAAACATCGATTCTCCCGCTCCTTGGATGCTGCCTGACCTGCTGCGCTTTTCCAGCAACACATTTTTCAGCTCTGATCTCTGGCATCTGCAGTCCTCACTTTCTCCTAATCTTGACTACAACCTCGTTTGCCCATTTCCCCAAGGTGCTCTGTCCTACAATTGCAGCCAATGCATTACAGCTGCTATAACTCACACTAAAATGAAGCCTCCTAAGACATGACTACTGAGATTGATGATGGGTGTTCAGTTTCATTACAAAGGATGTCAGGGCTAAGGTATGCCTTTACTAACACATGTGTAATCTCTTGTTTGTCTCACTGATTCAACTTGGGGAAAAATGGTCAAGGTAAGGCCTGGTGAACAAACAGGCACTGCAAAGAACACAGGGAACATTTTGTCTCCATCCAACACGTATCCAGATGCAGCTACTAGTTGCATCTGGAGGAAGATGCTCTATGAAATGATCAAGCATGGAGGCAGAGAGTTCTGGCATAAACAGTACACACAGGCTCGGGTGCAGCTCTCTGAAAATGGTGGAGACCCAGTGAAGAAGACGATTAAGGATGTCCTGAACCATTGTGTCACACCTTCACAGCTGCTCACAAGGGCTCAACTGCAAACCCATCCTGACGGTCCTGAAGGTGATAGGTCCTCTATTTCTTTGTAAGCAGTTCATTTCATGGAGCAACTGGCTGTGTTGCAGTCCTCCACTCATAAGTGAATCTGGGATATTGCTGCAGCAATCTTTTGCTAGAGAGCACCTATTCATCTCATCCCTTCCTGAAGCAGTCAGTCAAACAGTGAGAACATGTCAGGCCATTGCTGAGCTCTTGGTGATAGATGGTACTATTGATGTACTCAAATTGCTATTATCAACCAATCATGTTTATGAATGGAAATGGATTTCACACTTTGAATATTCAACTATTTGTGACCTGAAGAGTCTCGTTTTGCAGTTCTGTGCTAGATTTCCAGGGAGCTTCCATGTCTTGAGTTTACTGGAGTATTCACAGATGCTATCCTCTTTGTAAGGCTTCCACCAATATAAGATTTATTGGGTCGTGATATTGTCAAAGCCTCGCCCATTGTACATCTAAGAAATCCTCAGATTATTGCAGAATAAAGGCACATTACTGCTCATGTTTCATATAATTCCTACAGTGTGGAAAGAGGCCATTCATTCTGTCAAGTCTGCACTGGCTCTCCAAAGAACATACCAAAGAGACCCAGTCCCCTATCCCATCCCTATATTTAAGATACCTACTCATCCATAAACTATCCTCCGGTTTAATTTAGTACAGCAAATCCACCTAACCTGCTAATCTTTAGACTATAGGAGGAAATTGGAGCACCTGGCCCATGGAGACATGGGGAGAATGAACACATTGAACATAGACAATCACCTGACACTGGAATTGAACCATCTGGATTCCTGTTGTTGTGAGGCAGCAGTGCTAACATTGAGCCACCATGCAATTTTGTATCAGGGCCATTGTGGAACAGATGGTAGGCCTCTTGAAGTTACCAAATGAGGTTCCAATATCTGAATTTGTCAGATGCTGCCTTGCAGGATATCTCTCATCATAGTGTTGTGGTGTGTGGTGCCCTTCACAATCTGAACTGGTTGATGAAGAAGATGTGCAGGAACGAGATAAATGCTCTGCAGATTATGATCTGAGATATGCCAGAAACAGCATCAATGAGAGGAAGATGGAGCAATAGTCTAGAGACTCCTGAAAGAATCTTAAAGACCCCACTTCCAGGATGACTAAACTGAATGGAGACTTTATGTTTGCTGGTCATGATTTAATTTGAACAATTTTCAGGTAGCCCTGCTTGATGTATTACACATTTCCATTGGTTTGATTTGTTGTCATTGTCCTTATTTTATTCAATGAAATGTTCAGTTCTTCTTTCAAGTGTGGATCTGATGTTCTCACCTCTGTGAAAGCTAAAGCCTGTGCAAACCTTGCCCTGGACCAACGTTAGTGATAAAGCAGCTGTGGTACACTTAGCATTTTCATTACATCATGATCCTGGGTTGATAGCAGTGAAATGATGCTTATTGCAAAGATAGATGAGGCATAGTAAGGAGTGGCACTTGCCCTTGGAGAGCACAATAGTTTGCCACAGCTGCCTGTCTCTTTTCAGTGAAGCCACAGCACTAACTTTTGCTGTAACCTCTGTCTAAGATGGCCCAAGTACAACAGCTTCCTTATACAATGAGGAGAAAAAGCTTATCTCACCACAATCCTATTCAACAGTGCCTGCGATGCATTCTTGGTAAACTTTGGTGCCGATTTAGTTTCCAACATCAATTTTTTGATTAGTTGGTGTAACTAACTAATGCTTCTGCACTTGAAATATCTGAAGTGTTGATCTGGACTTTAAATATGAGACCAACAATACTTCAACTACAAGTTCAAAATTCTGCTCCTTTTAACACTTGTTCCAGGTTACAAATGGAAATCTTGTAATCATGAGGACTCCATACTATCTCCATTACATATGCTAACAGAAGAAATACAAATCTATAATAATGCAGATTTATCTACTTTAGTGGCATTACCTACGGTGCAGCCATGATGTTTATGTTTTTTCTTTTAACAGGATGTCTGACACTCCTGTTCTTTTTTTTTCTTTTTTTTTTCTTTTTCTTTCCACACTACCACCTAACTGCGGTAGTGCTTATTTTTTCCCCAGCACCCATGTTGTGTGTGTGCAGGGGTGAGACACAGTGAAAGACACAAGGTGCATGAATTTTTATTCAAATTTCCACCACCATGAAAAAAGGAAACACCCAAATGGCCAGTAGATGGGGAAAAATACACTCCACTCCCTGTGGCGCCCACCTCTCCCTGAACAACTCCAGGGTGTCGGTGGACACCGCCTGCTCCTTTTCTAGAGACACCTGGGCTCTAACGTAACCGCCGAAAAGGGGCAGGCAGTCGGCCCTAACGACCCCCTCCATGGCCCGCTGCCTGGACCTATTTATGGCCAGTTTGGCCAGGCCCAGAAGCAGACCCACGAGGAGGTCTTCAGACCTGCCCTCCCTCCTCCGTACTGGCTGGCCATGATGTTTATATTCTGCAATTGTCAATTTGCTGATACTAATGGAACCAATCTAAGAATGATGCCTCTGATACTCTTTGCAGCTAAGACAAAATGTCCAAAGATAGAATGAGACAACAAGACCTTAGTGTCCCCGAGTTTCTCAGAAATAAATCGTACTGAAGCAATGAAATTCATTGAATTGACTGCTCTGATATTAACTCAATAGCAGCATTATTTGTTAACTGAAAGCAGACAGAAGATCAATGACCATGTAGTTCTGAATGTAAAGAATGAGGAAGAGGAATAAGGTGACATGAAGAAATAGTGCACAGCCAAGAAAGTAGATTTTGAACTGCTGAAAATGGTGGGTAGATTTCCATGTTCGTTCACAAGGTTTTCTGTCATCACTTTTGATGCCATTTTCCTGGATTTTCATGGACCATACAGAAATGTTATGGCACCTAGGTCATTTCTACATACAGCTTGTTATCATTGGTTTTGCTTATAGGCGGTCACACACTGCAGCATGAAGAAACATCTATTCCCTGTTTCCAACAACTCTGCCACTTTTCCATCTTCTACCTGGCGCTGCTACTATCTCTCTTCAGCAAAACACAAAATATATTGAAGCTACAGTAAAGAAATAAAACATTTCTTATTTATTAAATATTATTCAAAATATGTGATGCATGGATCCTTTTGGTTCCATGCAACATGTACGTATTCTGTACACTAACTTCAGATTTTCTTTGGTGCTTACTGAGTGATGGAAGCTGTTGTTGGAGGCTGTGGACTTGTTGAGATAGTTATGGTCTTAACTTGCTTGCTACTAAATCACGTAGACATCTCTATCAAAGCTGCAGCAATGGTTGAGAATGCAATGCCTGCACTCTGTTGGACACGTTCTTAGTCTTTAGAGGGACTTGGATGGAGAATATGTAGATGTCTTGAAAAGATATCACCATTCTCGAACCATTCCTATGCCACTTCCCCAAAGCTGCAGTATTCTGGCTGGATGCCCAGTAAACTGAATGAGGGCAGCCAGCACAGACATGTTCTTTCTTTAAACAATGTGTAAGTTCAGTGGCTGAACCCTCAGGGAAATAAGCTGCAATACATACACAAAGATCTATAAAGTTCAAGCAAGGGTTTTGCTTAAAAATATTAAGCTTCTTGCAATATATGAAATCAATTGTCATGTCACTTTGATTGTTTTGTTATAAGATTTTAAAAAAACATACAGCCTGGGTAGGAAGAACTGCCTCTTTAAATTGAGATCCATATCCCCGCCCCTAAAGACAGCTGCTTCCTCTGTTATTTCCTTTTATTTATTTGGCGTAAAAACATTTGTAGAAAGATTAGGAAATCTCAAGAGATTGCCGGGGACAAAAGATTATTTTCTATTGAAAACAATTTGAATGTTATCCATAATGTGATATAATTGGCTGCCAGGTTTGTTCATTGACAGCTTTTACACGTGGGACTTAATAACTGAGAAAGTGTTTATTATAAACCTCTTCCAAAGAACTTCCCAATTTAACTAGTACTTCATTTACAGACTTGATGGGCTAAGTTGTATTCTTTATTATTCTATGATTTTATAAGGATTGGTCCCAGGATGAAAAGGGCAAATGTTTTCAGTCTTTCTTCGTCACTCTGAGTATTAGCACCTGCTCACCCACTGTGACCTCAGCAGAAAATCGATAGAAACCTCTAAATAATGACATAAACACCTGACAATTATGCATCTGCAATGATTTAAGCAATGACTTAAGTTCCCTGAAAGTGGAGTCACAATAGTTAGCATAGTGAAGGAGACGTTTGGTATGTTTTCCTTTATTGATCATAGTATTGAGTATAGGAGTTGGGAGGTCATGTTGCGGCTGTACAGGACATTGGTTAGACCACTGTTGGAATATTTTGTGCAATTCTGGTCTCCCTCCTATAGGAAGGATGTTGTCAAACTTGAAAGGGTTCAGAAAAGATTTACAAGGATGTTGCCAGGGTTGGAAGATTTAAACTATAGGGAGAGGTTGAATAGGCTAGGGCTGTTTTCCCTGGAGCATCGGAGGCTGAGGGGTGACCTTTTCGAGGTTTATAAAATCATGAGAGGCATGGATAGGATAAATAGATAAGGTCTTTTCCCTGGGTTGAGGGAGTCCACAACTAGAGGGCATAGGTTTGGGGTGAGAGAGGCAAGATTTAAAAGGGACCTAAGGTGCAACTTTTTCATGCAGAGGGTGATGCGTGTATGGAATGAGCTGCTAGAGGAAGTGGTGGAGGTGAGTACAATTATAACATTTAAAAGGCATTTGAATGGTTAAATGAATAGGAAGGGTTTAGAGGGATATAAACAAAATACTGACAAATGGGACTAGATTAATTTAGGAAATCTGGTCAACACGGCCAAGTTGGACCGAGGGGTTTGTTTCCATTTTGTACATCTCTATGGCTGTATCAGGAGTAGAGATTGAAGGCTTTTCTGGAACAGTAATAGCGCCCGTATTTTTGTGCCCGAAGGGTGGGCTTCAAGTCCGACCTCCACCACAGGTTAGTTAGAAGTATACAGGAGTGGACATTTAGCCCTTTGAGTAGTTCCACAACTCATCAAGATCATGGCTTTTCTCGCCACAGCTACAGCAGGGAATGAGAACTTTTCCAATTTTCTACCTGTTGGCATTAGTCTTGTGAAGTTTATCTCCAGTGGTTTCTTCAAATGAGGCTGAGCAGGTTTGGTGTAAATTAGGAGAAAAATGGTGAAGGCTGTTATTAGCCTGGGGATGTCCTGCACAGTTCATTTGTCCTTAGCATGGCAAATAATGGGAAATTAGCATCTTGCTCCTTTGGTCAGGCACCTGTCATGTCAGGTGGGATGGTGCAAAGCAGAGATATCCTCTTCCTCTAGGACCAGCGGAGTAGGCTATGACATCAGACCCTGTAGTACAGGTCAGTGCAACCTCAGCGATCTGGTGGAACCCCATCACCTACCAGAAAGAAGAAAGTTAATGACATTCTCCACTATATCAGGGGAAGAATCTCCATTTTCTTTCTGAAACTTCATACTTAAGTACCTTTGCTACTCCGCAAACCTCCCAGCAAGACTCATGCTTTACCACTAATTTTGCATGCAATTGTGGGTGGCACGGTGGTTAGCACTGCTGCCTCACAGCGCCAGAGACCCGGGTTCAATTCCCGCCTCAGGCGACTGACTGTGTGGAGTTTGCACGTTCTCCCCGTGTCTGCATGGGTTTCCTCCGGGTGCTCCGGTTTCCTCCCACAGTCCAAAAATGTGCAGGTCAGATGAATTGGCCATGCTAAATTGCCCGTAGTGTTAGGTAAGGGGTAAATGTAGGGGCTTGTTTCCACACTGTAAGTAATCTAATCTAAAAATCTAACCACTCCTCACTCAATTTTACACACATCAACACAGTACCCCACCCCCTCCCCACATACCACTAACTCTGGATGGTCTCTGAGCTGCCTGCTCATACACCCAAGACACACCACCTTCTTTATTGACCTGAACCGACATTTAAAGTTGTGCTGTCCACTTTCACTTCATTCAATTGCTCCCTTTCTCTCATTTTAAGAGAAAACAGATGACAACAAGGCAGTATTATGCTTGGCTAGGGTACTATGATGGAAATCAGGCCCTACTATTCTCAGAGTCATCACAACAGTTAAAGGTTTTATCAGAGTACGCAGAATTTCCCAATTTATCTACCTTTTAGACCCAGGATTGACATAACACATGCACCAGAATTGCTACTTATTCCACATAAATAGATTTTAACTCAGGGCGAGCTTGCCAATTTGATTCATAATTGACTTAATGGTAGGAGACAGAGGGTAGTGGTTGAGAGTTCCTCTTTGGACTGGAGCCCTGTGACCAGTGATGTTCCACAGGGTTTGGTTCTGAGTCCTCTTTTGTTTGTCATTTATATAAATGATTTGGATGAGAAGATAGAAGGCATGGTTAGTAAATTTGCCAATGACACCAAACTTAGTGGTATAGAAGGTTTTCTAAGATTACAAAGAAATCTTGATCAATTAGGTCAATGAGCTGAAGAGTGGTAGATGGAATTTAATTTGGATAAATGCGAGGCATTCTATTTTGGTACAACAAACAGGGTAGGACTTATACAAATTAATGGTAAGGTATTAAGGAGTGTTGTAGAACAAAGAGACCTAGAGGTTCAGGTACATAATTCTTTGTTTGAGTCACATTTCGACAGGGTGGTTAAAAAGGTGTTTAGCATGCTTGCCTTTGTTGCTCAGTTCTTTGAGTATAGGAGTTGGGAAGTCGTGCTGAGGTTGTACAGGACATTGGTGATGCCTTTTCTGGAATACTGTATCCAATTCTGGTTGCCAAGTTATAGGAAGGATATTATTAAGCAGGAGACAGTTCAGAAGAGATTTACTAGGATGTTGCTGGGTATGGAAGGTTTGAGTTATAAAGAAGGCAATTTTTGACATATAGAGTGGTTCCTGAGTGGAATGAACTTCCAGAAAAAGTGCTGGATGTAGGTACAATTACAACATTTAAAAGGCATTCCATTAATTACATGAATAAAAAAATGTTTGGAGGGATATGGGACAAGTGCAGGCAAGTGAGATTAGTTTAGTTTGGGATTATGGTTGGCTTGAACTGGTTGGACTGAAGGATCTGTTTCCATCTGTATGACTTCATGACTCTATGTGCAGAGAAGATTTGTTAGAATCAAACCAGGGATAGAAGGATTTGAAAAAATTGGGATGGTCTCCTTAGAGCAGAGACGGTTATGAGGAGATTTAATAGACGTGCTCAAATTTGTGCAGCAGTTAAAGAGGAATTACTTCCAGATGTTCAAATTTGTGAAGTAAATAAGGAGGAACAATTTCTCGTGACAGAAGAAATAACCAAGGTATACAAATTTAAAGTGACTGTTGTCACGTTCTTCTATTTTTCACAAATGTAGTGAATCATTCAGCTTTATATAAACAGGATAGAAATATTAAACTTATTGAGAAACATCTCAAAGACTTCCCTCCATATATTTTAAAATGACAGCTTATGTTTAATCCATAGATCAGGAAATAATGAGTAGAGCGCTGGTGCACAAAGACAATTCAATAAGGAAGCAACTCCTGAACAATTATCATTTTGAATTGCATAACAATAGTTCTCTCTGCCAGGTGGCTAAACTAAGTGTTGAGAGTATGGAAAAGCAGAGCAGGTCAGGCAGCATCCGAGGAGCAGGAGAGTCGACGTTTCGGGCAACAGCCTTTATTCTTGATGAAGGGCTTTTGCTCCTGCTCCTTGGATGCTGCCTGACCTGCTGTGCTTTTCTAGCACCGCTCACTCGACTCTAATCCCCAGCATCTGCAGTCCTCACTTTCACCTAGCTAAACTAAGTGGTCAACGTTTGAAATTTCAGTGAGTTAGTTAATTAATTGATTTTGATTCCAGGCTTCCTGACCAGTTAAACAACATAAACAGGATCATTTGCTCATTCAATCAATCATTCAATCAAAGAGCCATGTACAGAGGCAAAGAGTATTACTGCAGTAAAAAAGGCCTTTCAACCCTGTCAGCTGGTCATCAAAAACCTAACTAAACCTAGTTATGTAGAAATATAGGAATAGCAGTAGGCCATTCAGCCTTTGTGCCTTTTCCCCCATTCAATGAGATCATGGCTGATCTGTGGCCTAAATCCATATACCTGCTTTTGACTCATAGCCCTTAATAACTTTGCCTAACATAAATGTAATATTTTTAGGTTTAAAATTAACAGCTGATCCTAAATCTACTATTGTTTGTGGAAGAGAATTCCAAATATTTACCAGCCTTTGTGTGTAGAAGTGTTTCTAACATCTCTCTTGAATGGTCTGGCCCTAAAAGTCAGACTAAGCGTCCTAGTTCTAGAATCTCCAACCAGTGGAAATAGTTTACCGAGCCTGTTGTTCCTTGTTAATATCTTGAAGATTTCAATCAAACCACTCCTTAACCTTCTAAATTCTAGAGAAAACATATCTTATTTGATTGTAATATCTTCTCTTAAATTAAACCTTGCGGTTCAGGAATCATTCTTGTAAACCTACACTGTACTCCCTCCAAAGCCAATATGACCTTCCTCAGGTGTGATATCCAAATCTGCTCACAATACAACTGCAGTCTAATCATGGTGTTGTATAACTGCAGCATAATATCTGCATCCTTGTGTTCCAGTCCTCTAGATATTAAGGCCAGCATTCCATTAGCTTTCTTGATTATTTTTTGCAGTTTTTCTTGATATTTTAAAGATCAATGCACTGAACCCCCAAGTGTCTTTGGATATCCACTGTATTTAACTTCATACTGTCATAAATTACCTTGATTTATACTCTTTTAAATCCAAATGAATAACCTCACATTTGCTTCTTTGAACTCCACCTGCCACAGTTTTTCATATTCATTTAATGAATATCCCCTTGTAATTTTATGTTATCGTCTACACAGTCTATAATGCTACCTAACATTATGCCATCAACAAATGTGAATATAAGACTTTCTATATCATTAATAAATAATATGAATAATTGAGGTCTGAGCACAGATTCTTGTGTGACACCACTGGTCACATCATGCCAATTAGAGTAACTGCACATTATCCCTATTTTCTGTCACCTACCCCTTGTGGACAAGTGACCATAGGCCCAAAGTTGGACATTCTAAATTGATCCACATTCTGGACAAATCAGACTTGGTAGAAAATTGGCCAAACTAAATTAAATAGCAGTCAGCACCTATTGGCTACAGAGAGGTCAATGAGTCACAGAAGTTCATTAGAACCAGTTCCAACTAGTCCAAGGGTTGTACATAGAAGAATTGTTCAGACATTCTGGCACCTTGATTTTGAAGTCAGTGTTTGAGGACATGCACTTTACATGTCCCCAGCATGGCAACAGTGAGGGGTGTTGGTGTGACTCTCTTGGATGTTTTGAACCCTGCTCATGACCAAACACCACTGGCCAAAGGCCACAGAATATATAGGAAGGTCCAGGGTGAGGTGTGATAAAAACACAAACCTGGAAGCTATCTCCTCAGCGAAAACTTGTACCAAGCTTTGCCGCAACCTGAGAAGACCCAGGAGAAGATTGGACTTGACTTGTGAGACTCACCTTCACAGAAGAGAGCCAGCTCCTCATCAGAGAAGAAAGAATTATATCTGCCCAGCTCAAAAAGTATGGATCATTACTTATCTCTATCAGATGGATAGAGCTAGATAGAGTAAATAGTGTGGAATTTTATGAGATACTCGAATGGTATTTTGAACAAGAAATATTTTAAAAATAAAATCAAGTTGAACTGCAATCCGAATTCTATGTCTCTTCTTCTGCCTCACTAACAAGGTAACTTGGGTAAAGTGTTTTTAATACATACACTGGTTCAAATGCCCAAAGCATGGACAACACATTCAATCAATTTCTTAGTGATGTTAGTAATTTGTCCTCAATTCCATGGGCTTTTACCTTAGTCAACAGTCCCTTATTTTGGACTTGATGAAATGTCTTCTAAACATCCATATAAACAACATCCATAGACATTTCCCACTACCTTAGTTACCTTTTCAAAAACATTCAATGAGGTTTGACAGGCATGACCTATTAGTCATGAATCCATGCTGGCAGTTCCTGAGTAACTGCAAATTTTCAAGATGTGCAGTTACCCAATCCTTGATTATAGACTCCAACAATTTCACACCACAAATGTTAGGCTAACTGGTCTCTAATTCCCTGGCATTCAATTTTTTTGCCCTTCTTAGAAAGTGGAGTGACATGTGCAATTTTCCAATCCAGAGAGACAACTCCTGTATCTAGGAAACTCTGAAGGATTTTAGTTAGAGCATCTACAGTGTGCTCATAAAGTTCCTTTAATACTCTCCAATGGAAACTGGTAATTCCTCACTCTTTAATTCCATTAATTTGCTCATTATCCATTTTTACATACATTAATTTTATTCAATCCCTCTCCTCAATCCCTTATTAATTTCTTCAGGACTTCTGACATCTTCCTTTTCTATTGTAAATGCTGAGGCAAAGTAATTATTCCACAAGTGGGCGGCACGGTGGCACAGTGGTTAGCACTGCTACCTCACAACACCAGAGACCCGGGTTCAATTCCCGCCTCAGGCAACTGTCTGTGTAGAGTTTGCACATTCTCCCCATGTCTGTGTGGGTTTCCTCCGGGTGCTCTAGTTTCCTCCCACAGTCCAACAAAAATGTGCAAGTTAGGTGAATTGGCCATGCTAAATTGCCCATTGTGTTAGGTGAAGGGGTAAATGTAGGGGAATAGGTCTGGGTGGGTTGCTCTTCGGAGTGTCGGTTTGGACTTGTTGGGCCAAAGAGCCTGTTTCCACACTGTAAATTATGTAATCTAATCCTCAAGTCATTCCCCATTGAATCTTTAGTGAATCAACATTGCTTCTGACCATCTGCTTTCCCTTTAGAGTCAGAGAAATGTACAGCATGGAAACAGACTCTTTGGTCTAACTTATTCATGCCGACCAGGTATCCTAAGCTAATCTAGACCCATGTGCCAGCACTTGACCCACATCCCTCTAAACCCTTCCTATTAATGTGCCCATCCAAATGTAGTTTAAACGTTGTAACTGTACCGGCCTCCACCACTTTCTCTAGCAGCTCATTCCATACACAAAACTATGCGCAATTTGCACAATTGTGGCCTAAGTGTGTCTCATACAGTTCGATCAAAACCTCCCTGCTTTTTTATTCAAAGCCTTAGCTAATGAAGACAAGTTTCAATATGCCTACTTAACCACCCTATCCATCTGTCTTATTGCAATCAAGGGTCTGTCGACATGCACAACACAGTCCCTCTGATTCTGTATACTTCCCAGAGTTTTAGCGTTCATTGCGTACTCCTTTGCCTCATTAGTTCTCCCAAAATGCATTACTTCACATTTATCAGGATTAAACTCCTGGAACAAACACATTAAAATAAATTATACTATTTACTTTTTAAAATAAATACCAAACCCTATAGAAGATCAAAACACGAGGATCATGGTGAAAGTAAATGACATTGTCCCCCAGGTTGGTTCAGGTAAGCAAAACAAACTGGTCACAGTGCTTACAAGTGTACCGGCCTCCACCAGTGCTTACATCTTACCATCTAGGGTAATACATAGAACATAGAACATTACAGTGCTGTACAGGCCTTTCAGCCCTTTACGTTGCGCCAACCTGTGGAACCAATTAAAGTCCATCTATCCAACACTATTCCATTTAAATCCATATGTTTGTCCAATGATCATTTAAATGCCCTTAAAGTTGGCGAGTCTACTAGTGTTGCATGCAGGGCGTTCCAAGCCCCTATTACTCTCTGAGTAAAGAAACTACCTCTGACATCTGTCCTACATCTACTGTCCCTCAATTTAAAGCTATGTCCCCACATGCTAGCCATCATAATTTGAGGAAAAAGGCTCTCACAGTCCACCCTATCTAACCCTCTGATTATCTGATATGTCTCAAGTAAGTCACGTCTCAACGTTGTCCTCTCTAACAAAAACAGCCTCAAACCCTTCAGCCTTTCCTCATAAGATGTTCCCTCCATACCAGGCAACATCCTAGCAAATCTCTTCTGAACCCTTTCCAAAGCTTTCACATCCTTCCTATCATACTATGACCAGAAATGTACGCAATACTACAAGTGTGACCGCAACAGAGTTCTGTATGGATGCAGCATGACCTCATGACTCCGAACTCAATCCCTCTACTAATAAAAGCTAACACACCGTATGCCTTCATAACAACCCTATCAACCTGGGTGGCAATTTTCAGGGATCCATCTCCATGGATACCAAGATCTCTCTGCTCATCTGCACTACCAAGAATCTTAGCATTAGCCCAGTACTCTTCATTCATGTTGCTCCTTCCAAAGTGAATCACCTCGCACCTTTCCGCAGTAAACTCCATTTGTCACCTCTCAGTCCAGCTCTGCAGCTTATCTATGTCACTCAGTAACCCACAACATCCTTTGGCATTATTCACAACTCTTAATGTCATCTGCAAATTTACTAACCCATCCTTCTTTGCCCTTATCCAGGGCATTTGTAAAAATGACAAACAGCAGTGGCCTGAAAACAGAACCTTGTGGTACACCACCAGTAATTGAACCCCAGGATGACCATTTCCCATCAATCATCACCTCCTGTCTTCTTTCAGCAAGCCAATTTCTGATCCAAACCGTTAAATCATTCTCAATCTCATGCCTCTATATTTAATGCAATAACCTACTGTGGGGAACCTTATCAAATGCCTTACTGAAATCCATATACACCATGTCAACCACTTTACCCTCAACCACCTGTTTGGTCACCTTCTCAAAGAACTCAATAAGGTTTGTGAGGCATGACCTAACCTTCACAAAATCATATTGACTATCCCTAATCACCTTAATCCTTACTAGATGATTATAAATCCTATGTCTTATAACCTTTTCCAACACTTTACCCACAACTGAAGTAAGGCTCACTAATCTATAGTTACAAAGGTTGTCTCTCCTCCCCTTCTTGAACAAGGAAACAACATTTGCTATCCTCCAGTCTTCTGACACTATTCCTGTAGACAATGACGACCATAAAGATCAAAGCCAAAGGCTCTGCAATCTCCTCCCTGGCTTCCCAAAGAATCTTAGGATAAATCCCATCCGGCCCAGGGGACTTATCTGTTTTCACATTTTTCAGAATTGCTAACACCACCTCCTTGTGAACCTCTGATGAAGGGCTTTTGCCCGAAACGTCGATTTTGCTGTTCCTTGGATGCTGCCTGAACTGCTGTGCTCTTCCAGCACCACTAATCCAGAATCTGGTTTCCAGCATCTGCAGTCATTGTTTTTACCTCAATCCCATCTAGTCTAGTAGCCTGTATCTCAGTATTCTCCTCAACAACATTGTCTTTTTCTAGTGTGAATACTGACAAAAAATATTTTTTTACAACTTCTCCATCTCCTCTGATTCCATGCACAGCTTCCCACTACCGTCATTGATTGGCCTTAATCTTACTCAATCATTCTTTTATTTCTGATATACCAATAGAAAGCTTCAGGATTTTCCTTTATCCTATCTGCCAATGACTTCTCATGTCCCCTCCAGACTCTTCTTAGCTCTCTCTTTAGGTCTTTCCTGGCTAAGTTGTAACTCACAAGTGCCCGAACTGAGTCTTCATGTCTCATCCTAACATAGTCTCCTTTTCCTCCTGATAAGAGCTTCAACTTCTTTAGTAAACCACAGCTCCCTCACTTGACCACTTCCTCCCTGCCTGGTAAGTACATACTTATCAAGGACATGCAGCAGCTGTTCTTTGAATAAGCTCCATATTGCAATTGTGCCCATCCCTTGCAGTTTCCTTCCCCTTCCAAAGTCTTGCCTAATTGTATCATAGTTACCTTTCCCTCAGCTATAACTCTTGCCCTGTTGTATATACCTATCCCTTTCCATCATTAAAGTAAACATAACTGAATTATGGTCACTATCACCAAAGTGCTCACCTACCTCCACATCTAACACCTGGCCAGGTTCATTACCAAATCCAATGTGGCCTCACCCCTTGTTGGCTTTCTACATACTGTGTCAGGAAACCTTCCTGCACACATTGGAGAAAAACTGACCTACCTAAAGTACTTGAACAATAGATTCCCAGTCAATATTTGGAAAATTAAAGTCCCAGTACAACTACCCTGTCACTCTCGCTCCTATTGAGAATTATCTTTGCTATCCTTTCCTCTACATCTCTGGAACTATTTGGAGGCCTATAGAAAACTCCCAACAGGGTGACCTCGCTTTTCCTGTTTCTCACCTCAGCCCATACTACCTCAGGAGACGAGTCCTCAAACATCCTTTCTGCCACTGTTCTTGATTAACAATGCCACACCTTCCCCTCTTTTATCATCTTCTCTGTACTTACTGAAACATCTAAATTCTAGAACCTGCAACAACACTTTCTGTCCCTGTTCTATCCATATCTCCGAAATGGCCACAACATCGAGATCCCAGATGCTAACCCATGCTGCAAGTTCATTCAACCTATTCTGAATGCTCATATTGAATAGATACACTTCCAACCAACTTTATGCTTGCTGGTGCCGTCTTGTGACCTTGAAACCTTGATCTCAATACTCTGAACTTCCTGTATACTGGAACTACAATTTAGGTTCCCATCCCCCTGCTGAATTAGTTTAAACCTTCCCAAATATTCCCACCCCCCCGCCCCCCCGAGAATATTGGAACACCTCTGCTTCAGGTGAAAACCATTCTGTTTATAGAGGTTCCACCTATCCGAGAAAGAGCCCCAATTATCCAAGGATCCAAAACTCTCCCTCCTGCACCATCTCGGTAGCAATATGTTCAATTCCTCTCTCTCCTCCTATTTCTCGTCTCGCTACAAAGATGTCATCCACATATCTGACCCAGAGTTTGGGTTGAATTGGCGGTAAGACTGCTTGTTATAATCTTTGCATTACAGCTTCTGCTGAGTCCAGAGATGGGTGAGCCCATGGGTGTGCTGTTGATTTGGCACGGGCATGGGCAATAAACGAGAGGTAATGCCTCTGTTTGTTCTAGTGCTAAGTTTCCAAAAAAATGGTACCAAAAGAGGGAGTTTGACCCCACCCCACAGCTCACCAATAGGATAAACAACACACTGAGGAATCTACAAAAAAAGGACAGATAACCAGGTTTGACCTACAGGGAATGAAACTTGAAAGCGACAACACCCCCAGATTCTTTGGACTACCTAAAGTGCACAAACCAGACATCCCACTCAGACATCGTATCACTACCAGGGACACCATCACACAAACTGGCTAAAGAGCTACAGCAGAAACTGAAACACCTGATCAGCAGATCCAGACACTGTATACAGTCAACGCAGGAATTCTTGGATATCATCAGAAATATACACATAGACATGGTCTCATTCGATGTAATGGCACTGTTCACCTCTATCGACAAAAACCTAGCCAGAGAAACAATAGCCAACCTGGACATACAGAACAGACAAGAAGACGGTGAACCTATCAACAAAGACGGCATACTCAAACTACTGGACCTGTGCCTCACAACACACTTCACATTCAACAATCAAATATATGAACAAATCAACAGCACACCCATGGGCTCACCCATCTCTGGACTCAGCAGAAGCTGTAATGCAAAGATTATAACAAGCAGTCTTACCGCCAATTCAACTCAAACTCTGGGTCAGACATGTGGATGACACCTTTGTAATCATTAAAAACACAGAAATAGAGAACACACACCGGATCATCAATGCCACACTCACAGGAATCCGATTCACGAGAGAGGAAGAAATGGACAACCAACTCCCATTCCTAGACGTGATGGTACAGAGAACACCGAACAGAGAATTCACCACAAAGGTATACAGGAAAGCCACACACACAGACCAAGTCCTGAACTACGAAAGCAACCACACCAACACACACAAAAGAAGTTGCATCAAGACACTGTTCAAAAGGGCCACAACACACTGCAGCAAACCAGAACTGCAAAAAGAGGTAGAAGAACACCTCTACAATGTATTCGCCAAAAACGGATACCCTCACAATTTCATCAACCAATGCCTAAGGGAAAGACAACGGAACGAGGACATGCCACAACCCAAATGACTAGCCACGTTACCATACATCAAGAACAATTCTGAACTGACAGCCAGACTACTACAACCACTAGGACTCATAACAGCACACAAACCAACAGCCACTCTCAGACAACAACTCACCAGGACAAAGGACCCGATACCCAGCATGAGCAAAACCAATGTAGTGTACAAAATCCCATGCAAGGACTGCACAAAACATTACATAGGACAAATAGGAAGACAGCTAATGATCCGCATCCATGAACACCAACTAGCCACGAAACGACACGTCCAGCTATCCTTAGTAGCCACACATGCAGATGACAAGCAACATGAGTTTGACTGGGACAACACTACTATTATAGGACAAGCCAAACAGAGAACAGCCATGGAATTCCTAGAGGCATGGCACTCATCCACTGATTCAATCAACAAGCACATCGACCTGGACCCAATATACCGGCCACTGCAGCGGACAGCTGGAACTGACAACCAGAAGCTGCAGGTTCAAACCACTATAAATTCCGGAGAAAAGATCACAGAAGCGTTTCACAGGAGGCTCCCAAGCACTGAGGATATCACCTAAACAGGGGACGAAATGTCTGCAACACAAATTCCCAGCTCGGCAAACAGAACCACAACAACGAGCACCCGAGCTACAAATCTTCGCACAAACTTTGAATTACAACCATGATGAGAAAGGCCCAAGAATGGCCTTTCCTACCCTGCTGCAAATTGGAGCCCTTAAATAGGTAATTGGAGGCCATTTTGGGCCAAATCCCAGGGGATCTCCAAGCAGGGAACACAACAGGCAGACTTGAGCAGGTTCCAGGGTGATTGCTTTGATTGAAATCTTTTGGAGGGGACCTGTCTTCAGGCAAGGAGCCCCATTGTGATTTACACTCACAGTCCTTGTTGCTGATGCTATAACATAGTGGGAATGGAAAGGAAACCTGGGAAGCCTGTATCCCAGGCCCAGATTTCTCATTCATACCTGGAAGTCATGCTATAGAATCAGAGGAGCTGCAATGAGGTGACCTTTCCCAAGTATGGAAGGAAATGGAAACATCTCCAACTAGTCAGATGTGGACAGAAGTGTGCTCCCTCCAACCTGTCGATAGTGCACCAACTATTTTCAGGGCTTTGGAAAGGCAGGAACATTGAGTCATATAGTAATTTCAGGTCACATTCTGACTTTCCCGATATTCTCCTGCACAGCAATCTACAGACTCATACACCTGAGCAAAACAGAGAATAATCACCATCATTCTCATTTATTACCCTTTCTCACCAACATCTCACAGTCAGTCACCTTTTCACAACACAAAGCATTTCTAACAGTCTTAACCCTCCGTTTTCTCTCCTTGAAGGAGAAGGAATGGTAGGATAGTTCTATTGCCACTGTACTAAAGATCCAGAGACTCAGTTAATGGTCTGGATACCAAGGTTCAAATCTCATTATAATTTCCCAAGTCAGCTAGTTGTTAAAGGGACAGAGGTGAGAGTGAAGTGGTATGCTTCTCCTGTCACATGTGGGAAATCGGGGAGCAGTCAAGTGTCCCTGACAACAATGACTTTACAAAGTTTGTCTGGCTGCAGCTCCTCTCAGACCACATGGATCGGTGGCAGTGACAGTTGGAAACACTAAGGAGCATCCAGGAGGCAGAGAGTGTGATAGTAGCTTCAAGGAGGTGGTCACGCCACATGTACAGACAGGTACCTGAGTGACTGTCAGGAGAGATAGGCAGGTCACGTAGGTGTCTCCTGTGGCTATAGCCTTTTTTTTGTTGACCAGAGCCTCAAAGTCTCCAGTCATCTTGTGTTCTATACTCCTACCAGCCTTGCCTTCACACTAATGTGAAGGATGCTGGCCCTGAACTCTTGCTATCTTACCTTTGAAAACCTCCCACTTGCCAGACTCCCCTTTACCTGCAAACAGCCTCCACCAACCAATTTTGAAAGTTCCTATCTAATACCATCAAAATAAGCCTTGCCCCAATTTAGAACTTTAACTTGTGGAACGGTCCTTTTCAATAATTATTTTAAAACTAATAGAATTATGGTCACTAGTCCCAAAGTGCACCCCCACTAACACCTCAGTCACTTGCCCTGCCTTATTTCCCAAGAGGAAGTTCAATTTTGCCCCTTCTCTCGTAGGTACATCTACATATTGATTGAGAAAGTTTTCCTGAACACACTTAACAAATTCCTCCCAACCAAGTTCTTACCCTCTTAAGCAAGTATACCATTTTGGGTACTGTTGAGCAGGATAGCCTCTCAAGGGAAAATAGCAAGAGCAGCCAGGTTTTTGACACTACAACTGGGTCTACTGCAAAGCAGTGTAAGACAGAGTCCAAGTGAGCAATTGTGATAGGAGACTCTCTAGTCAGAGGCACAAACAGGAGTTTGTGCAGCCATGAGTGAGACTCCAGGATGGCATGTTGCCTCCCTCGTGCCAGAGTCAAAGACCTCTTGGAGCAGTTGCTGTAAATTCTCATGGGGGAGCATGAGCAGTCACATGTCATTGTACACATCGGTACCAATGACATAGGTAGAAGTTAGGATGAGATCCTGCAGAGTGAATATAGAAAGTTAGGCGGAGATTAGAAAGCAGGACTTCAAGGGTAGTTATTTCTGGGTGAGCTGCAGCCAGACAAACTTCCTAGAGTCATTGTGCCATGTGCTAGTAAGAGTAGGAATAGGAAGTTAGGGTGATGAATGTATGGTTGAGGAGCTGGTGCAGGGGCTAGGAATTTAGATGTTTGATCATTGGGATCTCTTCAGGGGCACAGATGACCTGTACAAGAGGGACAGGTTACACTTAAACTGAAGGGCGACCAACATCCTGGCAGGGATAGTTGCTAGAGCTACTCAGGAGAGTTTAAACTATTCTAGCAATGGGGTGCAACCCTAAACAGTAGTGACACTAAAAGCAAAGATTGAAGCTGGTACAAAAGTTAAACAGAGCAAGTTAAATAGAGCAAGGCAGGCAAGAGCCTGGCAAGGAATGAGGGAATTAAACTGCATTTATTTCAATGTAAGAGGCTCGACTGGCAAGGCAGATGAACTCAGGGCATGGATGGGTACATGGGACTGGGACATTATAGCTGTTATAGAAATGTGGCTGAGTGAGGGATGGGTTTTTACTATAGGTCCCTAATAGTGAGGAGCAAACACGTAGGGAGATCACAGATAGCTGTAATAATAATACTGTTGTAATAATAGAGGATTATGATTTTCGAAACATAGACTGGGACTGCTATAGTGGTAAGAACTTGGATAGGAGGAATTTGTTAAGTGTGTTCAGGAAAACTTTCTCAATCAATATGTAGATGTACCTACGAGAGAAGGGGCAAAATTGAACTTCCTCTTGGGAAATAAGGCAGGGCAAGTGACTGAGGTGTTAGTGGGGGCGCACTTTGGGACTAGTGACCATAATTCTATTAGTTTTAAAATAATTATTGAAAAAGACTGTTCCACAAGTTAAAGTTCTAAATTGGGGCAAGGCTTATTTTGATGGTATTAGATAGGAACTTTCAAAATTGGTTGGTGGAGGCTGTTTGCAGGTAAAGGGGTGTCTGGCAAGTGGGAGGTTTTCAAAGGTAAGATAGCAAGAGTTCAGGGCCAGCATCCTTCACATTAGTGTGAAGGCAAGGCTGGTAGGAGTATAGAACACGAGATGACTGGAGACTTTGAGGCTCTGGTCAACAAAAAAAAGGAAGCATATGTCAGGTATAGGCAGTTGGGATCAAGTGAATCCTTTGATAGGGGTGTATGGGTGGAAGAGTATTCTTAAGAGAGAAATCAGGAGAGCAAAAGGGGAGATGAGATAACTTTGGTAGATAAGGTAAAGGAGAATCCAAAATGATTCTGTAAGTATATTAAGGGAAAACAAGTAACTAGGGAGAGAATAGGATCCCTTAAAAATCAGCAAGGTCATCTATTTGTGGAGCCACAGAGGATGGGTAAGATTGTAAATGAATATTTCTCGTCAGTATTTACCGTGGAGAAAAACATGGAAGCTAGAGAACGTGAAGAAGGAAATAGCGATGTCTTGAATAGTGTCCACATTGCAGAAGAGGAGGAGCTAGAGGTCTTAAAATGCATAAAGATAGCTAAATCCTGGGAACTGATCAAGCATATCCCAGGATATTGTGGGAACTAGGAAGAAATTGTGGGGCCTCCAGCAGAGATATTGATATTATCAACAGACAGAGATGAGATGCTGGAAGTCTAGAGAGTGGCTAATTTTGTACCATAATGTCAGAAAGGCTGTAAGGAAAACCCAGGAAACTAAGACTGGGAAGCTTGACGTCAGTGGTGGGTAAGTTCTTGGAGGGGATTCTGAGAGAAATAATCTACAAGCATTGGAAAGCAAGTGTTGATTACAAATAGTCAGCATGGCTTTGTGTGTGGAAAATTGTGTCTCACAAATTTGATTGAGCTTTTTGAAAAAGTGATAAAGAACAGTAATGCAGGCAGAGCAGTAGATGTGGTCTGTATGAACTTCAACAAAGCATTCAACAAGGTTCAACAAGGTAGACTGGTTAACAAGGTTAGATCATATCAAATCTAGGGAGAGCTAGCTATTTGGACACAAAATTGGCTTGAAAGTAGGAGACAGAGGGTGATGGTGGAGGTTGTTTCTCGATCTACTGGCCCTGTGACCAGTAGTGTGCCGCAACGATCTGTGCTGGGTCCAATGCTTTTTGCCATTTATATAAATGATTTGGATGCGAATATAGGATGAATAGTTAGTAAATTTGCAGATCCCACCAAAATTGATGACAGTAAAGAAAGTTGTCTAGGAGTGCAATGGGACATGGATCAGATGGACCAAAAGAGCCAAGGAGTGACAGATAGGGCATACAGAATTTCATAGAATCCTGACAGTGTGGAAAAAGGCCATTGGCCCAGCAAGTCCACACTGACCCTCTGAACAGCAACATACCCAGATCTATTCTCCTACCCTATTACTATACATTTACCCCTGACAAATGCAACTAACTTATATATCCCTGAATTCTATGGGCAATTTAGCATGAAAAAAGCACCTAACCTGCACATCATTGGATTGTGGGAGGAAACCTACACAGACATGGGGAGAATGTGTAAACTCCCACACACAATCAGCCCAGCTAGAATCAAACCTGAGTCCCTGGCACTATGAGGCAGCAGTGCTAACCACTGAGCCACCATGCATTTAGATAAATTTGAGGTATTCCGTTTGGTAAGGCAAATCAGGGCAGGAGTTATTAGCTTAATGGTAGGGACCTGGGAAGTGTCGCCAAACAAAGAGAACTAGGGATGCAGGTTCATAGTTCCTTGAAGGTAGAGTTACAGGTAGACAGGGTAATGAAGAAAGCATTTGGTGCACTTGCCTTTATTGGTCAGTGCACTGAGTAAAGGAGTTGGGATGTCATGTCGCGGCTGTACAGGACATTTGTTAGGCTACATTTTGGAATATTACATTCAGTTTTAGTCTCCCTGCTACAGGAAGGATTTTGTTAAACTCGAGAAGGTGCAGAAAAGATTTGCAAGGATGTTGCCTGGTTTATAAAGTTTGAGCTATTGGGAGAGTCTGAATAAGGTGGGCTATTTTCCCTGGAGTGTCAGAGTTTGAGGGGTGATCTTATAGAAGTTTATGAAATCATGAGGGGCATAGATAATGTGAGAGCCAAGGTCTTTTTCCCATGGTTGGAGAGTCCAAAATTGAAGGGCACAGATTTAAGGTGAGAGGGAAGGATGATAAAAAGGGTAACTTTTTCATGCAAGGGGTTGTGTAAGTATGGAATGAGCTGCCAGAGGAAGTGGTGGAGGCTGGTACAATTACAAAAGTTAAAAGGCAACATACCCAGACCTATTCTCCTACCCTATTACTTTACATTTACCCCTGACAAATGGATGGGTACATGAGTAGGATGGTTTAGAAGGATATGTGCCACATGTTGACAAATGAGACTCGATTAATTTAGGATATCTGGCCAGCATGGACGAGTTGGACCGAAGGGTCTGTTTCTGTGTTGTGCAACACTATGACTCTACGACTGTATAACTGGGCAAGTGGGCTGAAGAATGGCAGAGGGAGTTTAATTCAGCTAATGTAAGACATCATCATCATTGCTCGTCCCTCGCAAACGTGGATAACTCTCTGCCATTCTCAGGGTGAGTCCGTAGGTGGCTGTACAGTCCGAATGGCATCCACAGGCTCTTCTACACTTGGGAATGAAGTTGGTTGTGGAAAGTGTGGGTGGGTCATTGGTGTGGCAGGGCACTCCTTATGCTGTTTTTGTCTGGCTTCTGCTTTTTCCTGATGGCAAGACCCGAGATGCCCCATGCCTTCTTGAATGCTCCTCCTCCATTTTGTCCAGTGATTCCCAGATGTAGGTGGGAATGCTGCACTTCACCAGCGAGGCCTTGAAGGTATCACTGAAGTGCTTCCTCTGGGGCTCACCTGCAGTTTCAAAGCCAGTAAGGAGCACCTGCTTGAGGAGTCTTGTGTCGGTCATGCAGGTGATATGCTTGGTCCATCACAGCCGATCAAGAGTGATCAGTGGGGATGTTGACCTGCTCAAGAATGCTGGTGTTGATATGTTTGTCTCCCCAGCGGATTCACAGGATCTTGCACAGGCAGTGTTGGTGGTACTGCTCCAGTATGTTGATGTATCTGCTGTAGACAGTCCATGTCTCAGAGCCATTTCGGAAGGTGGGAACTATCATACTTTAAACAATGAGCTTGCTGTTGGATCTGACATTTTCCTTAAAAACCCTTTTCATCATGCAGACGAAGGCTGTGCTAGCACACTGGAAGCAGTGCAAGATCTCTTCATCAATAAATGCTTTGGTCAACAGGATACTCCCAATGTATTGGAAGTGAATAGCATTCTATAAGGCCTCCCCATGGACCTTGATGATCGGGGGTTTGCTTCATAGTGATAGGCCTGCTTGGTGGAGGTCCTTTATGTTGCAAATGTTCAGGGTAGACCCATGCTCTCAAATGCCTCTGCAAAGATGCTGACGATGGTCTGGAGGTTGTCCTCTGCGTTTGCACATATGCAAATATCATGGGTGAACTGCAGCTGAATGACACTGGTTAGGCTGAATTTGATTTTAGATTGAAGGGGGTGGAGGTCGAATAATTTCCCGCTGGTTCTATAAATTTGTTCCACTCTAACAGGGAGCTTATCAGCAGTCAGGAGAAGCATTGCAGCAAGGTAGATCAAGAACACTGCTAGGGTGATGACACAGCCCTTCGTGTCACTGGTCTGAACAGGAATCGGTCAATGGTGGAGCCATTTGCCTATACCATGACTTCCATATCATCATGGAGCAGGCAAAGACAGTGACAAATGTCATAGTGCAGCCAAAGGGGAGAACAACGCTTTATAATCCGTATTCCCGGTTGACAGTGTCAAAGGCCTTTGTAAGGTCGAAGAAGGCAATGTACAGGGATAGGTTATTTTCTCAGCATTTCTTCTGCAGCTGTCGTGTGATGAAAATCATATCCATCCCTTCATGGTGGAAGCCACACTGCGATTCCAGAAGGAGTTCCCCAGCCACTGGGAGGAGGTGATGACTTTTCCAATGGTTGACTGGAGGGCAATTCCCTGTAGTTACCACTGTCGGATTTGTTCCCATTTTTGAAAATGCTCATGACTGTGGCATCTCGGAGCTCTACAGGGATGGTCTCCTCCTTCTGGATAATGCAGACGAGGGTGTGTATCTGCAGCAGGAACTCCTTGCCTCCACACTTCAATGCCTCTGTGTGGATACCATCTGTTCCAGCATCCTTGTTGTTCTTAAGCTGGTGGTTGACCTTCTCCACTTCATAATGTCTGGGGTGTCGCGCGTATTGTGTCTGGTATGCGTTCAATGGTGCTTGGATCGATGCGAGAGCTCTGGTTGAGGAGGTCTCTAAAGTGCTCCCCCCAACGTTGTTTGATAGCTTTTTTGTCTTTGATAAGAGTCACTCTGTCTTTGGCCAGCAATGGGGTGTGGCCTTGAGTGGAAGAAAGTGAGGACCACAGATGTTGGAGATCAGAGTCAAATATGTGACAATGGAGTAACACAGCAGGTCAGGCAGCATCCAAGGAGCAGGAGAGTCAACGTTTCAGGCATAAGCCCTTCATCTGGAATGTGGCCTTGGGTGTTTGGTCTGTAAGTGGTCTTAACAGGACAGAAAAAACCCTGCATAACATGGCTGTCAGCCATTCATTGGGTTTCCGATGCTTTCTCCACCATACACCTGTTCTTTATGTCATAGGTTCATTGATGGACCTCAGTCTTCAGTCGCCTGTAGGCCTGCCTTCTGAGTGCGGTTCTTGTTTAACACTTAGAATTCCAATGTGCTTCCAGCATATCTTGGATCTTCCAATCATTCTCATCAAACCAATCTTGGTATTTCCTGGCTGAGTGACCAATTGAGTTTTTGCAGGCATTACAGATCGCAGTCTTGAGGGTAGACCAGAGTCTGTTGGAATCCTGCAACTTAGTGTTGCTGAGGGTCACTATGTTTGAGGAGAGGAGCTGATTGTATGAGTTTATATTTTCTGGGTCTTCGAGTGCTCCATTCTGAACATCTTGTGGCACTGCTTCTGTTATCTCTGCTGTGCAAGGGCTATGGTTCGGGCGATGATCTGACCAGCAGTCGCTGGCTCCTGTATAGTGCGGGCAATTTTAATGCCTTTCTGATCCCTTGCTCTGACAATGATGTAGTCAAGGAGCTGTCAGTGTTTGGAGTGCGGCTGCCACATTGTCTTGTATTTATCCCTTTGGTGGAATAGTGTGATGGTCATGAGGAGATTGTGTTCATATTTGTCCAAGCATTCTTATGTTTTCCGAACAATGGGAAAAATTGATTCAGTTCGCAAACTTTTCGGTTCGCGAACTGGGTCCCGGAACGGATTAAGTTTGTAAGTCGAGGCGCTACTGTACTAGCTTTTGTAGTGCTGCTCCTTCATCAGGTAACTAGTGGCGTAGGATCATAAGACACAGAATTTATACAAACGATCATAGTGTCATGCAACTGATACAATATATTCAACACACCTAGATTGCTGTTAAGTCCTTCATCTTTCAGAAAGGGTTGCAAGTATTGATTCATTAATACGTAAATCCTGCCTCACTAGTTACTGATGAAAGAGCAGCATTCTGTCGCGCCACTACAGATTTCTTACAGAAACCCAGCACCCATGGGCTATAGTCAAACCAGGAACATTCCTCATAACAATGGACATTTAAGCACTAGATTAGATTACTTACCATGTGGAAACAGGCCCTTCGGCCCAACAAGTCCACAGTGACCCTTCGAAGAGCAACTCACCCAGACCCATTCCTCTCCATTTACCCCTCCACCTAACACTACGGGCAATTTAGCATGGCCAATTCACCTAACCAGCACATTTTTGGACTGTGGGAGGAAACCAGAGCACCTGGAGGAAACCCACGTAGACACAGGGAGAATATGCAAACTCCACACAGACAGTTGCCTGAGGTGGGAATTGAATCCGGGTCTTTGGCGCTGTGAGGCAACAGTGCTAACCACTGTGCCACCATGCCGCCCCACTCTACACCAGCATCCCCCACGATGATGGCATCTCTACAACAGCCTCAGTACTCAATACCAATAATTGCCAATCTCCAAGCGCCATCCTACAACTCATCCACTTCATCCTCAACCACAACGTTTTCACCTTTGACAACTAGTTCTTCATCCAGACACACAGAACAGTCATGGGGACCAAATTTGCACCCCAATATGTCAACATTTTCATGCACAGGTTTGAACAAGTCTTCTTTGCTGCGCAGGACTTCCAACAACACTATACATCAGATACATTGATGACATTTTCTTCCTCTTCGACTCTGACAAGGAGTCACTGAAACAGCGATATCAACAGGTTTCATCCCATCATCCCACTGACCATGGACTACTCTTTACGATCTGTCTCATTCTTGGACACATGCATTCCCATCAAGGATGGTCACCTCAGTAACCTCTCTCTACCGCAAACCCACCATGCTGCACTTCTCTAGCTTTCACCCTAAACATATTAGAACAGCCATCCCCTACGGACAAGCCCTACGGTTACACAGGACATTCGGCTTCAGATCTTCAGATGAGGAGGAACGCGACAGACAACTGAAGGTGCTGAAGGATGCCCTCATAAGAGCAGGATATGATGTTTGATTCATCAATTGTCAGTTATGATGTGCCACAGCAAGAAACAGTAATGTCCTTCTCAGGAGACAAACACGTGATGGAACCAGTAGGGTACCTTTCATTGTGCAGTACTTCCCGTGAGTGGAGAAGCTATGCCATGTTCTTCGCAGCTTGCAACATATGATCATTGAGCACTTCGCCAAGACCATCCCAATGCCTCCACTACTCACCTTTAAACAATTGCAAAATCTTCAACAGACCATTGTTTGCACCAAACTGCCCAGTCTTCAGGACAACATAAAACACAACACCATACAATCCTATCATGGCAACCACTGCAAGACATGTCAGAGTGTCAGAGTAACATGGATGCTATTATTACACGTGGGGACATCACCCACCACATATATGGCAGGTACTCATGTGACTCAGCCAATGTTGTCTATCTTATATGCTGCAGGCAAGGATGCCCCGAGGATTGGTACATTGGCGTGATCAAGCAGATGCTACGACAACAGATGAATGGACACCGCACAACAATCACCAGGCAGGGATGTTCCCTCCTGGTCAGAGAACACTTCAGTGGTCATGGACATTCGGCTTCAGATCTTCAGGTGAAGATATATTATATTTCAATATGTCGTATCAGTTGCATAGCACTATGATCTTTTACTATAAATTCTGTGTCTTATGATCCTGCCCCACTAGTTACCTGCTGAATGAGCAGTGGTCCGAAAGCTAGTACTTCCAAATAACCCTGTTGGACTATACCCTGGTGTTGTGCGATTTTTAACTTTGTCCAACCCAGTCCAACATCAACACCTCCACATCATGACTACCTTCTTCAGTCAGGGCATTGAGTACAGGAGTTGGGACATCATGTTACAATTGTACAAGACATTGATAAGATCACATTTGGAGTACTACTTACAATTCTGGTTGCTCTGCTATAGAAAGGATGCTATAAATTGGATAGGATGTAAAGCATATTTACAAGGATGTTACCGAGATTGAAGGGGTGAGTTAAAAGGAGAGGCTGCATAAGATGGGTCATTTTTTCTTGGAGTGTAGGAGGCTGAGGTTTATAAAATCACAAGGAGCATAGATAAGGTGAACAGCAAAGGTCTTTTCAGGGTAATGAAATCCTAAACTGGAGTGCATAGGTTTCAGGTGAGAGGGGAATGATTTAAAAGGAACCTGAGAAGCAACGTCTTCACCACAGGATGTGGTAGGTATATGGAGTGAGATGCCAGAGGAAGTGGTAGAGGTGGTACAATTACAACATTTGAAAGGCATATAGACTGAAAAGCCTTAGAGGAAATGTGTCAAATGTTGGCAAATGGGACTAGTTCAGTTTAGGAAACCTGATAGGCATGAATGAGTTGGGCCGAAAGGCCTGTTTCTGTGCTGCATATCTCTATGATTCTATGTTGGACTTGCTGATCCTGGTGTTGGTATTGTTGTCTCTCTTGCTGTTCATCAGTGATGCAAGATAGAATTCTATCAATTGCTTCCATGTCATGGTGAAGGCTGGCATCAAGGAAACACTACTGAAGGTGATTGAAGTGCAGGAAGGGTGAACTAACTTCCATAAAGTTGACAATCACCTATCAAATACTGAAAGCACACTATGGTAAGGAGTACTGTGTGCAGCAGCCTCTTACCTGCCATGGTTGGAGCTCTTAAGTTAATTAAAGCTTTCCAAGCCTGTCAGTTTCACTGGAAATGCTCTCCATTGTGCTCCCAATTCTTGATAAAATAATTCCATGCAGTTCAAAACATAGCTCAACTGCCTGTTAAAGACAAAATGTTTTTGATAAAATAGCAGTGAACTAACTATTAAAATATTTTAATTACTTAACTGACAGCTCCAATGGGCTCTACATTCAGCTGCAAACTCACCCGGAGTGAAATCTTCAAGATTTCAAGATGATGTCTCGACGTAACATTACTTTTAGAGGATTTAACTGCCAGAAGTCCCCTCCCATTACCTGGCGTTTTCTTCAACCTCAACAAACCACTGGCAGGACAGTTCAGGAGATTTGTACATGAGGCAACACTATTCAGTAGAAAACCTTTAGTGGCATAGTGGACAAATCAGAGGAGAAAGAGTGGATGACAAAACGTTTATCAAACTTAAAGTGAGTGCTAAGGCTAAGAATGCTTGATACACACATAATTTGGAGGTGCTAGTGTTGGACTGGGGTGGACAAAGTTAAAAATAATACAACACTAGGTTATAGTTCAACAGGTTTATTTGGAAGCACTAGCTTTTAGACCGCTGCTCCTTTTTCAGGTGATTTTTTAACTTGATACACACATTGGCCTCCAATGTATTACTTGCATTTTCTGTTTGAATTGTGATTTCCATCATTCACAATAGTTCCTTTTTACCTTTAAGCTGGAATACTTTTCAATACATTTATTACTTTGTTGATTGCGAAGTTCATGTTTAAGTTTATGCGCTTCAGAGCAATTCATTTCTTGAGTGCTGTTTGTATGTAATCCAAAATCTGCATTTCCTTCTTGAACCAGTGTTCATTGAAGCAATTCATTGAAGCAAAACTCAAAAGGAAATTGCAGTTAAAAATAATTCACATTAGTTAATTTCTTTTTCCCATGGTCCTTTTTGCATATTACTTAAGTGTTTGAGAAGGGGAGATGAAACACATAACATGCTGTGTGCTCAGTTCAGGTCGCAGATGTTCCCTTTATGGAAGTAAAGGGGGGAGACTTCCTTCCTTTAAAGAACAATGCTCACCTGTTGTTGTTTACTTAAAATTATCTACTTTAACAGCCTGTTTTCACACGAGACTTGTGAAAACAATTAAAGAAACAAAAGAATGACTTGCATTTGCAAAGTGCATTCATGACCTCAGGACATCCCATAGCACTTTATAGCCAATAGAGCACTTTTAATGTATGAAGACTGTTGCAATGTACAAATAGCACATACAAAAATACTTAACAAAACAAACTGTACGAAATACATGCCTAATGAAACTACCCTCAAAACTATGAAACCTGCTCTTAATCTTTCATGAACAATTATATGTACATAAAATGGTGAATCAAACTTCCAGTAGATGGAGTTCTTCACTTCTGCAAAATCCTAAGAGGCAGCTACTGATGAAATATTTGGATTATATATTCAAACTGTAGCATTGTATTACCTCAGGATTTTGGATAAATATGTCCCCAATTCAAATTTAATGCCTCTTTTGATAAATTCTATTGATCTGGCTGCTTTAATTTTGTCACTTGGTTTGAGCCATCCAAGCAGTACAATTATTCTTTACTTGTTCAGCACTTAACACCATCAAATTTGTTATGAAATCAGTTCCCAACATCCTTAAGATTTTGGATAACATACACGCAGTATTCAGAAAATGCTATGAAGGTCATAAACAGGAGTAAAACTTACATCTGAAATAGTCATTCAAGTTTCCCTTTAAGAAACATTTCCCAAGTGCAGGGTTCTGGTTTGAAATCTTTTTTTTATTTTTTAAGTGGTTTGAATCACCCCCAGATCCCTGGTTCTAGACACTGGATGTATTTAAGAAATTTGAAATGAAGAAGACAATACACAGGTGTTACAGGGCAAAAGAATTTCTGCATTTATTTAAAATACAAAAGTTAAGTCTAATACAAGAAATATAAGTAAATGCAATAAACAGGGAAATTGACACAATCAACTATACATAGAACAGTAATACTATTGTTGCACTATTAGCTAGATTAAACACAATTAAAACCTAAACACAACAGTTTTAAATACAGAAACATTAATCAGGCTTCCTACCCTTGGCGTCGCAATGCACTGGAACCACCTGTCTTCCCCTCCCTGCTAGCTAGGTCAGAACTTTGGGGTCTCAGAGGTTTCAGCTCACCATTGAAGAAAACGCAATTTTGAAGTGCACCCGTTTGATGAGGTACTTACCATCGATTCGTTTGGTTCAGAAAAGCCCTGTGTCTGGTAGCTCTGGTTGGTTTCCCCTTCTTGGATGTCTTTCACTCTGAAGCCCTTGGCTTGGCTTTCTTGTTCTTGGTTCTCGTTTCAGCCTCTGTGGTTCTTGGTTCTAAAGCTGTTTGGTGGGGTTGGAAGCCTGTTGGGAAGCTGCTTGTGCAGAAGCATTTTGTTGCAAAAGGGTTTCTCAGGTGAGATAGGGGCTGGCAGTTATACTGACTGCGTGTCCCGATAACACCCCTCAAATCTGTGTTGTCCATTGTGATTCGTTATTTCCTTCTGCAGTCAATTGGTTTCCCAATCGTTAAGGGTATATATGAATGTATGTCAATTGAAGTTGAATGCCTGGTATCTCTGTGAATAGAATAGATTACGATTGAACTTGAATATTCGGTACCTCTAGTAGGCCCCATCTGTGCTGGGTAGTCTGAGGTGAAGAAGCTGTCTTGGGCTAAACTCAGTTAGTTTTTGGTTGATTGTCCTTTTAGAAATTGGACGTCCAGGATGAAGAGTAATCCCAGACAGAGATCCCATTCTGCTGGCTCTGTTGTGTGTTTTCTGCAGCCTCAGTCCAGGATTTTGCCCAGTATTTTAAATACTGGAAATGTCCAGGGTCTTGTCCAGTATTTTAAATGACGGAAATTTTTGCTCAATCCTACACAACTATAGAGTTACTTTTCTTTATCTGATCTTTCATGCCACCATACATCATAATCAAATGATTAATGAGAGGAGTCAATCTCTAAAAATCAGAGATTTGACATCACATCTTCTTTCAAATGATTGAATAATTTAAAATCTAAAGTGCGCAATACATCATTACAGTTCTCTCATATGTTGTTTTACTGACGTTTACTTTGATACAGTTGGACAATGCATTTTGTAATTTTTCCTTGAATTAATATGTACTTGCATTCTTTTTACATGCAAGCTTACAAACAAATACAAAACTGAGTTGATTAAGGACAATTGGCCACTAACATTCTGTGGAACCTGATGCTGTTGAGTGATGTCAATCTCGTCTTTGGGTAAAGAAGTAATGGGTTTAAGATTGACAATTTGATGTGGTGCTGAGTGGTACAGTGTGATATGATTCTGAATTGTCAGTTGTGTTATCTTTATGACACATTAAACTAAGATTATCTTTGGTTGAGTCTCAGTTGTGTTGAATTTTTTGAAGCGGTTTTCAGCCTGAGGCCCAGTAAGTTTTCATATCTTCCATATTTTACCAAACTCATTGCATTATCCCATCCAATGGTGTCCCTCATGCCCAATTCTGTTCCCATCCTACCACCCACTGTTCCCAGAACAATTCAACATCAGTGGATGCTTGCCAAAAGGCCAAATGCCAACTTTGTAAGGGCATTGTTCAACTAGACAGGTGTCAGGGTGTTGGCAGTCTGGCATTGCCCTTCTCTGGCTACATCAGGGCACAGTAACCCCAAAGCCATGCTGTTCATGTCAAATGGCCAGCATGGTTGAAATTCCCTCGTATATACAATTGGATTGTCTCACTCTGTTAAAGGACTGGAACACATATTTTACTTGTCTGTAGCTACATGCCATCTGAACATCTTTTCTAAGTCACTACTCCTCTGTCGCCAATGATCACTGGACACCCACAGCTTATCACTGTCTCGTGGGGCAACTTCACATCAGGCAAGCAATCAGAAAATTCCAAAGTGAGCTTTTGTTCTCAGAAAGCAAAGAGAACACAAACAAAGCCAACGGAGACTGAAATGCACCACATAATGCAAATTAGATTCTGTTGTGATGATCAATTACTATTTTACAGTTCACAATTATATACAGCACCCAGCTGTTATCTACTGGAATTAGGTATCAATGAGGTTCTGGGTCAAGATTAGAGTGGTGCTAGAAAAGCACAGCACGTCAGGCAGCATCCAAGGAGCAGGAAAATTGATGTTTCGGGCAAAAGACCTTCATCAGGATTGTCTGGCTGGTAGTGTCCAACACAGTTGAGCTCTCTCATGAACAGTTTCTCAATGTCATTTTCCTCCACATTAATATCCTTAACTTCCTCATTAGAACACTGCTCACATTTCCTATATTATTCAGCATCCATCATTGCCTATTCCAATTGTGCAGAAAACAATACACCAGGATGATGCAGCACACTCTGTCTGGACTATACTGGAGTGCCCCCTCTCCTGGTCCAAGCTGCAGAACCACCTTCAACAGCCCTTCTGTCAGTTTCACCATGACCCTGGGTGAGGCATAGGCAGAATTAGATTGGCACTCTGCATCAGTCAGGGAGTTGCACAATGACGTTATCAGGAGAAAGTGAGGTCTGCAGATGCTGGAGATCAAAGTTGAAACTTTATCATAGTGTGCCAGGACATATGGAGCCTGCATCGGCACAGTGACTTGCTCATCCTCAGGGTTGGGGTTGAAAATCTCTGGTCTTGCTTGACCCATGCATCCTGAGGCCCCCTGTGATGCCGACTGCTCCCTAAGCTGGATGATCTTCATTCTCTGTGGAGACCTGCTGTTGCTCCTGGGATTGCTCTTAGATTAGATTAGATTACTTACAGTGTGGAAACAGGCCCTTAGGCCCAACAAGTCCACACCGCCCCACCGAAGCGCAACACACCCACACCCTACATTTACCCCTTACCTAACACTACAGGCAATTTAGCATGGCCAATTCACCTGACCTGCACATCTTTGGACTGTGGGAGGAAACCGGAGCACCCGGAGAAAACCCACGCAGATTCCTGAAGAAGGGCCTGTGCCCGAAACGTCGAATCTCCTGTTCCCTGGATGCTGCCTGACCTGCTGTGCTGTTCCAGCAATAAAGTTTCAACAATGACGTTATCAGCCATGGTTGCAGTGGGTATACCTTGACTACCTAGTAACCAGCCTTTATAAGACTCTTGCACCCTGAAACACACCAGGTACATGACAGTGCACCATTATATCGGACTCATGGCAGTTGTCAGGGTAGTGAGCACACACCTCCAGTAAGTCACCTGAACATTAATGTAGGAATGAAACTCTCTTCTGTTGATGGATTCTGTAGCATTGTGAAACAGTCCCCTCAGTATCACGTATCTATAGTCAGTGGCACCCTACACTTGTGGGAAGCCAGCTTTGTTCCTGAATCCTACAGCCCAGACCGCACCTCTGACCTCATCATCAAGGAAATGAACTAGTGTGGTCTTGCATTAGATTAGATTCCCTACAGTGTGGAAACAGGCCCTTTGGCCCAACAAGTCCACACCGACCCTCCGAAGAGCCACCCACCCAGACCCATTTCCCTCTGGCTAATGCAGCTAACACTATGGGCAATTTAGCATGGCCAATTCACCTGACCTTCACATCTTTGGACTGTGGGAGGAAACCGGAACACCCAGAGGAAACCCATGTAGACACGGGGAGAATGTGCAAACTCCACACATTCAGTCGCCCAAGGCTGGAATTGAACCTGGGACCCTGGTGCTGTGAGGCAGCAGGTCACTGCCCTAACGCATTTGTGAGGGCTTGACTGAGAAATCCCACACAGATCACCCATCAGTCCCCAGAAGAAACCAATCAGATGGAAGTTCAAAGTGGCTGTTACCTTCAAGCCACAGGGAGAGGATGGCCTCCCTCACCTGCAGCTCTCAGGTCCCATTCCAGCATCAGGCAAAGTTCTATCATAGTGTGCCAGGACATATGGAGCCTGCATCGGCACAGTGACTTGCTCATCCTCAGGGTTGGGGTTGAAAATCTCTGGTCTTGCTTGACCCATGCATCCTGAGGCCCCCTGTGATGCCGACTGCTCCCTAAGCTGGATGATCTTCATTCTCTGTGGGGACCTGCTGTTGCTCCTGGGATTGCTCTTAGATTAGATTAGATTACTTACAGTGTGGAAACAGGCCCTTAGGCCCAACAAGTCCACACCGCCCCACCGAAGCGCAACACACCCACACCCTACATTTACCCCTTACCTAACACTACAGGCAATTTAGCATGGCCAATTCACCTGACCTGCACATCTTTGGACTGTGGGAGGAAACCGGAGCACCCGGAGAAAACCCACGCAGACACGGGGAGAACGTGCAAACTCCACACAGTCAGTCGCCTGAGACGGGTATTGAACCCGGGTCTCTGACGCTGTGAAGCAGCAGTGCTAACCACTGTGCCACCGTGCTGCCCACAAATGACGAACAGGCTCTTGGCCCTGGTTCTCCTCCTTCACCTTCTTAGGAAGGCAGGACAATAACCAACATGCTATCAACAGCAGGACCCTATGACTGTCAGTGGAATTTCCCAAAACAGGAGCAGAAGGAGCAAAAGTGTTTCTTAGATTTAAGAATACTCATCAGTGGCATACCCTGCAGATGGGGGCCAAGCACACTTCTCCATATAGTGTCACATTGTTTTTGATGAGGGACATGTCTTCATTATCCATCCACTTTCAGGCTCAATCTGTGCAGCAACTCGGTGAAGGTGCCAGGCTGGCTGAGTGATTACCCAATGTCATTAGGATGGAAATCCTGTGGTGCTCAAACACTGTACCTACCCCAAACCTATATCAATTGCTCAACTTCTCACTTTATCTATTACACACCATTGTTATGCTTACTAATTGAGATGATGAAGCTATGTTGTATGACTCACACAGGAATTTTGGAAGTGTAAACAAGGGAAATCACCATATATAATCACCATATTATATCTTGTTGCTAGAAGGAACAAGACTAGACAGTGACAGGATTTATCACTTCCTAATTAATATTTGATTGCAAGATAATTTGGAGCCTTGTTGTCATCAGAAGATGGCATTAGCTATTTATTCTGATAAGTTCTTTTTCAATTTACAGATTCACAGTGCATTTGGATAGTAAATGTAGAGGTGAAAAATTCACTCACAATTTCATCCACTCCTCTTGAAAATGTCATTGAAAATTGGACTGAAACTTGGATGTGTTAGTGCATGCAGCTTTTATGTTCACATCAACCACACAAGACTCCAGTAGGACGAATCAGCTGGAGCTCATCTGCTTCATCCATTTCTTTTTTTTCTTTTTCTCTTTTTGTGTCTTTATTTTCCTTTTTCCTTCTTACCTCCCATCTTGAGCCCCAAGTGAAGTCATTGCAGACTCCCAGCCTCAGTGCAGACACCCGGCCTCAATGGAGGTGAAGCTAGAGAACAGTCCCAGGCTCAAGACTCTTGAGATAAAGCCAGGTGCAGTCTGGAGGCTAGATGCCAGCGTGGACTGGGTTGGAAGGACTGTTATTCTGAACAATTTATTTTTTTAATGTATTCCTATGATTTTGTACTTTTGTACCTAAAATGGTACGAAGGTTTGAAATGCTGAACTTATTATTTCTTTATTTTTCAAATATTTTTCCTAAGAATTTGTACCTAAGAATCTGTACCCAGGTACATTTGTACTAAGATGATGCCTTAAGTAGTGACTTGTAAACTTTTCACTGTCCTCATTTGAGTTCGTGACAGTAAAACTAATCCTAATTCTAATTCTACACTTGCCACCACACCGCATCAAATTTAATTAGATTTATTGTTGTCACATGCACCTAATGACAGTGAAAATTTCTGTTTCGCAATGGAACATGAAGGGGTATGGCAGATCGTACAGACCTAATGCTGAAAGATCCCTTATCTTCTGAATATTCCACCAATCTTTAAAATTATTCTGCTGACCAATTCTATGTTATTCAAGGTTATTTGTCTTCATTTGTACTTTTCTGATTGAGTTTCTTTATTTCTAATGGTCAGGATTGGTAGGAAAGATTTTATTCTCCATTGTAGTGATCGAACACTTACAGGACTTTGTTGTTCATAACTTAAAGAATGAATATTACTTTCTTAGGAATGGCAAGGAGATAAAAGAACCCATACATGTGTTCACCCATTATCCCATAGGAAGTCAATTTTTTGTCATCAAATAATACAAGATTATTTCTCAGAAATGGATCACTTTCTTGAGAGATATATGAGAAAGACTCAACTTCATATCTTCTGGTATCCTGGCAACTGTTCAATCTGGTTAATGGGCTCTGGTGGCTTTTCTCATAGGATAAAGATAACCAATGCACAATAAATGTTTGAAAAATAATTTAAAATCTTGATATTAGATTAGGTTAGATTCCCTACAGCGTGGAAACAGAATTCTGCTGGATCTAGTTGCCAATTCTCAATGGTTAATAGCTTGTTTATTCCAGCTTTGAGCTTTGGTACACAGAAAGCTGCACTTAATAATTATAAAGTTTAAATGGCACTTTGCACTGACATGGGCAAACTAATTTGAATTCTTGTTTTGAAAAGCCATTCTTAGCAGCACATAACTACACCTTGGCACTAAGTTAATTGCAAAGGTAAAATGGGGACTACACTTTTAAAAAGAATGATATGCAGATTTTTGCACTATTTTAATCAGTCAATTAGGAAAAATGTGCAAGGGGATTTTGCCTGGAACAAGTAATGGGAAATCAATATTTAGCACAAAAACAGAATTTGCCAGAGAAACTCAGCAGGTCTGTCAGCATCTGTGCAGAGAAAACAGAGTTAATATTTTGGGTGCATTGACCCTTTTTTAGAACTGAAAAGATAGCTAGTTTCCATTTTGTTTTTACATATTTTATTTACTTCTTTACAGGAGAGATTACTTGAAACAGTGCAACTAATTTGTTTTCAGTCCTTTACAACCAAAGGTTGACTTAATCATGCTACTAATCCAACATATGGGCTTATTCAATATATCAGAAAATAACACACCAACTTTGCAAAATAAGACATAATATTGTTCATTTAAAATAATATCATGGTTGACACTGCAAACACTTTTTTGTTAGTAAGGTATTTTTGCATATTCCTTTAAGAATTATATCATTCCTTAAAAGCCATATCTGTCCTGAATTGCTGAATTGCCCATCCTGTCAGGCAACGGAACCCTGTGCGAGAACCTCTCTGGCTATATCGAGGGCATCTTGAAACCTATTATACAGGGGAACCCCAGCTTCTGTCATGACACTACAAATTTCTTACAGAAACTCAGCATCCACAGATTATTCCAACCAGGGACATTCCTTGTCATAATGGACATGTCGGCACTCTATATCAGCATCCCCCATGATGACAGCATCTCTGCGACAGCATCTCTGCGACAGCCTCAGTACTCAATACCAACAATTGCCAATCTCCAAGCACCATCCTACAACTCATCCACTTCATCAACGACCACAACGTTTTCACCTTTGACAACCAATTCTTCATCCAGACACATGGAACAGTCATGGGGACAAAATGTGCATGCCAATGTGCTAATTTTTTTCATGTACCTGTTTGGACAAGACTTATTTGCTGCACAGGATCTCCAACCAACACTATACACCAGATATATTGATGACATTTGCTTCCTCTGGATCCATGATAAGGAGTCACTGAAGCAACTGCACAATGACATCAACAAGTTTCATCCCACCATCGGACTTCTCACAGACTACTGTTTAGTATTTGTCTCATTCTTGGACACATGCATTTTCAACAAGAACAGACAGCTCAGTACCTCACTCTACCACAAACTCATGGATAACCTCATGTTGCTGCACTTCCCTAGCTTCCACCCTAAACATATTAAAACAGCCACCCCCTACTGAGAAGCCCTATGCATACACAGGATCTGTTCAGATGAGAAGGAATGCGACAGACATCTGAAGGTGCTAAATGATGCCCTCATAAAAACAGGATACGATGCTCAACTTGTCAATCATCAGTTCCGACATGCTACAGCGAGAAACCATTATGAGCTCCTCAAAAGACAGACATGAGATGCAACTGATAGGGTACTCTTCATTGTCTAGTGCGTGGAGTGGAGAAACTATGCCATGTTCTTCGCAGCCTGCAACACATTATCGATGAGGATAAACACCCTCACCAAGACCATCCCTTTACCTCCAGTTCTTGCCTTTAAACAACCGCCAAATCTTAAACAGACCATTGTTTGCAGCAAACTGCCCAGCCTTCAGGACAACATAGACCACAGCACTGTTCAACCACGTCATAGCAACCACTGTAACATGTGTCAGGGTGTCGACATGGATACCTCCCATCATGTACACGGCAGGTACTCATGTGATTCGGCCAACATTGTCTATCTCAGATGCTGCAGGTATGGAAAATAAAGAGCATGAAAGCATGGGAAGGGTTAAAGCATGAAGACTCCTGGCAATCTGTGGTCTGTGGAAGGCAAGATGGGACAAGAATAGTGGAATACTCTTACACCAATTAGCAGAGTAAGGTTAAGGCTGAAAGTTCACTATGGCAAGATGAGATAACAGTTAGTAGAGCTAGTTTCCCTGTTAAGTGTCATTATGACAGGATTGGCACCATAAATATTTGGGACATGACATTAGAATATCTAATTAATAGTTAGTAGAGTCAGCTTGAGACAGGACACTATTGCAATAGATGGAATAGCTAAATATCTATTGTGACAGGTTAGTCTGGAATGGAAGATCATTGCAGCAGAGGTGATAATAAATATCTAACTGTGACATTAGAATAACATTAAGTAGAATGTACAACTAAGGAGATAATAGGAACTAACATCACTGGTTTATTGTGTAGCTAGAGTGAGGTAGTTTGATTAATATAGTTGGACATGCTGATAAGCTAACAGAAACATGATAAAAAAGATATAAAAATCCACGGACCCTGAGGTTCATGGGCATTCGAGAATCTGCTTTCTCAGTGTCACGGTTTTTTGTTTGCAAATTAAAGACCTACTTCTCTGTGTCTCCTGGTGATTCTTTACATTTTCTCCACAACACAGGCAAGTACATTGGCAAGACCAAGCAGACACTATGACAACAGATTAATGGACACCTTGCAACAATAGCCAGACAGGGATATTCCCTCCCAGTTGGGGAACACTTCAACAGTCAGGGACATTCGGCCTCAGATCTTCGACTGACCATCCTCCAAGGTGGACTTCAGGATATGCAACAATGCAGAGTGGCCGAGCAGAGCCTGATAGACAAGTTCAGTACCTATGAGGAACTGATCCACACCCTCAACAACTTCTCCTTTGAATCTTTCCACTTCCATCAGACCAGCTATGCCTGCTTCTTTATTGGGCACTTGGAACAGTCTGTCTTCAGAAATTACACTGGCACCATCTCCCACCTTTTCCTCTGCTACATCGATCACTGTATCAGTACCGCCTCATGCCCCCATCAGAAGGTTGAATAGTTCATCAACTTCACTAACACCTTCCAAATTCACATGGACCATTTCCAACATCTCCCTGCACTTCCCAGACATCTCTGTTTCCATCTCCAGCAACTGACTCAATACAGACATCTATTTCAAATCCAATGACTCCCACAGCTACCTTGACTACACCTCCTCCCACCATCCCAGTAAAAACGTGATCACTTACTCCCAATTCCTCTGCCTCCACCGTATCTGCTCCCAGGAGGAGTAATTCAACTCCAGGACATCCCAGATGTCCTCCTATTTCAGGGACCGCAATTTCCCCTCCCACATGATAAACAATGCTCCCCATTGCATCTCCTCCACTTCCAGCACCCTTGAACCCCACCCCTCCAACTGCAACAAGGATATAATTCCCCTAGTCTTCACCTTCCGCCCCACTAATCTCTGGATACAGCACATTATCCTCCACCATTTCCATTACCGACAGTCAGACCCCATCACCAAAGATATATTTCCCTCCTCGCCCCTGTCTGCTTTTTGCAGAGACCATTCCCTCTATGACTCCCTTGTTAGGTCGATGCCCCCCTGTGGTGAAAGGGTTAAAATTGTGTCCCAATACATGTGTGAATCTAACCGAAAATGGAAGGTGTCGCTTAGTCCCGTGTGAATCTTATTACACACCTTCCCGTGTGAATCTTCTTATCTGTATGTGACCAGAATGGAATGTGTTTTTCAGCCTTGCTCTGCTGTTCACATGAATGTTTAGATCTCGAAAAGAGTATATCAGCTGGAAAAGTCTCCAGTTCGGTAGAGTCTGCTCCGGGGTTGCGTTTAACCGCCGAGCGTGGGTTGTTGGCAACCGCTCTACGAGAACTGACGGCTCCCAGTTCCGGTAACACGTAGAGTGAGTATAAACCAGACCCGTTGTAAGTACGAGACCTGGTTGTGGCGACGCTGCGGGGAATAAAACACTTATATTCTAGCAGACTCGCCTCTTGGCTGTTTGTTCTGTGTCAGACTACTTTCCTGCGAGCCTGGTCCTTGACCTTGAGAATTTTTAAAAACATTTTGGCGTAGTCGGCAGGATCAATCGCAATTGAGGAAAGATTTTGATACAGAACAATGTTTTGGAAAAAGGCTAAGAAACCAGAGGAACAAACTGTGGAGGTCCCGACCGTCCCGGGATGGCATGGACCGTGGCATGGCGTGGCAGTTTGTTTGAGAAATGGTGGGGGGCGACCGGAGAACTGGGAGGCCGAGGGCGTAGGAACCCCAGGGTCGCTGCTGTCCACCCTTGAGAGGATCCCAGTCCTGCCGAAGAACCCCTTGCCTGGGGTACAACAGTCAGACAAGCGCCAAAAAGCTGAAGCAGAATTAGCCCTCCTGAAACATGAGCAGGGACTCAGTTCGGGAGATGCCTCTATGTTGAGGCAGGAAATTATGAAGTTAAAAGCTGAATTGACAGCATTAACTGAACTAGCAGGACGAACTATTATGTATCTGTCTGCTAAGAAACGGAAAGAGAAAAGGAAGGTCCCTCGAACCCCGGACGCAGTACAAGTACGGGCGTTTGTAGCCCAGTTAAATAACGGGGATCGGTGGGATATCAATCATTGGGATGGGAACATTTGGGGAGATTCAGATGATCAGTACGAAGAGGACCCACCCGTACTCCAAGCTAAACCAGTGGTTAGGAGAAAGCAGGTTCAGAGACGTCTCCCAGTGCAACGGGAGGTAATGTTAGATGAGGAAGGAAACCCTATACGGAATGAACAAGGGGAGGCAATTATGCATGAATTACCGCGGGCTCAGCCTCCTGCAGAATTCTCTGAATTAACGGAAGACTTCACTACCGATGAGGTGCTGTTTATCACCCAGAAAACCTGACGTAATCCTGGGGAGCCGTTAGAGCTATGGCTAATTCGGCTCCTCGAGGAAGGGGGGCAACAAGTGCAGGTAGACTATCAGGATGCTCCCAAGTTTGGTGGATTAGCAAAGGATGCTGCCATAGACCTGGGGTACCGCAGACAAGCCAAGGATATGGTAATAGATCGCAGTATGGGGACCTTATTTGGGATGTATGCCATGGCAGTGGCCGAACAGTATCCCTTCCCGTCCGATTGGCCCCCCTTGGAAGGAACTTGGACAACAATTAAGGAAGGGGTTCAGAGGCTAACCCGTTTGTGTGTGCGGGATGCCCTGTTGCTGGGAGTGCTGGACGAGGTAGATAACACAAATGTTAGTAGACAGACTAGAGACCACCTAGTGAAGACTGCCCCCCCCCATTATAAACCACTGTTATTAACCATAATGTTGAGTGGACGGGGAGAAACCCTAGGAGATGCCCGTAGTATGATGAGGGAGATGGGTGGTTTGGGGGATTGGGGACCCACAACCCGTGCTTCTCAGGGGGGCACGGAGGGGCGTCGCCCTGAGGCTCGGGCAGGGGGAAAAGTAAACCCTAATCAAGGAAGTAACCAAGGCCCCTCACGGCGTGCTTTGTGGCAAGCTTTGATACGGGCGCAGGTCCCAGCATCGGAGATTGATGGCCTACCTACACCGGAATTAAAAGACTTATGCAGACGAAAGGTGTCCCGGGTAGAGACGGAGTCCCGACCCACTATGGAAGACCTAGTGGAATTACTAACACAAAAATGTCAGACACGGGGTCCGGTTGTTAATGAGCCTCGAAGGGGTAGAACTTCCACTTCCCAGCGGTGGGAATCCTCGGAGGACGAGGAGGAGGAGGAGGTACGTCCAAACCGTTATGGCTCTAGTGGACACAGGGGCGGAGGCCACCTTAATCTATGGGACGCCCCATAAGTTTAAAGGAACCCCAGTCACGCTGGTTGGGCTGGGAGGTAATCTGATTGAAGGAAAAACAGTACAATTGCCCCTAAAGATAGGTACAATGCCCATTAAAACTTATTCAATTATCATTACACCAGTTAGAGAATGGATCCTGGGAATGGACATTCTGGCCGGTTTAACACTTCACCTCCAACAAGGGAAGTTTGAATTTGGAATCACGAAAATGGCTTTGCGCTGTAGGACGGTGTTAGTGGGAAAGGTTAAAATGGACCCCTTCCCCATCCCGATCGCCGATCGCGTAATAAGTCTTAGACAGTATAGGATTCCCGGCGGACATAAAGAAATATCCGCCACAATTAAGGATTATTTGGAAGCGGGAGTGCTTAGGACATGCACCACGGCGTGGAATAACCCCTTATGGCCCGTACATAAAGCCGATGGGTCATGGCGGATGACGGTAGATTATCGGCAACTAAACCGTCACACTCCGGCCTTGACGGCAGCGGTCCCGGATGCCGTCACTATTATAGGACGAATCCAACATCATCCAGGGGTGTGGTACGGAGTAATTGATTTGGCTAATGCCTTCTTCACAATTCCTATTCCCGAAGATAGGCAGGAACAGTTCGCATTCACTTGGGAGGGTAGACAATTCACGTTCACGCGATTGCCCTAAGGATATCTGCATAGCCCTACTATCTGCCACCGGATAGTTGCAGAACACTTGGCTGCCTTTAAAGTGCCTGACGAAGTGATGATCTCGCACTATATTGACGATATGATGATACAGGGGACAAGTCAGAAGCAGGTTCAGGAATTGCTGGACCAACTGGTTCAACATATGTGAGGATATGGGTGGGAGATCAACCCAGCCAAAATCCAGGGTCCCTCACAAACAGTAAAATTCTTAGGAATCGTGTGGAACAAGGGGGAAAGGGAAATCACTGCGAAAGCTAAAAATAAGATTCAGGTCTTTGCCGTCCCTCACACCCAGAAGGACGTGCAGCAATTTATTGGGTTATTCGGATTCTGGAGACAGCATATTCCCCATTTAGGACAAATTTTAAAACCTTTGTATCGAGTTACGAGGAAAAAGGCAGCGTTCGAATGGACGGAGGTCCATCAAACTGCATTTGAAATGGCCAAGCAAGCGATACAGCAAGCTGTATCCTTGGGAAAGATACAGTCAGGACCTGTAGAACTGCAAGTCTCAGCACAGGGGGATTATGCCAATTGGAGCTTATGGCAAAAACAGGGAAGAACCCGTAAACCATTGGGATTTTGGTCCCGAAAATTACCCCCGGCAGGGGAACGGTATACCCCCTTTGAGAAACAGTTATTAGCATGCTACTGGGGCTTGGTGGAAACCGAAGCCCTGACCATTGGACATGAAGTGATCATGAGAACAGCTATCCCTATTCTTCCGTGGGTACTTAGTGACCCCACTACCCACCGAATAGGAACTGCCCAAGAGAGCAGCATCATTAAATGGAAATGGTATGTGTCGGAGAGAGTGCGGACTGGACAGAAAGGAGTGTCAGTCCTACATGAGCAAGTGGCGGAGGCCCCTGAGGAAGGGGAAAAACGGTTTGAGGTGATTGAATACAAGGAATCACCCGTTAAGATGGGAAAACGGTATGATGAACTGACCCCGGATGAACAAGCCACGGCTTGGTTCGTAGATGGGTCAGCCCAATGGAAAGCGGGACAGCGTAGATGGAAAGCTGCCGCCTTTAACCCAAAACAAGGCACTACCCTAGAAGAATTAGGGGAGGGAAAAAGTAGTCAGTGGGCAGAATTAAAAGCAGTGCATATGGTAGTCATGCAAGCAGGGGTCATGGGAGTTTGTTTGTTCTCTGACTCGTGGTCAGTGGTTAACGGCATGACACAATGGATGCCAACTTGGCAGGCCAATCAGTGGATGATCCAGAATAGGGAAGTATGGGGTAAACAGTTATGGGAAGATATATGGGAGAAAGCTCAATACCTGGTCATATACATCACCCACGTAGATGCCCATACATCTCGAAATGATGTGGAAGCTCTACATAACCGATATGTGGATGGTATCGTCCGAACCATGATTGTGCAAAGGGGCACCTCAGTGGACCTAGCTAGATGGGCACACCTTAAGGCTGGGCACTGGGGAGTGCAAGGAACCTTGCAATGGGCTCGAGACCGAGGAATAGATCTTATGGTAGATGATGTTAAGACTGCAGTAAACCAGTGTGAGCAGTGTCAACATCAGCGGCAGGGAGTGCCCCAACACATGATGGGACATATCCATCGGGGGGATGGTCCGGGACAGAGCTGGTAAATGGACTTTGTGGGTCCCTTACCCTCCTCACAAGGATGTAACCACATATGTACAGCTGTGGACACTATGTCTGGGGTTTTGGTAGCCCATCCCTGTCGTCACAACAATCAACAGGCTACCTTGCGATGTTTAGATTTGATTGAACAATTTTATGGATTGCCCATACAGGTCCAGAGTGACAATGGCTCCCATTTCACAGGAAGGGCGGTAAAGCAGTGGTGTCACGATAACCACGTAGAATGGGTTTATCATGTACCCTATCACCCACAAGCTGCGGGACTTATAGAACGAATGAATGGGCTTCTGAAGTCCTCACTACGAAAAGCAGGAGGTTGCAATGACTTAACAGGTTGGAAGAAGCAACTAATTCGGGTGGTGAAACAAATTAATAACCGCCCATTAGGAAATGGGGTAACACCCTTGAATAGGATGATACGAGTATGTGATACCCCAAAGACTCAGCCTATTAAAATGTGGAAATTCGCTGAGGAAGCTGATATTCCCGTAAGGGCCACGCCGGCTTCGGCTGGACTGGACCTACGAGCACTAACTGCCCAGACTTTGATCCAACAGAAACCTACGGTGATTAAGACCGGATTAGGATTGATTTGTCCCCCTGGAACCTATGGGCATATCCTCCCGCGATCGGGACTGTCACTAAAGGGGATTGATGTGATGGCAGGCGTAATTGACGCGGACTACCAAGGGGAGTTAGGGGTGGTCCTGGTCAACATCACTGCTGAACCTTACGTGATACAGAAGGGGGACAGAATAGCGCAATTGGTCATTAAGCCATGTAACCTTACAACGGTGGAAGAGACGGGAGCTCCCGTTACGGTTACTGAGCGTGGGACGGGGGGATTTGGGTCTACTGACACTAAGGGGGCCAAGGTATGGGTGCGCCAGACGACCGGCCCCCCCAGGCCGGCCGAAATCATAGCACAGGGGAAGGACAGTCTGGTCACCATTATGTACCCCGGGGACCCGACCTGGGCAAACGTCCCGGCGAACCAGTGCTACTTACGTGAGACCTAAATAATGTTGTAATTGCTATGCACCCGCAGGCTGGCCCTCCGCCTTGAACATGGGGTGGTCATGGGGATTGCGACTCCTATTGGCGATGTTCGCGATCGGATGGCCACTCCAGGGCATCGGTATCACGGCCTGGACGCCGGTACCGGTCGCCCGCCATGAGGTGCGGTGGGAGGCCAGTAGCCAGCGACGGACGCAGGACAATTTTACATGTGAACCCGGTCAGCAGTGCGTTGTTCTGACTCTCACCAGCGACTGTCAATTGTACACGTGTGCACAGTGCTACATGCGCCGGGATGGGGAAAAATATGACATATCGTTCATACCGCCTAATTGCACCCTGGTGGTAAATGCCCAAGTCAAGACGTGTTTGTGGGACCGACGCACCCAGACATGCGGGACAACGGGGACTCATTGGAGCGTCACAGCTCGGGGGGAAGATCTGTGGCTGCGCAATGCCACCGATATTCGGAATCGTCATCGATTCATGTGGTTAATAATGGTACTGCCCTCGACGAACGCCCCGTCTGAGGCGTTATTAAACCCCACGCGGGGCGGGCCAGCACCGAAGAGGGGTGCCACGGGGGGCGTGCGGTCGCATCGAACACAGTTGGCCCCTATTATGTCAACTTGTCAACAGATGGCCCGGGCGGTACTGCACACTGATGTTCATTGGCGGGTACAGTTGCCCCTCATACCCGAGTGTCATACCAAGAGGCGGCGACGAGCGTGGTACGACACCCTGCTGGGAGGCGCAGGAACTGTTATGGGTATCTCGAATGCCATTGACTCTGAGGTAACCCGTACTAAATTATCTAACACGGGACAGGCCACCTCACAAGGACTACATACTATTGGAAGGTGGATGCCATCCGTAATGATGACTCAAGGAGAGACAGCTGAAATAATGATACGATCTCTGCAATGGGAACTGGATGTCTGGGGTGCCACTCAGGAACTGTTTGAGAACATTACGGCTCAGTTAAATTGGACTGCCTGTCATATTCAAATGTTGCATGCTCAAATACAGAAAGAACGCTTTTTGCGTGTGGTAACATCCCCCAATGTACAAGCGTGGAGGGGACTATGGAATGTATCTGAGAAATTGTGGATGATAACCCATCCAGAACGAACATGGTGTAACGCAACTATGTGTAACGGATACTTTGTTACCATGAATGTAACCCACACTGTTACGGTCTGTCGATATTATGTATTACCAGTGATTACATCTTCTGGATATTATTTTCTGAAGACAAGGGGACAGTGGTTTAGCCCAGATACCAATATTACCTATGATCTGTCCGCTTGTGAACAGACTGATCAGGGGAAAACTTGCCTACTGATGGACAGGTATCGGGACCCTTGCTTGACTAAGGGAACGGCCCTGTGCGAATGGACTGTTGAAACTCCAAGGGACATGATGTGGCAGATTGGGCCACACACGCTCTGTGTGGCTACCAATAATCCACATCCTATGCTTCCCTCAGCACCGTTCTCGGGATGCCTCTCAAATGTCTATCAGTGGCACTGGCAGAATCAGACCTATTTGTTGACCACTTATAGCAGTGCTCGCCACTTTACCAAGGTGCAGTGGAAAGTGCTGATGAATCCTTGGAACATTTCCCTGGATCGGTTTAAGCGAGCATTGGACCGATCCGAGGAGCTTAAGCAGATATTACGAAAGCATCAAACCAATGTCACCAAGGTTACGGTGTCTACCTTTATACATGGACAGGAGGTAGTACATGCTGCCCGTGTAGTGGACGTGGAGTCAGCTCATCATTGGTGGGACATATTGAGTGGTATGTCCTCCACTGCGGGGACATTCCTGTTCCCACCCTTGTCGATCCTGGTAGCGGTCCTGGTGATTTTAACATGCTGTAATGTCCTGACTTGCTTGTATATTTGGCGTGTACATAGGCGCTTGTTAGAAAGAATACATATGGGCATAATGTAACACATGTATTGGGCCAAGCAGTGGAATGTGGTGTGTCCCAATACATGTGTGCTCATAATGTAACACATGTATTGGGCCAAGCAGTGGAATGTGGTGTAAAATTATGTCCCAATACATGTGTGAATCATAATGTAACACATGTATTGGGCCAAGCAGTGGAATGTGGTGAAAGGGTTAAAATTGTGTCCCAATACATGTGTGAATCTAACCGAAAATGGAAGGTGTCGCTTAGTCCCGTGTGAATCTTATTACACACCTTCCCGTGTGAATCTTCTTATCTGTATGTGACCAGAATGGAATGTGTTTTTCAGCCTTGCTCTGCTGTTCACATGAATGTTTAGATCTCGAAAAGAGTATATCAGCTGGAAAAGTCTCCAGTTCGGTAGAGTCTGCTCCGGGGTTGCGTTTAACCGCCGAGCGTGGGTTGTTGGCAACTGCTCTACGAGAACTGACGGCTCCCAGTTCCGGTAACACGTAGAGTGAGTATAAACCAGACCCGTTGTAAGTACGAGACCTGGTTGTGGCGACGCTGCGGGGAATAAAACACTTATATTCTAGCAGACTCGCCTCTTGGCTGTTTGTTCTGTGTCAGACTACTTTCCTGCGAGCCTGGTCCTTGACCTTGAGAATTTTTTAAAACACCCCCACCAACCCACCCTCCATACTTGGCACTTCTCTTGCCACCACACGAGGTGTAAAACCTGCACCCATACCTACCTCCTCAACTCCATCCAAGGCCCCAAAGGATCTTTTCACCACTGGCAGATATTTTCCTGCACAAAAAAACCCACCTCATCTTCTGCGTCTGTTGCTCTCACTGTGGTCTCCTCTACATTGGGGAGACAAGACACCAAATTTGCAGAGCGTTTCAGGGAACATCTCTGAGACACACGCACCAAACAACCCCACCACCCTGTGGTCGACCACTTCAACTTCCCCTCCCACTCCCCCCAAGGACATGCAAGTCCTGGGCCTCCCCTACCACCAAAGCAAAGCCACCTGCCAACTGGAGGAAGAACGTTTCATCTTCTGCCTTGAAACCCTTCAATCACACAGCATCAATATCAACTTCACTAGTTTCCAAGTCTCCCCTCCCCCACCTCATCCCAGCTCCAACTCTCCAACTCAGCATCACCCTCTTGACCTGTCCTACCTGTCCATCTTCCTTCCCACTTATCTGCTCCACCATCCCCACCGATCGATCATAATTACCCCCACTTGCATCCATCTATCACCTTCCCATTCTACCTTCCCCCAGCCCTACCCCCAGTGTTTGTGCTATAGAATGTGAAAACGGGCCTGATGAATTAGCGAAGAAGGCAGCACAAATATTGAAGACAGGAAGTTTTCATCAGGCAAGAAAATGTTACCTCATTCTCTGCTGTATGCAGTCACCTGCCGCAGAAGGTAAAGTTGGCTGAGATTTTTACTTCAGTGAACTAATATTAAGAAGTGTTTTGTCAGCTTTTGGCTTGGCCAGTATTTGGCATATGATCAATATAAGTGACACCAATTATTTGTGCCATGTGTCTACTGGAAGCTGGAGATATATGAAACATCAGTGGAAGACCATCAATCATAGGACCACTGGGGCTCCAAACTTATCAAGCAGACAGAATATTGAGTATACAGGAGAACTCCTAAGGGCTGAATTCTCCCCCGAACAGTCAATCATCAAAATCAGTGCTTTCAAAATCAAAAAGTAAAATGAAAATAAAGTCTATGACACAAAAGCTTTCAAAATTATCCTCAGTGTAAAGAAGACAATAATCAGCCAGAATGAATATAATATAATGATCCAAAAATACCATCTTAAAATCCAGCTTTACTAAGATGTGCACTTGCGACTCTTTAGTTCCTATTTGATGTATAGTCTCAGTGTTATTATTAATGATTTTGTGATTTTACCTTTGGATTTTGGAGTGGATTATTTATTATGTCAGCACTATGTAGGCATGATCTATGAAAGGCAGCAATAATCTTTGTTCTTGGCCTCACCAGTTTTATGCACTCTGGCTATTAATTATGTTAATCAAAAAGGAAAGGGGGAAGTGGTAACATAGAGATAGGTGAAACCCATTACAATCATTTTACAATATTTACTAAAAATGCATATTTTTAAAAGAAAACAACATGTTATCAATACTAGAAGTAGAGACATGTTCATCATACTGCAAGCTTGAGTAGTTCTTTTAGAAGTGTAGTTTTGATTGCAGTTTAAAAATAAATTCTGGAATGTATTACTCCATTGCTCAATCATTATTATACATATGAAAATGAATCCCTCCAGTATGGAAGCAGGCGATGGAGCCCATTGAGTCCGCACAGACCCTCTGAAGGGCATAGGGCATCCCACCTAGTCCCAAAACCTACATTTCCCATGGAAATGGAAAAATCACTGGACACTACAGGCAATTTGGCATGGCCAAGCCACCTAGCCTACGTATCTTTCAATTGTGGAAGGAAACTCACAGAGACAGGGAGAGGATGTGCCGATAATTGCCTGGGATGGGATTGAAACCAGGATCTACCACTGTGAGACAGCAGGCGAACCATTGAGCTACCATGTCACCATGTAAAACAGAGCTTAAAAATGTGTTGTTCGGGCATAAGCCCATTGAAGAAGGGCTTATGCCCGAAACGTCGATTCTCCTGTTCCTCTGGTGCTGCCTGACCTGCTGCGCTTTTCCAGCAACACATTTTTAAGCTCTGATCTCCAGCATCTGCAGTCCTCACTTTCTCCTACCATGTAAAACAGGGTCATTTTCATCTCTCCTGTTTAGACAAAAAATTGAAAAACATTCACCATCATTGTAGAACTTGATAATGTTTATTTACATTGATTTCATGAGAATGGATTGGCTCTGTCACACTAAGATGAAACAAACTGTGAAAAGGGTAAAAAATAAACTGGCAACAAAATACATGTTATTTTCTTTAAAACATCCTTGTGTCTCATCTCTTCAATTTCTCTCAAACATGATAATCAAATTGACAAAGTTATTTGGAACAGTTTCTTAAAACATTATATTTTGGAACCAACATTTAACGAGATACTTCAATAACAATATATTCCATTGAGAAAGAAAGACTCCACGAGAAGATATTTCCGTCCATGGCTAACTAAAGAAGTCAAAGATAGTATTATATTTAAAGAAAAGAAATAATGGTGAAAATTAATAGTGAACCCGAAGATTAGGAACATTTTCATAACCAGCAATGCATGATTAAAAGGAACAAAGAGAAGGAAATTCAAATATCAAAGTAAACTAGTAATAAATATAAAAACAGAGAGTAAGATATTGTACAAAGGATCGGTGCTGGGTCCTCTACTATTTGTCATTTACATAATTGATTTGGATGCGAGCATAAGAGGTACAGTTAGTAAGTTTGCAGATGACACCAAAATTGGAGGTGCAGTGGACAGCGAAGAAGGTTACCTCAGATTACAACAGGATTTTGATCAGTTGGGCCAATGGCCGAGAAGTGGCAGATGGAGTTTAATTTAGATAAATGCAAGGTGCTGCAGTTTGGGAAAGCAAATCTTGGCAGGACCTTTACACTTAATGGTAAGGTCCTAGAGAGTGTTGCTGAACAAAGAGACTTTGGAGTGCAGGTTCATAGCTCCTTGAAAGTGGAGTTGTAGGTAGATTGGATAGTGAAGCAGGCATTTGGTATGCTTTCTTTTATTGGTCAGAGTATTGAGTACAGGAGTTGGGAGGTCATGTTGCGGCTGTACAGGACTTTGGTTAGGCCACTGTTGGAATATTGTGTGCAATTCTGGTCTCCTTCCTACCAGAAAGATGTTGTGAAACTTGAAAGGGTTCAGAAAAGATTTACAAGAATGTTGCCAGCGTTGGAGGATTTGAGCTATGGGGAGAGGCTGAACAGGCTGGGGCTGTTTTCCCTGGAGCATCGGAGGCTGAAGAGTAACCTTATAGAGGTTTACAAAATTATGAGGGGCATGGATGGGATAAATAAACAAAGTCTTTTCCCTGGAGTTGTAGAGTCCAGAACTAGGGGGCATAGGTTTAGGGTGAAAGGGGAAAGATATAAAAGGGACCTAAGGGGCAACTTTTTCACGCAGAGGGTGGTACGTGTATGGAATGAGTTGCCAGAGGAAGTAGTGGAGGCTGTACAATTGCAACATTTTAGAGAACATATGAATAGGAAGGGTTTGGAGGGATATGGGCCGGGTACTAGCAGGTGGGACTAGATTGGGTTGGGATATCTGGTCAGCATGGACGGGTTGGACTGAAGGGTCTGTCTCCATGCTGTACATCTCTATGATTGTATGACTCTAAAGTAGATATTGGTCACTGAGAGGATTAAACCAGGGAATTAGTAATGTGGAACAAGGAAGTAGCAGAGATTTTGAATAAGTGCTTTTGATCCATTTTCATGGTAGAAGATACCAAAAGCATTCCAAGAATTGTGGAAATCAGATTGCAAAATGGAGAAGAGAAGTAATAACAATTACTATTGCTGGAGTTCAATTAAAATGAAAAATAATGGGACAATGGGCTGAAAAGTTTTATGGACCTGATGGCCTATATCCTAAGCTCTTAAAAAGTGTTGCTTTAGAGATAGTGGATGAATTGGTTGGATTTTGTGTACAATTTTGGTGTAATTTATGCAAGGATATTTATGTATTAGTAACAGATCAGAAATGTATTGCATGATAGGTTCCTGGAATGAAAGGTACAGGGAAGGTTGTTATGAGAAAATGTTGAACAAAATGTTAGTCCAGTAATCATACCACTATTGCTTCATATGCTCTTCATGGACATGTTTCGGTTTTATGCAAAGTCATGGGTGCCATGGGGAATAGAACTCCGGCAACTACATGATTATGGCAAAAATACATCAGCTTAGTTCCAGCAGGAGAGTGAGTCAAGCATGTATTAATAGGCAGGCCAGAACAGAGCAGCCAAACCATTTCAATATAAGGAGGGGTTCAGGAACCTGGATCTTGATGTTGTGTCTCCAGTGTGCCATCAGGCTATGGGGCATATGATTGGTTTGAAAGGGAAGCGACAAAGGCTGGGCTAATGTATTGGAGCATTATGGATGATGGAAAATAATGGAATGGTAAATGATTTGATCATAATTTGTATACCTCGTTGATGTAGATGACACACGTAAAATCCTTTGAAATCAAGCAGTAAATTTGGAGTTGAGGCCACAATCCGACCAGCCATGATCTTATTGATTTATGGAACAGACTTGAGTGAATGAATGACATACTTATGACATTTTCAGATGCAGGACATATATAGTGAGAGGTGAAATTTTGGAACAGGAGGCAGAAGGAATTTAATACGATATACATAAATCTTTAGAAGTTGATAAAACTACATAGGAAATAAATGTATAATGATGGCTCAGGTTTATAAATAAAGGCGTTGCATACAAATACAAAAGATTATGCTAGATTTGGATCAGAACTGGCATTATTTGTCCCTGACGTGGATGTCAAGAGTATGAAGATGGTGAAAAAGAGATTAGATTAGATTACTTACAGTGTGGAAACAGGCCCTTCGGCCCAACAAGTCCACACCGACCCGCCGAAGCGTAACCCACCCATACCCCTACATTTACCCCTTTACCTAACACTACGGGCAATTTAGCATGGCCAATTCACCTGACTTGCACATCTTTGGAGTGTGGGAGGAAACCGGAGCACCCGGAGGAAACCCACGCAGACACGGGGAGAATGTGCAAACTCCACACAGTCAGTCGCCTGAGGCGGGAATTGAACCCGGGTCTCTGGCGCTGCGAGGCAGCAGTGCTAACCACTGTGCCACCGTGCCGTTCATTATAAGTAAGAATTACTAGTTATGAGCAGACAGGACAGAAATCAAAGAGAAATTACATGATTCATTTGAACAAATAAAGAAGGGATTAGATAGAGAGTTACAAAATGATAAGAGATGTGAATAAAGCATATGATGAATGACTATGTATTTTATAATTCATTAACTCTGCTACAGGAGTTTTATAATATGTCACAAACAGTTGCTAAGAATACCAGAAGATCTGCCAGAGTATAAAAACACTTTAAAACTAAGGTTGTCTCAAAGAGAGGGGGGATAAGGTAAATGGTGTCAGACGATCAGCTGTTTTCTCCTTGATCTTAATCTCCAGGATAGGTTTAATTACATCCGATCAGAAATACAGCAGATTATTCAGTCAGCCAGTTGGATGCTATGACTATTTCAATTGACTTGAGAACTCTCAAACGTCAGAACTATTAATTAGGTATTACCAAGTTACCTAAGGGATTTAGGCCACATCATCTTATTTTTCTGGTGGTGCTGACTCATACTGAAATATGGGGAAAGTGTAACAGCTACTGCGTCATCCAACAGCCAAACTTGGATGTTAGTTCAAACAATAGGGTGTATAATAATCTACCCTAATTTGAGCCTATGATATCCACACTATTTTGAAAGGTAACACTGGTTAAAAGTTATAAACAGGAAACTGATCTGATTTCCCCAAACCCTAACTCGGGCTTGTTTATGTCAATTATGGTGCAACTCCATCCCTCAGCTGACATGGCTAATTTCAAACAAAGTGGCAATTGAATTTGAGCACTTATGGTCTGTTTGGCTGTTTGAAGGTCCACATGTTTCTCGAACAATGCTCCTGGCAGAACCCAAATTAAGCATCAGTGGAGCAGGCTGTTACTGAGTAAGTGTCAATTACTGCTGGACCTTTGATCCTGGGCTTCAATTTAGCCTGTTAAAAAACCTTTCAAACTATGATCCAAAAAAAACCAAGCAAAAAACATCTCCCCTTTGCACCAAATTCCAATGTTGCCTCCAAATTCCCCAAACTATATATTCACTCGGGCTGTGTCTTATTATGGATGTGCTCACTCCTTCCAGACAGTGCAAAATGTACCGATACTGATTGTTCTGCTGGACCTGGGTCTTTATGGTGGCCACTTTTTCTTCCATGAAAGTTATGAACTTACATGACAGACTCATGATATAAGAGAGAACATGAGCACACCCCTCTGCCCTTTGTTCTTATCAGCACTTTAATGGTTGAGTTCAGAGGCTTACCCTCTCTACAGAGTCAGTAGGGGTCTGTTCTCCAGCAAGCCTTGGAGTGGCAGAGACTAAACTAGGTGTATTTGCCACCCGATTGAATGTCTTTGCTCTGTTATTGGATGTGGAGTACAACCCCTGAGGCTTGTGATTGTTCCTCCTCAGAGATGTGGCTCAAGGAGATAATAAAGATAGTCCAGGAGTCTCTTCTTTTTTGTTTCCTGGCCTCAGAGTGGGATACAGAGGCTGTATGGAAGAACATGGATTTAGAAAAGATGCAATTCATTCAAAAGGAGTGAAAGAGAGTGCCACTCTCAGTTGTATTGGCAAGTGATATCAGACCCTATCTGGTCGGTCGAATAATTAAGATGGACAGTTGACTCTTCCTGTTGCATCTCTATGGCAACAATGGCTCAACTTATCAGCATCCTCGTCTCATGCCATATAAATGGATGTCCCTTTTGCCAAGCCTGTTTCTCATGGCCTTGTTCCAATAAATGTAAGATTAAAAGCTTTAATGTCTTAGGTAAAAACAATGACTGCAGACGCTAGAAACCAGAGTCTAGATTAGAGTGGTGCTGGAAAAGCACAGCAGTTCAGACAGCATCCGAGGAGCAGTAAAATCGACGTTTCGGGCAAAAGCCCTTCATCAGGAATACAGGCAGAAAGCTGGATCTCTCCACCCTTCAGGCTGTCTGCCTGTATTTCTGATGAAGGGCTTTTGCCCGAAACATCGATTTTACTGCTCCTCGGATGCTGTCTGAACTGCTGTGCTTTTCCAGCATCACTCTAATCTAGGCTTTAATGTCTTGCCTATTTTTATCAATGTTTAAAGTTCTATACTACCAAGTGATTAAAGATTGTTCATGTAACAACCACTAACTTTACTCAAGGTTTCATTATGATGTTGGTGTTTGAGGTGTTGTTAGGAGTAACAAATTGAAGGTTTTCTCTTTAGATAGCTTCAGCTCCAGCATATTCTGCTGGTTTGACTGATGATCTGCCCCTTGAATGGAATCAGAACCCTTATGCCAGGCATTTCCTTACCACAGCCCTCACCCTGGGCAGGAGAATGTTTCCCCTTATTTTGCATGATTTCTTCTGCAGAAGGAGGGAAGCATCAAGAGGCAGGAGCACTGCACTGTATATCTATTTGACAGATGCAGATACAGATGTAAATACCCTGAGCTGTGATTGTCCATGTGCATTCTTGAAAGAATGTGGTAGAGGGGAAGCAAGATGCTAAAAGGTCCTGAATAAAACTTAGCATTGTCACAGACAATTATTGATGAAAAACAATAAAGTGTTGTATGTTGTGAGATACTTGTGAGGTGTTCATCCTGAAGCCATGTTTTGTGGTTGTGTTCTTGTTCTATGCAAGTCTTTGGTGAAAAGTCATCAGATATGTACATTCTTGCGGCTATGAAGAAGAGGAAGTTTGCTGATGCGCATGAGCTGCTCAGTGTTGTAACTGCTTTTCCCTTTTTACTGTGAGCCCTTGCAAATGTGTGCCAGGCATGCCAGTGGGGAAAAAAATCAGTGAAAAACAAACCAAAGAAACTTGGAAATGTATGCTGGCACACTGCCCTGAAGTATACAAAACAAGTCAGACCAGCATGTGTTATTTGCAAATTTTAGCGCTTTTTCCTTTGTCCAGGCCACTCTCATCAGTCAGAATGCTTCTTGTTGCCATCCCTAGGAAAAAGAATTTTCTCACTCCTGGAGAATCTCTAGAGAGGTACTGTTGAAATATGATGCATCTTTTGCCTGGTTTCTGACATCTCCAGGGATGGGAGGAGCTATTGAATAGAGGCTGATTGGTACTCCCTTGTTGCAGAACTTGAAAGTGCTGTCCAGGCATCTTTGAAATATTAGATTAGATTACATTACTTACAGTGTGGAAACAGGCCCCTTCGGCCCAACAAGTCCACACTGACCCTCCAAAGGGCAACCCACCCAGACTCATTCCCCTATATTTACCCCTTCACCTAACACTATGGGCAATTTGGCATGGCCAGTTCACTTAACCTGCACATTTTTGGACTGTGGGAGGAAACCAGAGCACCGGGAGGAAACCCACACAGACACAGGGAGAACGTGCAAACTCCACAGACAGTTGCCTGAGGTGGGAATTGAACCCGGGTCTCTGGCACTGTGAGGCAACAGTGTTAACCACTGTGCCACAGTGATGCTTGAAAGTTGAAATCTGGACAGGGCCAACTGGGGCAAAACCCTCAATCTGCTCATTAATAGAAAATTGCAATTTTCATTTGTATGCATACCTTAAAGTATTCTATAGGAATATCAGGAATAAAGGAATGAGAGTAAGATTAGGGTCATTCAAGGACATTAGTGGGAAATTGTATGTGGAGTCCAAGGAGATAGGAGAGGCACTGAATGAATACTTTTCGTCAGTATTCACGCTGGAAAAAGACAATGTTGTTGAGGAAAATAATGAGATATAGGTTACTAGGCTAGATGTGATTGAGGTTCACAAGGAGGAGGTGTTAGCAATTCTGGAAAGTGTGAAAATAATTAAGACCCCTGGGCTGGATGGGATTTATTCTAGGTTTCTCTGGGAAGCCAGGGAGGAGATTGCAAAGCCTTTGGCTTTGATCTTTATGTCGTCCTTGTCTACAGGAATAGTGCCAGAAGACAGGCAGATAGCAAGTGTTGTTCCCTTGTTCAAGAAGGGGAGTAGAGACAACTCTGGTGATTACGAGCGATGTAAAGACTCGAAAAAGGCACTCCTGTGAGTATTTCAAAATAGACCAGTGAGTTTTACTTCGATTGTGGGTAAAGTGTTGGAAAAGGTAACAAGAGTTAGGATTTATAATAATCTAGAAAGGAATAAGTTGATCAGGGATAGTCAACACGGTTTTGTGAAGGATAGTTCATGTCTCACAAACCTTATTGAGTTCTTTGAGAAGGTGACCACACAGGTGGATGAGGGTAAAGCGGTTCATGTGGTATATATGGATTTCAGTAAGACGCTTGATAAAATACCCCTGGTAGACTATTGCACAAAATACAGAGGCATGGGATTGAGGGTGATTTAGATGTTTAGATCTGAAATTGGCTAGCTGAAAGAAGACAGAGGGTGATGGTTGATGGGAAATGCTCTTCCTGGAGTTTAGTTACTAGTGGTGTACTGCAAGGATCTGTTTTGGGTTCACTGCTGTTTGAAATTTTTATAAATGACCCAGATGAGGAAGTAGAAGGATGGGTTAGTAAATTTGCGGATGACACTAAGGTTGATGGAGTTGTGGACAGTGTTTAATGATGTTGCAGGTTACAGAGAGACATAGATAAGCTGCAGAGCTGGGCTGAGAGGTGGTAAATTGAGTTTAATCCAGAAAAAGTGTGATGTGATTCACTTTGGAAGGACCAACAGGAATAAAGATTATTGGGCTAATGCTAAGATTCTTGGCAGTGTAGATGAACAGAAAGACCTTGGTATCCATGTACATAGATCCCTGAAAGTTGCCACCCAGGTTGATAGGGTTGTTCAGAAGGCATATGTTGTGTTAGGTTTTATTGGTAGAGGATTGAGTTTCGGAGCCATGAGGTCATGTTGCAGCTGTACAAAACTTGGGTGCAGGCGCACTTGGAGTATTGCGTACAGTTCTGGTCATTGCATTATAGGAAGGATGTGGAAACTTTTGAAAGGGTTCAGAGATGATTTACTATGATGTTGCCTGGTATGGAGGGAAGGTTTTATGAGGAAAGGCTGAGGGACTTGAAGTTCTTTTCATTAGAGAGCAGAAAGTTGTGAGGTGACTTAATTGAGACATATAAGATAATCAGCGTGTTAGTTAGGGTGGACAGTGAGAACCTTTTTCCTCGCATGGTGATTGATAGCACAAGGGGACATAGCTTTACATTGAGGGGTTATAGATATAGAACAGATGTCAGAGGTAGTTTCTTTACTCAGAGTAGTAGGGGTTTGGAACAGCCTGCTTGCAACAGTAGTAGACTCACCAACTTTAAGGGCACTTAAATGGTCATTGGATAAACATATGGAGGGTAATGGAATAGTGTAGGATGTATGGGCTTCAGATTAGTTCCACAGCTCAGCGCAACATTGAGGGCCGAAGGGCCTGTATTGCGCTGTAATGTTCTATGCTTTATGTAAGCTGGAATAACATAATTACATGAGAACCCACTCTCCACCAACTCTGAGCAGAAGTATCTCATGTTTTTAGGGAAGTAGCATTAATAAACTCTTACTCAGAATGAATTATGGGGCAGTGTTATTGAATAAACACTAACCTAACATTATACATTGAACACACTTGCGGAATTCATTTGCCTCCGATTGCTTATTAAGTAACAGAATAATCTTGTCTCTTGTAAATAAAGGAATTAAAGGATATCTTGAGTACAGAATAGTTAGAGATGATTTAGTTGGCTGTGGATATGAGTTTATTGTTAACACATTTTTTAGATCCTCCTTCCTGTCATCTGAATGGAATATGCAAATAATAAGGGATACCTCCTTGATATTTTAAAAATAAACTAAGGCAGAAATTCAGGGAGCTAGGGTGGAAGCTTAGTGCTAGAACAAACAGAGTTGTTACTTCGGTTTGTTGCCCATGTCACGTGATAGTGAGGTGAGGAATAGAGAGAGAGAGAGAGGAGTTGAACACGTGGCTCCAGGAATGGTGCAGGAGGGAAGGTTTTGGGTACCTGGATAACTGGGCCTCATTCTGGGATAGGTGGGACCTCTACAAACATGATGGTCTACACCTGATCTAGAGATGTACCAATATCCTGGCGGGGAAATTTGCTAATGCTCTCTGGGAGGGGTTAAAGCATTTCAGCAGGGGATGGGAACCTAACTTGTAGTTCCAGTGTCCAGGAGGTTGGGCGCAGTGAGATAAGAAATGAGGTTTCAAGGTCACAAAAGTTCACCAGCAAGCAGGAAGGTGGTTTGAAGTATGTCTACTTCAACACCAGGAGCATCCAGAATAAGGTGGATGAACTTGCAGCATGGGTTGGTACCTGAGACTTCGATGTTGTGGCCATTTTGAAGACATGGATCGAGCAGTGAGAGGAACGATTGTTTTGGGTTCAGTAAAAACAGAGAAGAGGGTGAAAGAGGTGGAGGTGTGGCATTGATGGTCAAGCACAGTATTATGGTGGCAGAAAGGATGTTTGAGGACTCATCTACTGAGGTAGTATGAGCTGAGGCTACAAACAGGAAAGGAGAGGTCACCCTGTTAAGAGTTTTCTGTATGCCTCCAAATAGTTCCAGAGATGTAGAGGAAAGGAAAGTAAAGATAATCCTGGATAGGAGCGAGGGTAACAGAGTAGTTGTTGTGGAGGACTTTAACTTTCCAAATATTGACTGGAAATACTATAGTTCACATATTTTAGATGGGTCAGTTTTTATCCAATGTATGCAGGATGGTTTCCGGACATAGTATGTAGATAGGCCAACAAGGGGCGAGGCCAGATTGGATTTGGTACTAGGTAATGAATCTGGCCAGGTGTTAGATTTGGAGGTAAGTGAGCACATTGATGATAGTGACCACAATTCGGTTATGTTTACTTCAGCAATGGAAAGGGATAGGTATATACCACAGGGTAAGAGTTATTGCTGGGGGAAAGGCAATTATGATGTGATTTGACATGATTTAGGATACATAGGTTAGGGAAGGAAACTGTAGGGGATGGGCATAATTGAAATGTGGAGCTTATTCCAGGAACAGCTACTGCGTGTCCTTGATAAGTATGTACCTGTCAGGCAAGGAGGAAGTGGCTGAGCGAGGGAGCCGTGGTTTACTAAAGAAGTTGAATCTCTTGTCAAGAGGAAGAAGAAGGCTTATGTAAGGATGAGAAGTGAAGGCTCAGTTAGGACGCTTGAGAGTTACAAGTTAGCCAGGAAAGACCTAAAGAGAGAGCTAAAAACAGCGAGGAGAGGACATGAGAAGTTGTTGGCAGGTAGAATCAAGGAAAACCCTATAGCTTTCTATTGGCATATTAGGAATAAAAGAATGACGAGAGAAAGATTAGGGTCAATCAAGGATAGTAGTGGGAAGTTGTGCGTGAGTTCTGAGGAGATAGGGGAAGCACTGAATGAATATTTTTCATCAGTATTCACACTAGAAAAAGACAATGATGTCGAGGAGACATACAGGCTCTTAGACTAGATGGTATTGAGGTGCACAAGGAGGAGGTGTTAGCAATTCTGGGAAGTATGAAAATAGAAAAGTCCCTAGGCCAGATGGGATTTAACCTAGGATTCTCTGGGAAGCCAGGGAGGAGATTGCAGAGCCTTTGACTTTGATCTTTATGTTTTTATTGTCTACAGGAATACTGCCAGAAGACTGGAGGATAGCAACTGTTGTTTCCTTGGTCAAGAAGGGAAGAAGAGACAACTCTGATAATTTTAAATCAGTGAGCTTTACTTTGGTAATGGGTAAAGTGTTGGAAAACGTTATAAGAGATAGTATTTATAATCATCTGGGGAGGAATAAATTGATTAGGAATAGTCAACACGGTTTTGTGAATGGTAGGTCATGTCTCACAAACCTTATTGGGTTCTCCGAGATGGTGACCAAACAGGTGGATGAGCCTAAAGCAGTTGATGTAGTTATATATGAATTCCAGTAAGGCATTTGATAAGGTTCCCCATGATAGACAAATGCATGGAGGGTGGAGGCAAGAGATTGAGGGTAATTTAGTGGTTTGGATCAGAAATTGGCTGGCTGAAAGAAGACAGAGGGTGGTGGTTGATGGGAAATGCTCATCTTGGAGTTCAGTTACTAGTGGTCTACCACGAGGATCTGTTTTGGGTCCACTGCTGAATGTCATTTTTATATATGACCTAGATAAGGGCATAAAAGGATGGGTTAGTAGATTTGCGGATGATGCAAAGGCCAATGATGTTGTGGATAGTGCTGAAGGATGTTGCAGGTTGCAGAGGGACATAGATAAACTGCAGAGCTTGGCTGAGAGGTGGTAAAAGGAGTTTACTGTGGAAAAGTGTGAGGTGATTCACTTTGGAAGGAGCAATATGTATAAAGAATCCTGGGCTAATGGTAAGATTCTTGGTAGTGTAGATGAGCAGAGAGATCTCAGTGTCCATGTATGTAGATCCCTGAAAGTTGCCACCCAGTTTGATAGGGCTGTTAAGAAGGCATATGCTGTGTTAGCTTTTATTGGTAGAGAAATTGAGTTTTGGAGCCACGAGATCATGCTGCAGTTGTACAAAACTTGGTGCAGCCGCACTTGGAGTATTGCATATAGTTCTGATCACCACATTATGTGATGTTGCCTGGTGTGGAGGGAAGGTCTTTTGAGGAAAGGCTGAGGGATTTGAGGCTGTTTTTGTTAGCGGGAAGAGGGTTGAGCGGTAACTTAATTGAGACATATAAGATAATTAGAGGATTAGATAGGGTGGACAGTGAGAACATTTTTCCTCAGATGGAGATGGCTAGCATGAGGGGATATAGCTTTGACATGAGGGATGATATATATAGATATCAAAGGTAGTTTCTTTACTCAGAGAGTAAAGATGTGGAATGCCTTGTCTGCAACTATAGTAGACTCGCCAACTTTAAGGGCATTTAAATGGTCATTGGATAAACATGGATGAAAATGGAATCAGTGTACGATAAATAGGGTTCAGATTGGTTCTACAGGTCAATGCAACATCGAAGGCCGAAGGGCCTGTATTGCACTGTAATGTTCTATGTTCTAATGTTTCTCCTGCATCATAAATGTAGAAATACATGGTCCAGGGTAAATGGTAGCTGGTTAACAGTGATAGTGTGGAGTTTTGGGTACTGAGGTAGGGAATGGAAAAATTATCAAAGGTAAGACAAGGGTAATGAACCAACAAGTCAAACAGAACTGTGACTTCATTGTGTCCAAATTGCAGCTTCGAATCTGGCCCGTGTAAGATTTCTTGATCACTTCATGAAATTTCTCAATGTAAGTGCCATTAGATTCAGGAATTGCAAACTTCTCACAGTCAGGTGGATGTCGCTGGGTGGCAAACCTTGGGTGCCTGGCTTGATGCTATTTAAATATGATTTCTGGACTTTTGACCCCATAAAGTAACAATGGATTCAACAACTTCAACAACCTGTTTCTATTTTTTTTTTTCTTTTTTTGAGACACAGTGAGAGACACAAAGTGCATGAACCTTTAACACTCCTGCTCTTTTTTTTTCTTTTTTTGCTTCTTTTTTTAAAATTAAACCCCCACACTACCACCTAACTGCGGTAGTGCTTATTTTTCCCCAGCACCCATGCTGTGTGTGCAGGTGTAAGACACAGTGGGAGACACAAGATGTACGAATCTTTATTCAATTTCCACCACCAGGAAGAAAGGAAACACCCGAGTGGCCAGTGACAAGCAGTGTCCTTCACAAAAGGCAATGCTGTGTGATCAAACAGTGAAGGGGAGGGCAGGGAAATGACCTGTTTCTATTTTTTTTTTTTTTTTTTTTTTTTTTTTGAAATTTTTTTTTTCTTTTACCCCCACACTACCACCTAAGTGCGGTAGTGCTTATTTTATCCCCAGCACCCATGGTGTGTGTGTGCAGGTGTAAGACACTGTGAAAGACACAAAGTGCACGAATCTTTATTCAGTTTCCACCACCAGGAAGACAGGAAAACACCCGGGTGGCCAGTGACAAACACTGCCCTTCACATCAAAGGACAGTGCTGTGTGATCAAAACAGTGAAGGGGAGGGTAGGGACTAAATCAAAATAGAATTGGAGGGAGAAATGATGCACTCCACTCCCTGCGGCGCCCACCTCTCCCTGAACAACTCCAGGGTGTTGGTCGACGCCGCGTGCTCCTTCTCCAAGGACACCCGGGCTCTAAATGACCTGTTTCTATACTGCAGGGATTCTAATCCTATCCATTTAACAATGTAATGGTTGTTAATGACTTCCAATCAATTTATCTTGCTGTGAAAACAAGCAATTACTAAATGGAGGCTCATTCCTTCAGAAGTGAAATGTTGTGGGAAATTTTTAAAATGTCAATTGTGAAAACATTTTGAAAGCAATTTGTTATCCTTTCTAGCTTTTTTTCCATTTCTCTCTTAATCCAATAGTGCTGTACCTCTCTTTTTGTTCCTGTTTGGAAGCGGGAGAGAGGCAGACCCAGAGAAAGCGACTTGTTAGCAAGCGAGAAAGTGGATTCTGCGCATCTGAAAATATGTGAGACAGAATGGGAACAGAAGCTTCATAAAAAGTGAGAGAGTACACTGGATCAGCCATTTCATAATGGGAAACGTGGATCTGTATGAGAAGGGCAGTGGCAGCAGGAGCTATAAGTCAGAGCATTGGTGAGGCCACACCTCAAGTACTATGTACAATATTAGCTTTTGTTATATTGAGGCACCCAAACATTATAATATATTTTTAATAATATCAGAAATATTTAGATAGGCATGTTTTTAACTGCCTATATATCAATATAGAAAGTTTGTCCAAAGCAAGTATTGACAGTACACTTCCAGGCAGTGCATTCCAGACCCTAATGCCTTCCTGTGTGAAAAAGGTATTTTATCACATTGCATTTCCTTCTTTTGCAAAATTAGTCTGTATCTTCTCATTCTCCATCCTCTTACAAGTAGGAACATTTTTCTCCTATCTACTCTGTCAAGTCCCCTGAAGATTTTGGAAACTACTATCAAATCTTGCTTTAGCCTTTCACTCTCCAAGGCAAGTCATCCTAACCTCTCCAATTTATCTTCAAAACTGAAGTTTTTCATCCCTGGAAGGTGTGGTCTGGTAGCCAGCAGAAGTGCTCATGAGATTGGTTAAGAGCTACAATCAAGCATGCTGGGAATTTTGGCTAAATTAGTTTAAACTCTGTGAATGTTTCTTGTATATCTCTCCTTACCTTTCTCCAATATGTTCATATTCTTGCTAAAGTTTTGGTCCCAAAACTGTGTGCAACAATCCAGCAGAGGTCTATTGCAAGTACAGCAGAAATTCCTTGCTCTTGTACTCTATGCTTCTATTAATAAAGCCTAGGATACTTTGTGCTTTATTAATGGCCCTCTCCAACTGTCCTGTCATCTTTAATGGCCAGGTCTCTCTGCTCCAGTATATTCTTTAGAATAGAATGCAACATACTAGTTTTGTATATTACACTCCGACTTAAGCAGCTATCACATATTTACCATGTTACAGGTTAATCTAACAATAATATGATTGAGTCACACATTGATTTGCTTTTCAAAAATTATCCCCAATTGTAGCAGTAAATACGTTCATAAACTGATAGAAAGGAGTTTTCACAGGGAACTAATATAATGTGCTTAAATCAGATAAACATGCCACCAACTATAAGAAATTGTTGAGGTTTCAACTTAGCTGATTTTTTTTTAGATTAGATTACATTACAGCATGGAAACAGGCCCTTCAGCCCAACAAGTCCACACCGACCCGCCGAAGCGCAACCCACCCATGCCCCTACATTTACCCCTTACCTAACACTGCGGGCAATTTAGCATGGCCAATTCACCTGACCTGCACATCTTTGTGACTGTGGGAGGAAACTGGAGGAAACCCACGCAGACACAGGGAGAACGTGCAAACTCCACACAGTCAGTCGCCTGAGGCGGGAATTGAACCCGGGTCTCAGGCGCTATGAGGCAGCAGTGCTAACCACTGTGCCACCGTGCCGCACACTAATTGATAGAATATTGATAGAACTCAGGTCTCTAAATCTGAAGGTTGTGAATTCAAGATTTATCCCTGGACAAATCAAAAGGAGGTGCATTTCCACAGCATAGCTTCTATATCTGTAATGCATTCAACAATGACGATACTTCACAAATTCTTTGCTCACTGTAAAATGCTTTCAAAAGTCCTATAGTTATGAAAGTTGCCATGTAAAAAAAAATCCAGTTATCCTTCGTTCTTTGTCTCCAAGAGAGAAGGAGTAGATTTACTCCAATTTCTAGTTTTTTTTGTGGTTCTGCTGACAACGCTGTTGGAGCAACTGAGAGAAAGCTGACAAACATTTTCTCTCATAATGTATACCTTGGGCAGTGAAGGATGGAAGAGTGGAAATTTCAAGGATATTTCTGAACAAGATATTATAGAAGTTCCATTTATCTGCTCTAGTAATTCAAATGTAAATGGTCCAACAGCATCATTTATAATACAGAAATTCACCCAATAATCTGGTTAAGTTCCTCCCTCAATGAACAAAAGTGGATTATCTTGGCACCCAACCTTTCATAGAATCTTGTTATGTACACATTTCCTGTATGGCAAAGAGACTGCACTTTCTAATTTATTGACTATGACAATTTCAGAAGTCCATTTATGTAATAAGATACAATACGAATGTATCTTCATTGTTCCTTTACTGGTCAAAATTCTCCCAAACATGAAATGGTTTGTGATATATTTAAAATGGATTTTGATGTATAATATGTGTATGATAATGCAATAATTTTATTTCCATTGAGATGCCTTTCCAGTTGTACAGCTCATGGAACGTTGGCATCTTGCTATTTGATCAAGTTAAGTTTCTGTCAGAGCTGATGTGGACACCTTAGACAATAGTGGACATTAAAAAGACAAGAGTCCATCAATATATTTATTTAAACTCTTGAAATCATGTGGCAGGAGATGTGGAAGTGCTGGGATCTTCTGGAGTTCATGCTGCTGGTGCCAGATTTGAAGGCCCAGCAGCACACCTTTTCAGATGCTGCAAGTTAGGAATTGGCCTCCACAGAGTGGTGTTACAACATTATAATGGAGGTCTTGACCCAGAAAGCAAAGCTCGCTCCCCCATTTCACAGAAAGCAAACCCGGAGATACTGGTGGATGTGTTGGTGGATAGGACCTGCTGGCTGCTAAAGGAACCCATGTCACCAGACCAGCAGTGCGGACATAGATAGCAGCCCTGGTTAATGTAAGAATGGTCAGCAATTCTGGATAATTAATGATTTTCTGTGCTCCATAAGAGTAAGTCCCACCGTCTTCTTTTTGCTACTTCACACACAGGGCCATCACTCACTCTAACTGTACATGCCTTTCATCCAGCCTCATGGACTACAGCTCTCCCTATTGCATGGATTGTGTCATGTTCATCCAGCAGTTCTTACTCATGTCATCTTCCCAAATCATTAACCCTACTTCGCCCCTTCTCTCACTTCCAACACATCCCATCCACCAGGACACCCCGTGCTGCCCTGTTATCCACCCTTGACCCCTTCATTTCGAACTGCCGTCATGACATAGACCACCTCAACCTGTACCCCCCCCCCAAACTCCAACATCCCATCCTCGCGGCGCACAACCCTCCACTCCCTCCGCTCTAACCCCAACTTCACCATCAAACCTGCAAGTAAGGGGAGGTGGGCAGTAGTAGTTTGGCACATCAATCTCTACATCACTGAAGCCACTTGTCAACTCGTAGACACCTCCTTCTACAGCCTCACCTCGCATCACCAAACCATCATGTCCCAGACCATCCACAATCTCAACACTTCTGTGGCTCTCCCATCCACAGCCTCCAACCTCATTGTCCGTGAACCCCGCACTGCCCGTTTCTACCTCCTACCAAAGATTCACAAACCTGACTTTTCCAGTCGAACCATTGTCTCAGCCTGCTCCTGTCCCACTGAACTTGACACCATCCTTAATCTAGGAACTCTCTACCTACATTCGGGACACCGTCCACGCTCTTCACCTTCTCAAAGATTTTTGTTTCCCCGGCCCCCATCACCTCATCACCACCATGGACATCCAATCCCTGTACACAACCATCCTCCACAATGAAGGCCTCCAAGCCCTCCCAACCAGTACCCTTCCACCAAAACCCTCATCCGCCTGGCTGAACTGGTCCTCACCCTCAACAACTTCTCTTTCCAATCCTCCCACTTCCTCCAAACCAAAGGCGTAGCCATGGGCACCTGCATGGGACCCAGCTAGGCCTACCTCTTCGTCGGGTACGTGGAACAATCCACCTTCTGCAGTTACATCGATGACTGTATTGGCGCTACCTCGTGCTCTCACGAGGAGGTAAAACAGTTCATCAACTTCACCAACACTTTTCACCCCAACCTCAAATTCACTTGGACCATCTTAGACACCTCCCTCCCCTTCCTGGACCTCTCTGTCTCCTTCTCAGGCACCTGACTTAACATAGATATCAACGACAAACCCGCTGAATCCCACAGCTACCTGTACTATACCTCCTCCCACCCTAGTTCTTGTAGAAACACCACCCCTTATTCCGAATTCCTCTGGCTCCACCACATCTATTCACCAGGATGACCAATCCCACCTTAGAAAATCCTAAATGGCCTCCTTCTTCCAAGACTGCAATTTCCCCTCCCACATGGTCGACGATGCACTCCAGCACACCTCCTCCACTTCTCGCACCACCGCCCTTGAATCCCACCCTTTCTAATGCAACAAGGTCAGAACCCCCCTGGTCTTCACCTTCCACCCCACCAACCCCTGCACACATCGTATAATTCTCCACCACCTACAAATGGACCCCGCTACCAGAGATATATTTCCTTCCCCACCCCTATCAACATTCCGGAGAGACCATTCCCTTTGCAACTCCCTCGTCAGGTCCATGTCCCCCACCTGCCCACACCCCACTTCCGGCACCTTCCCTTGCCACCGCAGGAAGTGCAAAACCTGCATCCATATCACTCCCCTCACCTCTGTCCAAGGCCCCAAAGGATCTTTCCACATCTGACAGAAATTTACTGTACCTCAACCAATGTCATCTTCTTTAGCCGTTGCACCCGATGTGAACTTCTCTACAATTGGAGAGACAGGACGCCAACTTGTGGATCATTTCAGAGAACATCTCTGGAACCCCACACCAACCTAACCCCACCGCCCCATGGTTGAACACTTCATCTCCCCTTCCCACTCCGTCAAGGACATGCAGGTCCTGGGCCTCCTCCACCGCCAAACCCTAACTACCTGACGCCTGTAGGAAGAACATCTCATCTTCTGCCTTGGGACCCTGCAACCATACTGGATCAATGTGAATTTCAACAGTTTCCTCATTTCCTCTTCCCCAACATTATCCCAGTCCCCAGCCTCCAACTTGGCATTGCCGTCTTGACCTGTCCATCACCCTTCCTATCTATCCGCCCCACCCTCCTCTCCAACCTATCACCTTCTCCCTCACCTTCATCTACCTATTGCATTCTCAGTTACCTTCCCTCTAGCCCCACCCCCCTCCCATTTATCTCCCAGCTCCCCGGCCCAAACGTCTCATTCCTGGTGAAGGGCTTATGCTCGAAACGTCGATTCTCCTGCTCTTTGACCTGCTGTGTTTTTTCAACACTGCACTCTCGACAGTAACCCTTCCTGTCTTCTGTGCTTCCTACTCACTCACTGGGGGCACCTTACCTCCTCTTCTTCTCATGCATCACCACCAACTGATTTTCCAACTACCTCCGCCAGTGTTAGGTAAGGGGTAAATGTAGAGGTATGGGTGGGTTGTGCTTCGGCGGGTCGGTGTGAACTTGTTGGGTTGAAGGGCCTGTTTCCACACTGTAATGTAATGTAATCTAATCTAATCTAACCACTGGGCCACCCGGCTGCCCTTCTGGCACAGATCACCAAGGTTTGACATCCATGGTCAAAAATAATTTGATCATTGCTGGAGTGGAAGCCTTTATTGTTGATAGACTCTGTAGATGAGTGACAGGGCACTCTCAAAGCAATATGTGTGTACCTGATCATGCTCAACTCCTGGGGGAAGGTAGTGATGGTGGAGAAATGGGCTGGAAGATGCCATATATGTCCCTAATTGCTCCTTGGGACATCTAGTGGCATAAAGATTCAGGGCAGATATGACTTTGACAATCATTGGGATGGGTTTGCCACCCAGTACTTTTGAGCAAAAGTCCTGCTCCAGCAGATGACACAGTTTGGTGATATGACTCAGGACATCCTTAATTGGTGCCTTCAGAGAGTTGAAGAAAATGAAAATGAGACCTATAGTTCTTATCATTTACCTCTGCCCCTTTGGTGGCTTTTTGCCAACTAATTTGTCCTCTGGAGACTTTACAGCAGCTGCTGGAGGGTTCTGTACTTGGTATCTTGGTGACAAAGCTGTAATTGCTGTCTCTTTATACTTTGACGTTGAATTTGAAGGTAGGCCACAAGGATTCCAGCCACAGTGATGTCCATATCAAATGTATAAACAGATAATTTGTGCAAAGATTAGAAAGAAAACACTATTCTATTAATCGTACTTCTGAGTCCTCACATCCATCACATTGATCCTCATGTTATGCCCTCACACAGTGTGGTGTGGTGTGGAGGCTTCACAAGGAGATACATGTCATGCCTAAATAAAGAGGGATGTAACTTTATCCAAATAAATTCTGCACAACCAAAATGTTCATGCTACATTGCAAGAATGGAATTCTATCATTAGGCTAAATGGTAGGCTCCTCATCAAAGCCTCACAGCGCCAGGGACCCAGGTTCAATTCCAACCTTGGGCAACTATCTGTGTGGAGTTAACGCATTCTCCCTGTGTCTATGTGCTCCAGTTTCCTCTGGGTGCTCTGGTTCCCTCCCACAGTCCAAAGATGTGCAGGTTAGGTGAATTGTACCATTAGGTGAATGGGATATTAGTGTTCAGGGATGTATAGGCTAGGTGCATTAGGGGAAATGTAGAGTAATAGGTGTAGGGGAATGGGTTTGAGTGGGATACACTTTGGAGGGTCAGTGTGGACTTGTTGGGCCAAATAGCCTGTTTCCACACAGTAGGGATTCTATGAAATCCTGGGAGTTGTCATGCCTCTTAAATGGTAGAGCCCCCACAGTCTCCTGTTTCCTTCCAAAGTCCACAGGTCATATAGGAATAGTGGTGGGAGGGAAGATGACATGAGTAAGAACTGTTGGATGAACATGATGCAATCCAGCCAACATCTGTCAAATCCTTAAGACAAGGTTTTAATGGCTTACTACTTAGGTTAGATTTTGCAGCTTAGGTCCAAGAAGGGTTATGCCACAGGAAAAATATTATCTATCTTCCAGATTTTTGCTATTTGAGGGCCAGTTCGCACAGATCAAGCTTTCTAGTTTTTTAGCTGTAGTGGTCAGAAGCTGATTGGGTCCTAGAAGAGTTGGACCTTCAGTAAAATGATTCCTAGCTGCTACATTGTCTGAAATCTCTCTTGATGTTGTTTCCTCCTGGACTGGAAAATTGCCTGTAAAAACGTGTGTCCGATTTTATCTTTTTGCCAAGTGCTATGTTTATGGGATATTACTATATTGGAACAATTAGTTAGTAATAGGTAATATTATTCAGTTATGTTTTCCAATAGTTAAGTTATTCTAAATTCCTCTTTCTTTTGTATTTTATCTATAGTGTTTAAATAAATTGTATTTTGCTTAACGTCGAGTATTGAGTACAAGGGTTGGGAGGTCATGTTGCGGCAGTATAAGACATTGGTTAGGTGACTATTGGAATACTGTGTGCAGTTCTGGTCTCCCTGCTATAGGAAAAATGTTGTGAAACTTAAAAATGTTCAGAAATGATTTACAAGGATGTTGCCAGAGATGTAGGTTTTGAGCTACAGGGAGAGGCTGATTAGACTGGGGTTATTTCCCTAGAGTGTCGAGGCTGAGGGGTGACCTTATATTGAAGTTTATAAAATCATGAGGGGCATGGATAGGGTAAATAGATAAGGTCTTTTCCCTGGGCTGGTGGAATCCAAAACAAGAAGGCATAGGTTTAAGGTGAGGGGAAAAAAATTTAAAAGGGATCTAAGGGGCAACTTTTCCAAGCAGAGGGTGGTGCGTAGATGGAATGAGCTGCCAGAAGAAGTGGTGGAGGCTGGTATAATTACAACATTTAAAAGACACCTGGATGGATATATGAATAGGAAGGGTGAAGAGGGATATGGGCCAAATGCTGGTGAATGAGATATTTATATAAGATATTTGGTCGGTATGGACGAGTTGGACTGATAGGTCTGTTTCCGTGCTGTATATCTCTGTGACTCAATTATTGCACACAATATAGTGATCACATCTGCTTAATGCACTCATTATTAATTGAAATCTTGGACAATGAATGACCTGCCAATGAAATGCAAATTTAATCTAGGTTGGTGGCAATACTGAATCACTGCAGTCATGATTATTATAATTGCTATTTGAGGGAAACGTTTTGCTCTGACCCCAAAGGACAGTAACTTATTCTGCCCTGTTATAGATAAGGTCAGTTATGTTATGTGGTTATTGTGCAGTTGATGTTTGATCCAAGATGTCAAGTCTCCAACTTGCTGTTCCTGTGAGTTGCAGATGCTGCCTAAGATGTAAGGGGTGGTGCCCCTAATTCATTATGCCCTCTTTTGTGTTGCTGTCCCTGTGACCATGATGAACCTTCAATCTCCCCCATTTCTGTACAGCCCCTTTCTACAACCACTAATGTTCCCACATTTGCACCAGAGTCCATGAATTTGCAAAATATTATGCCATTAGCTTGTGAGCTCTTCACCATCTCCCCACCCCACGCTAGGAGCTCCCAGCCCCCTCCTGTGGTCTATGAGATCCCACCTTCATATTTAGAATTGTTCTCTTTCACTGCATTTCATTCAGCAACCTAGTGCAACGAAACCCACCCTGACACTTGAGTTGCCTGCTTTCCCCAGGACACCATTGAATGCCCTGATTGTCCTTCTGACTATCATTGAGCAAACCCCCAGGACTGACAGTGCCCACACCCCCTGCCCTAACTCTCACGAATCTCCAGACTGACTTGGCAAGATAGCCCTGATTGAGCACGCTCAGCACACTTAGTCTCTGAACAGATCATAGAATCATAGAATCCTTACGGTGTAGAAATAGGCCATTTGGCCCAACAAGTCTACACTTGCCCTCCGAAGAGTATCCCATCCAGACCCACTTCTCAACAGTATTTTGACTGATGTACTTGTATGAACTTGACCTGCAGGACTGATTGTGGCCCAATGCCCAGACTGCTAGGACATGGGATGCACTGACCAGGCTATCCCCCTAGACTGAAATCCAACATGCACCTTGACTGACTGTGAAGATACCCCTTGACTTGACTATGGACTGGTCCTCCTTTGACTTCACACATGGCCATTTGGTTGAAACACATATGGTATTCTTATCACGTGAAGTACTGGCACATGTTGAATGCGTTACCTTGATTTAATGTGTCCCTGTGCACAAAGCAAACTGGCAGAAGCATGGAAGATGTAGGTGTTCTTAAACTCCAAAGTATCAAAGGGCCAAAAACATTATGCAAGTTGATCCAAGAGCAACTATAATGATGTGATGAGGTTTGTTGGTTTTCTGCGCTGCCGACTTATATAATTACATTTACCTGTCATTTTAGGTTTGATATTTTCTGTTTTCGGATCATTGACACGTTATTTGGGTAAGCAGGGTAGTGTTTTCAATGATCAATGCTTGCTTATGCGCAATAAGCAAGGGAAGAAATAATCTGCACAGGGATATGATTTTAAGGTTTAAAAATCATCCAACATGGCCATTGGATACAGATTCAACCAAACAGCACAAAAATGTTCCGTTTTGAGATATTATGTAACAAGATGTAAAGTTGCATCTGAATGTAAAGTTGCATCTGAATTGTATAATGGAAATGATAGCCAAGCAATTGAGAGCAATGGGGAGAACAGTGCTTGTGCTATAAGCTTGCATGGTATTAGCATAGCTACATCATTGATCTGTGGAATGATGTTGAAGAGAAAGGTGTCCACTGATTTTCTATAGTCTCACATAAAGAAATGATTCTGACGTTAACAGTTCTCCAGAACCTGATGTTTTACATCCTTTTGTTCTAAGAGATTGCTGCAGAGATAGTCAATACACTGCTCATGATTTCAAACTTGCATCAAATGTAAAATGGCCTCAGCATATTGCAACATAGCAAATGTAAAACTGCTATTGAAGAAAGGATGGAGAATAAAGATGTGGAACTACAAATTTCTCTCCCTAAGAGCATTTTGGGTCAACCCATAGCATGTGGACTGCAGGGGTTCAAATAGGCAGCTCAGCACCAGCTTCTCAGGGACAATAAATGCTGAAAATGAATTAATTTAAAAAAAAAGTTGTTCTGATTTTAGTATTTGGAATATCAATCTCTAATATTAAGGAAACCTTAATAATGCATTGAAAAATTCACAGTATGATCAGAGTCAAAATGGATTTATGACAAGGAAATTGTGTTTGGCAAATTTATTAAAGATATTTGAGGATGTAACTAGTAGGGAGACAAATGGGATCCACTAGATATAATTGATAAGATGTCACATTGAAGGTTAGTATCTAAAATAAAGGCTCACGCAATTGGGGGTAATATAGTAGCATGAATAGACGATTAAAAAGGTAAAAACAATGACTGCAGATGCTGGAAACCAGATTCTGGATTAGTGGTGCTGGAAGAGCACAGCAATTCAGGCAGCATCCAAGGACAGGCAAAATCGACGTTTCGGGCAAAAGCCCTTCATCAGGAATAAAGGCAGAGAGCCTGAAGCATGGAGAGATAAGCTAGAGGAGGGTGGGGGTGGGGAGAGAGTAGCATAGAGTACAATAGGTCAGTGGGGAAGGAGATGAATGTGATAGGTCAGGGAAGAGAGGGTGGAGTGGATAGGTGGAAAAGGAGCTGGGCAGGTCGGACAAGTCCGGACAAGTCGAGTTGCTGGAGGTTAGAAACTAGGATGAGGTGGGGGAAGGGGAAATGAGGAAACTGTTGAAATCCACATTGATGCCCTGGGGTTGAAGTGTTCCGAGGCGGAAGATGAGGCGTTCTTACTCCAGGCGTCTGGCGGTGAGGGAGCGGCGGTGGAGGAGGCCCAGCACCTCCATATCCTCGGCAGAGTGGGAGGGGGAGTTGAAATGTTGAGCCACTGGGCGATTTGGTTGATTGATGCGGGTGTCTCTGAGATGTTCCCTAAAGTGCTCTGCTAGGAGGCGCCCAGTCTCCCCAATGTAGAGGAGACCGCATCGGGAGCAACGGATACAATAGATGATATTAGTGGATGTGCAGGTAAAACTTTGATGGATGTGGAAGGCTCCTTTAGGGCCTTGGATGGAGGTGAGGGAGGAGGTGTGGGCACAGGTTTTACAGTTCCTGCGGTGGCAGGGGAAAGTGCCAGGATGGGAGGGTGGGTCGTAGGGGAGCGTGGACCTGACCAGGTAGTCACGGAGGGAACGGTCTTTGCGGAAGGCGGAGAGGGGTGGGGAGGGAAATATATCCCTGGTGGTGGGGTCTGTTTGGAGGTGGCGGAAATGTCGGCGGATGATTTGGTTTATGCGAAGGTTGGTAGGGTGGAAGGTGAGCACCAGGGGCGTTCTGTCCTTGTTGCGGTTGGAGGGGTTGGGTCTGAGGGCGGAGGTGCGGGATGTGGATGAGATGCGTTGGAGGGCATCTTTAACCACGTGGGAAGGGAAATTGCGGTCTCTAAAGAAGGAGGCCATCTGGTGTGTTCTATGGTGGAACCGCTCCTCCTGGGAGCAGATACGGCGGAGGCAGAGGAATTGGGAATACGGGATGGCATTTTTGCAAGAGGTAGGGTGGGAAGAGTTGTAATCCGGGTAGCTGTGGGAGTCGGTGGGTTTGTAGAAAATGTCAGTGTCAAGTCGGTCGTCACTGATGGAGATGGAGAGGTCCAGGAAGGGGAGGGAGGTGTCAGAGATGGTCCAGGTAAATTTAAGGTCAGGGTGGAATGTGTTGGTGAAGTTGATGAATTGCTCAACCTCCTCGCGGGAGCACGAGGTGGCGCAAATGCAGTCATCAATGTAGCGGAGGAAGAGGTGGGGAGTGGTGCCGGTGTAATTACGGAAGATCAACTGCTCTACGTAGCCAACAAAGAGACAGGCATAGCTGGGGCCCATACGTGTGCCCATGGCTACCCCTTTGGTCTGGAGGAAGTGGGAGGATTCAAAGGAGAAATTGTTAAGGGTGAGGACCAGTTCGGCCAAACGAATGAGAGTGTCGGTGGAGGGGTACTGTTGGGAACGTCTGGAGAGGAAATAACGGAGGGCTTGGAGGCCCTGGTCTTGGCGGATGGAGGTGTAGAGGGATTGGATATCCATGGTGAAGATGAGGCATTGGGGGCCGGGGAAACGGAAGTCTTGGAGGAGGTGGAGGGCGTGGGTGGTGTCTCGAACGTATGTGGGGAGTTCCTGGACTAGGGGGGATAGGACAGTGTCGAGGTAGGTAGAGATGAGTTCAGTGGGGCAGGAGCATGCTGAGACAATGGGTCGGCCAGGGTGGTCAGGCTTGTGGATCTTGGGAAGGAGGTAGAACCGGGCAGTGCGGGGTTCCCGGACTATGAGGTTGGAAGCTGTGGGTGGGAGATCTCCTGAGGTGATGAGGTTGTGTATGGTCTGGGAGATGATGGTTTGGTGATGGGGGGTGGGGTCATGGTCAAGGGGGCGGTAGGAAGAGGTGTCCTCGAGTTGGCGTTTGGCTTCAGCGATGTAGAGGTCAGTGCGCCAGACTACCACTGCGCCCCCTTTGTCCGCTGGCTTGATGGTGAGGTCAGGATTGGAGCAGAGGGATTGGAGGGCTGCGCGTTGTGAGGGTGAGAGGTTGGAGTGGGGGAGGGGGGTCGACAGGTTGAGGCGGTTAATGTCCCGGCGGCAGTATAGTTAATCAACAGGAAGCAGAGAGTGGGGAGAAAGAGGGCATTTTCAACTCAGCAGGCTGTGACTAGTGGAACATAACAAGGACCAATCCAGGCATCTCAGCTATTTATAGTCCATATTAATCACTTAGACAAAGACCTCTAGGGCAATGCATCCAAGGTTGCTGACAATACAAAACTAAGTGGAAATGTAAGCTGTGAGGAGAATACAAACAGGTGACCAAGGGATGTAGATAACTTGGGTAAGAAGACAGCAAATGGATGATAATATAGGGAATATTTTTCTCTGTGAGTGAGAATAGAAAATTAGAATATTTTTATAAGGCTTGAAACTTTGAAATGTTGATGCTCAGTATGACTTGGATGCACTTTTATAAGAAATATATAAAGACCATAAGACCTTGAGAAATAGAAACAGGAGTGGGCTGTTCAGCCCTTTGAGCATACTCTGCTTTTGAATAGGATCATAATTGATCATTCTTGAGTGTGGCATCAAGAAGCCTGAGCAAAATTGGAATCAATGTGTACCTGGAGGCAAACTCTCCACTAATTGGAATTATACCTGGCAGATAGGAACATGGTCTTGATCTCTGCTTTATGAGACTTTTGGAGGTCTCATAAAGCAGAGACTTTTGGAGCTTTTCAGAGTAATGTCTCTACAAAATCATCTTCAGCTGCTTCATCAATGACTGTTCCTCCATCACAAGGTCAGAAGTGGGATTGTTGACTGATGATTGCACAATGTTCAGCACTATATACAACTCCTCAGATACTGAAGCAGTCCATGTTCAAATGCAACAAGATCTGAACAATATCCAGGCTTGGGCTGACAAGTAACATTCGAACCACATAAATGCTAGATTATGACCATCACCAATAAGAGACATTCTAACTACTACCTCTTGACATTCAATGGTCTTACCATCACTGAATCCCCCATTATCAACATCTTGGGGGTTACCATTGACCAGAAACTCAACTGTTCGAGCCACAGAAACACAATGGCTACAAGAGCAGGTCAGAGGCTCGGAATACTGTGGCAAGTAACTCACTTCTTGCTTCCCAAAGTCTGTCCACCATCTACAAGGCACAAGTCAGGAGTGTGATGGAATACTCTCCACTTGTCTAGATGGATGCAGCTCCAACAACACTCAAGACGCTTGACACCATTCAGGACAAAGCAGCCTACTTAATTAATACTCCTTCCACCACCAATGCTCAGTAGCAGCAGTTTGTACTGTCTACATGATGTGCTGCAGAAATTCACCAAAGATCCTCAGACAGCACCTTCCAACCCACAACCACTTCCATCTGAAAGGTCAAGGGCAGCAGATACATGAAAACACCACCACCTTTACGTTCCCCTCTAAGCCACTCATCATCCTGAATTGGAAATATATCACCGCTCTTTCACTGTTGCTGGGTCAAAATCCTGGAATTACCTCCCTAATGGCATTGCATGTCAACGCACAGCAGGTGGATTGCAGCTGTTCAAGAAGGCAGCTCATCATCACCTTCTCAAGGGCGACTGGGACAGGCAATATATGCTGGTCAGTCAGTGATGCCCACATCCCACAAGCAAATAAAAAAGGTCAGTCAATTAATCACTTAATACCAGCACAGATTCAGCTGTTCTGGGAAAATTGGCCAGGCCAGTGACCTCGTTGGCAAACTGGCCTAAAACTTTTATTTTCATAATTTTCTAGCAATCCCACCTCGAAAGACTTGGGAACGTTCAACTCAATGTGTTTGGAAATGCCACAGCCTAATTCATTTATTGCATACAATTAAATGTAATACACAGCATAGAATATAAACAGAAATTGCTGGAGAAACTCAACAAGTCAATCAGTATCTGTGGAGAGAAAATATTCAAGTTAACATTTCTGGTCTAGTGACCCATCTTCAGAACAGCATAAAGCTCTATTTGGCTCAATCAGTCCATGTTGACTTCCTTTCAACATTGTAATCAGGTATTTTTGCAATTTCATTGGTTGCTTCCTTTCAATAGTTGAACAGGATTGGAGTCTTCATTCACACCTGCATTGCGCTCAAGGTCCTTGAGTCACTGATTAAATTACATAAAATCTGAAGATCTATTTACTGGATTTTCCTAATAGTACAAATACATATTTTACTAACTGCTAAAAGCAATTTTTAAATCGTTAAAATAACAATTTTTAAATAACAAAAGCATTCTGAATAAAATCACTGTCAGTTGTGTTTCGAATACTTAAAAATCTAAATCATCGTCATTGAACTCATTGTTAACAAGCTTCTTTGAGCTGTTTCTCAGACAAGCATTTTGATCTGCAACCAGATCTGAAGTGTTGCCTGAATCTTTCTCATCTTCAGATGCTTCCGGACTTGTGCAAATACTTTTTCTATCTTCATCTGATGAACTTTCTAGGTACATTTGATGAGAGGATTTGTTTCCTGGACTGTTTGAGCTGCTACTTGTAGCTTCCTTAGTGTAAGCCAGAATATTATCACTAACGTTGTCCTCCTTTACAGAATCTTCTGGTACTCCAGTGCCAGAATGCTGTGGGCAATTAATAACAGCTAAGGAATCACTCTGTTCCAGAGGTACTTTTGAATTCATGATAACTAATACCCTTTCATTTGGGTTTTTAATAACATTAGATTTTACAAACTCATCAGAACTTTCTGAGACATCATTATCCAAATTCTCCACAATGTCTTTTATATCAGTTTCTGACATCTTGTACTCGTGTTGACTGTCAATAGAATGTGATTCTTCTAATCTGTTATTTTTCACCTCAGGCTCTGAATTGTTGCTTGACATATTATTTTCAACTTCCTGTTCCCCACTTTGTACAGTTGCAGTACTAGCTATTTCATTATTGTATTCTGTGTAATCGGTTTCATACACAATAAATTCAGAGTTTTCTTTGTCATTTTTGTGTTCATTTTCATATTTATAAACATCACTTACTTGATCTTCACTGCATTCCAGAACGCCTCCTGATACTATATTTAATGAGTCTCCACCTCCTTCACTTTTACATTCAATATCACTTGTGCATTTATCTATTTGTTTGCTCCTCTGATCATTTTCTTTCAATTTCAAACCAACTACATGATTACCACTTCGCACTTTCTCCTCAGCTTGATCCAAAGTTGTATCTAAATTGTGATTTTGACATTCATTATTCAAAACCACATTTTCTTGATTCATGGGCATTGGTTCAACATGTTGAATTGCATGTTCTGTTTTGTTTTGAACATGTTGCATGGATTCACTCTCAGCACAATCATGCTTACTAAGTTCCCTATCCAATAATTGCTCAGACCAATCTGTGTCAGTGATATGTTCCTTTACTTGCTTATTCATTTTTATCCTAAGGATCTCTCTCAGGTCAAAGTATTTAATAACAGGAATACTTGTATGCATTGGATTTGTTGCACATTTTGCAGCCTTATTTTTCTCGGAACAGGAATCACAAGGACAGAATTTATCAATGTTAAATTGTTCATCTGCATCAGTATTGTCACCTAACATTTCACCAAAAGTCAACACCTCATCACTTATTAAAGATGAAATATCTTTTGTGCTACATTGTTGCTCTGCTTCCTTAGACTGTGGAGAAAACATTTGCATTTTATGCATAGCCTTTAGTCGCTTATATCTTTGTTCTGTTTGTTCAGATGATTCACATCTACGTGGTTCATTTGGAGGTGATGGCTTGATTTGTCCAGCTCTACATTGGACCTTCCTTAGTTCTCTTTCAATGCTTCCTCGGATTCTCTTGCTAACATCTTCTCTTAGCTCTTCAATCATCTGATCTAGTCTATCGTCTACTTCTAAATTCCATTTAATTTTAAATTCATTCATTGCATCCATATAATCTGTAATAAACTGCTTCTCCATTTTTTTCAGCAGTTTCTGCAACCAGGCTGGATCAGGATTAAATGATTTCCTTTGTGTCGGTTCAGGTTCTTGGTCTATGACAGCTTGTGTTCCACAATGGTGATGTATTATTTGTTGTGATGACTTTATTATTCCAGCATTCTCACATTTTTCTATTATCTTTTCATGAACATGTTGCTCTTCCTCAGAGGTATCTTCATCCACATTCTCATTATGGTCTTGTGCCTTAGTCAGATGAACATTTTTTTCCAAGTCACAGCTGGCTCCAGCGGATGGTTCCATTCCTTCTATGGGTGAAGCAGGTTGTTTCTTGGTGTCTTGATTTGTATCCTCTGGGCTTTGTCTACTGTTGTTGCATATATTTTCATCCAAGTCCTCACCATTATCACTTTGTTCCCCACTGTTCCACTGAACACGACAAGCTATGTCTGGAGTGACTGGACTGGATGGTGCAAAATCTGAATGTGATAGTCTTGAGTTTCTTGAAAGGGATCTTTCTTCAATGTTATTATTATCCTCTGACTTGGTCTTTGCATTCCTGGATTTTCTTAACTTTGGTTTCTTACAGGAAGCATTAGTCTTTGTTGAATCTACAGATGATATTGAGTATTCTTTAGTTTTATCATTCTGCTTATTACATATCTCAGAAGTTTCATCAACTGAGTTTTTCATTAAAGAAAGTTGATTTTGATTTGTTACATCGTTTTTCTTGTTAGTGTGGGCATTTAAATACAAGTCACATTTCTTTTTCTCTATTATTTGAGAGACATCTATTGCCCCACCCATGCTACCATCTCCCGAACCCCCAGATCCACTATTGATATCCACTCCAGAGGAAGACAGTGGGGTGATATTATCATCTGCTGAAGTATGTCCTTTAAATGTTTTGGCATGTTTTTCTGCAGTTTGTGAAAATTTTCCCTCACATTCTTTCATGATATCAGTAAACCAGAGTGGCTTTAGGATACTTAGAAGTTCTTTTTGTGCAGAATTGTTTGTATCATTTATTTTGTTTTTATGATTTGAGGATTCTTTGTCAAAAAATTGCAAACTGGCAAGGCATCTCAACAGGGACTTTGCTGAATGGCTTAGATTTCTTTCAAATGTACGGTTTAAACTTGGCAGACTGCTTGATCTCTCCAATTTTATTCTCTGTCTAGAAGAAAGAAGAACTTTTATAGTCTCAACGGGGGAATGCATGTTGTATAGCAAAATGTTCTCATGCAGCTGATTGCTCGTGTCTGGTACAGAACAGGAAAAGCTCATTGGCTTTGACTGCAAAATATCCAGCTCTTTGACCATCTCTTGACTGGAACTTTTACCTTCTGATACTTGACTTGCCATATTTTCCAACCATACCATTGTCAAATCATTTATCTCTTTTGATTTCTGATCATTTTTCTCTTTTGATTTCTGATCATTTACAGTTGTTTCAAGTCCATATGGTTTCTCTTCTAATATTGTTATAGCCTCTGTGTCACTTTTTGGCTCTTCTGGTATCACTTCTATTGCAGATTTTTCACACTTTTCTTGGAATTCCTCTGTGTTGTCATATTTCATGAGCATCTTTTCAGATGGAATTTTTTTCAGCCATTCATGAACAATATCTTCAAATGATGCATTTGGGAGTACGGTGGGTATAAGACCATGCTTTTCATAGCTGAGTGCAGTAGGACGTGTGGAATTTTTATTCTTATTCTTTTTTTTATTATTTTCATCCTTACATTTTCCATTACTATTCACTTCTGCACTGTTTCTGTCACTGTCACTATTTACTTTGTGAGATTTATTAGCGGTGCTTTTTTCGCTTGGATTGGATGTTGAGGTTGTTAGCCCAGATGAAGGAGGTTTTTGACTTGAAACTTTATCAATAGTTGTACTGCTTTTAGTCTTGAGTGCAGGATCCAATAATATTTGTTTGGTAGTTTTACCACAAACATTTCCCCTTTGTGCAAATGACAGAGGCATGTTCTCAACAGAAGCACTTTCTATGACTGAAGTTGTTTCAGTTATTTTAACATCATCTACTTTACAAGAGAAACATTCTACCTCTGTTACCTTTGATAATTTTGAAATATCAGTTTGATGCAGTTCATTTTCAATATGATTTTGTTTTTGATTTTCAGCTGCAGTATTTTCTCTAGATGCTTTAGAAAGAATAGATGGATTGCTGCAGGCTGTTTCACATCTCTCATGCTCCATTTTTGTGTTGGTTTCCAGTTGTAAAACTTCTGAAAAACCTGAGGAATATAAAATTGTTATTTTCTCCTCATTGTTTGTTTTTCCTTCTACACCAGGTTCTAAATCTGGAATAGAATTATTAGAGACAGATGTAGAAGGCCTGCACTCATTTTCTGATTTGGCCCTTTTACTCCAACTTGTACTGCTAGAACTGCAGGGATTTAATGAATCAGAGTTTGATGATATTTTATTTTTGTTAATTGTGTCTGTCTGAATAATTTCTGCATGGTTGCTCAATGACGATTGTTTGGAGTGAGTGGAAACAGTTGGCTGATATTTTGGTTTCACTTCATTCAATTCACTCAAGTTTTCTGAACATGATGCATTGCTGTCTTTATCTGAAGTGAGTGATGGTGACTTCTTCTGCCCTGTTGAGGATGTTGATGACCAGGAGAGAACAGAATTTGAGTGAGCTTCATCTGTATTCATATTTTTTGAATACTCATTGCTCCTTTTGGAAGATGAGTAATTTGTGTTACTAACTGATATTCCATGCGTGCCATTATTTTGGATATGAAGCTTATGACTAGTACCCTGGATTTCAGAAAAAGACTGTCTTTCTGATATATTCAAGTCAGTTTTGGATTTGCCTGCATATAATGAAATATCATTATCTGACTTATTGTCTTTACATATTTCTCCATTTGTATTTTTGTCATTGTGGAGAGAGCCATTGGACACAACTTTGACTCCTTCAGCATATCCAGCATTCCTCATGGTCTTTACTTTCCCATTGAATTCACTAGAGCAATTTAATGCAATGTTTGAACATAAATGGTTCAATGTAGTTGATTCTTTACAGTCATCAACGGAATGTTTTGAACATCTTGAAGATACATTCTGATCTCTTCCTTCTGTATTATCCTGACCTTCAGTATTTTTGTTGCATTTTAAGCAATGAAATGCTTCAGACACATTATTTTCATTCCTATCAGCTGCTGCTCTACTATCAACTTCTTCTAAATCAATTGAAGCCTCCTCTGAGTTGGTGCATGATGTTGCTGGATCAACATTTTCTGATACGTCAATGTTTTTGACTGCAACCTTCCTTTTTGCAGAAACTGTGGAACTGTTTGGTGAAATACAAGAAATTGGTCCATCGTGAGAGTTTTGGTGACTAATGTTTGTAGAAAAACATGATGAAACACGATGGCTGCTGGCACTATGATTTCTGGAAATAGATGTTCTACCTTTGCAATATCCTTCAGTTTTAGAATCAAATGTGCAGCTACCAGTTTGGCTACTGCAGTGACTAACAGAACAATATTCTACTCCTCTGTTTCCATTTTCCATTGTCTTCAATTCATTTTTGACCTGCTGTAAAAGGTGTTTTGAATATTCCTCACTAGATATTGTCTGTATGCTTTCAGTTGATTTACTCTGATAGATAATTTCATGGTAAGGTGATGAACTTGACAAAGAAGAATGTGTGGCTGTGCTTTTTATCAAGTTTTCTTCTCTAATTTGACTATCATACATAGGATTTTTCCAAATATCATACCCCTGACCACATTTGCAACAGTTCTCACAATGACTTTCTTCAGGTTCAGCTCCATTGCGCTTTGAAGCATAAAAATCATCAGTATTGCTTGGATGAAATGATTCATCAAAATCATTGTTAGCATTTATTTCCTCAACCTGTTCTGTGGCACATAAAAGTTCATTACTACTTTTCCGTCTTAAACTGGACCTCCTGATCTGTGTTGACCACTGAAGTGTCTCACGATTGAGCAAACGAAAACGAACCTTCATTTCCACTGAAAGACTTCCATCCTTGTTCACACGTACTTTTTTCTCAATGTCATCATCTATCATGGAATCATTAAGTTCTCCCTTTTTGTGCGGCAGCGAGTTTACAACTGAAGCATGACCACTGTTGCTTGATGGCAAGCCATTAGTACAGGATTTATCTGGTGATAATGAATGTCTGGATGATCTGGAAGGTGATCTGGGATGTATTACACTTTTCTTGGCTTCTAATCCAAAATTAACTATAAAATATGGAATGATATTTCAGCGGAACAATCGAATAATTCCAGGAGTACCATAGAGGAAATAGGTTTACCAAGCAAAATTTAATGTAGCAAAGGAAGAGAAAAAGAAAATAAGGAGAGAAAGTATGTTTAGTTTTAGAAAAAACCATAATTAACTTTCATAATATCTAAATTTTATATGACATAATAATTGTAAGTATATTATAAAGTTAAGCAAGGACAACATAGCAGATAGGGGTCATGAAATTTTATATAGCACTGCTGTTACCAGTGCTATAGAAAAGCCCTAATGGCACTGTTTGCTCTTCATAGAACCATACGTACAGAAGAGACACTTTGATCCATTGATCCAAATAAAGTATGATTGACTATTGTCCCAGTTTCCACACTGGGCCCATAGCCTTGAATGATCATCCAAGTACATTTTAAAGATTGTGAGGTTTTCAGCTTCAATTACCCTTCCAGGCAGTGCATTCCAGATCCCCACCACCCTGTGGGTGAAAAATATTTTGTCAAATCCCCTTTAAACATATTGCTTTTCACTTTAAAATTGTGCTCCCTTGTTATTGAGCCTTCAACTAAGGGGAACAGCTGCTTTCTATTCATTTTGTCCATGCCCCTCATAATCTTATACACCTCTATCAGGACCCCTTAACCTTCTCTGCTAAAGTAACCAAGGTTTATCCAGCCTCCCTTCATAACTGAAATGCATCCCCTGCAACCCCTCCAGTGCAAGCACATCCTTCCTGTTATGTGATGACCAGACTGCTCACAGTACTTCAGCCGTGGCCTAAACAAAATTTAATCAGCTCCAACAAAACCTCTTTGCTCTTATAATCCAAGTCAAAACTGATAAAGTCCTGTATCTCTTCTTAACTACTGTACTAACTGGTCCTACTGCCTTCAAGAACTTTGAGAAAGCACCCCAAGATTCCTCTCCTGTGAGCTTCCTAGTGTCTTGTCCTAAATGGATTATTCCCTTGTCTTGATTGTTCTTCCAAATTGCATTACCTCACATTTAACAGAGTTTAAATTCCATTTGCCAACTGTTCTGACCATCTGACTAATCTATTTACATCCTCTTGTAACCTAATAACTTGCTTCTCAATTTCAATCATCCCGCCAAACTTTGTGTCTTCCATAAATGTATCGCCATACCTCTACACCACCACCACCATCACTCACCCACCATTCCCCCAACCCCGGCTACCATTCTCACTTATATCATTACTGAACATCACAAACAATAAGGTACCCAGCACTGATATCTTTGTTACACCACAGCACATTGGGTTCAAGTCATACAAATCCTTCTCCCACCACCCCATGTCTCCTATTACTAAGGCAATTTTTGATCTAACTTGCCAAGTTAATTCTGGATCCCATAAGTTTTTAACCTTCTCTGGTGGCTGATAAAGCACCCCTTGCTGGGAAGAGTAGGACCGGTTTTATCATAATGTCAAATAACTGATTTGACTTTAATTTCAGGAATTTCTGCACATGCCCAGATACCATCTGTGTACGTTACTCCCATCAAATTAGACCTTCAGCACAACAAAGACTTCCAAAACAATAAAGGTCAGGTGCCAACTTCAAAGACCACAATCTCCCCCCAGACGTGATCAGCAATGCTCTCCATCGCATCTCCTCCACTTCCCGCAGCTCCGCCCTGGAGCCCCGTAACTCCAATTGCCACCAGGACAGAACCTCACCTACCACCCCACCAACCTCCATGTACATCGTATCATCCATCGTCATTTCCGCCACCTCCAAACGGACCCCACCACCAGGGATATATTTCCCTCCCCTCCCCTATCAGCGTTCTGAAAAGACCACTCCCTCTGTGACTCCCTTGTCAGGTCCACACCCCCCACCAACCCAACCTCCACTCCCGGCACCTTCCTGTGCAACCGCAAGAAATGCAAACCTTGCGCCCACACCTCCCCCCTTACTTCCCTCCAAGGCCCCAAGGGATCCTTCCATATCTGCCACAAATTCTCCTGCACCTCCACACACATCATTTACTGCATCCGCTGCACCCGATGTGACCTCCTCTATATTTGGGAGACAGGCCGCCTACTTGTGGAACGTTTCAGAGAACACCTCTGGACACCCGGACCAACCAACCCAACCACCCCGTGGCTCAACATTTCAACTCCCCCTCCCATTCCACCAAGGACATGCAGGTCCTTGGACTCCTCCATCGCCAGACCATAGCAACATGATGGCTGGAGGAAGAGCGCCTCATCTTCCACCTAGGAACCCTCCAACCACAAGGGATGAACTCAGATTTCTCCAGTTTCCTCATTTCCCCTCCCCCCACCTTGTCTTAGTCCCAACCCTCGAACTCAGCACCACCTTCCTAACCTGCAATCTTCTTCCTGACCTCTCTGCCCCCACCCCCACTCCGGCCTATCACCCTCCTTCCAACGCCCCTCCCCCAAGTCCCTCCTCCCTACCTTTTATCTTAGCCTGCTTGGCACAGTTTCCTCATTTCTGAAGAAGGACTCATGCCCGAAACGTCGATTCTCCTGCTCCTTGGATGCTGCCTGACCTGCTGCGCTTTTCCAGCAACACATTTTCAGCTACAGTTACAATGCCTCTTTGTGTACATGACTATTAAATGGTTAGCCTGTTACCAAAGGGCCGGGAACATTCAGCTCTATGGCAATATTTAAGAACAAATTTCAAGGTTAGTTTGTAGGGAAAGGATAGAAGAGCAGTGCAGCTATATGTGATTAGGATAACCTCTTGTTTTGAAGACCAGTTAGACCACATTTCTGGTTCATGGAATTTTATGAAAGTTCTTTGACCTTAAGGTGATAATCTTGTTCCTCTCTCAACTGATGCTGCCTAACCTACTGAGCATTTCCAATATTTCTTATTTTTATTACTGTTTCTGTGTTGTATTTTCAATGTAAATAGATTTGCAGTTTACGAATCAAGTAAAATTACTTGAGGGGGGGGGGGGGAGGTAAAATTAAGCATTGACATGCTTAATTCTTTTAAACATAATGTGTTACACAATATAAGCAATTTTATCAATTATCTTGTCTTGTTTGCACTTCACATGCTACTAGGCCTCCCATAGGTTAGGCCTTCCTTTCACTCAGTGTGGGTATGAATTAAAACCTCGGAGGATCACCCTTCATTCTACTCACTTTACTACATGATACCACAAACTGTGCTGTCTCCTTCATTTAGCAGTCCAATTATAAGCAACTCACAGTTAATTTTCACAATGGCCTTTAAGAATAGCCAACTTCCCCCAGTTTTCCAATTTGCAGCAGTCCAGCTTTCAAGGTAGTTTCCTTTTGCAAATTTTCCACATGCATGGAGTTTGTTGAAGTAAAATTAAAGGAAATTCGAAACTTAAAATCGTCTGCAAAAAGACGAAGCTTGCCAAACTTTTACAGTTGGAGCTTTTCATTTAACAACCTCTGAATTAAAGTCATGTGGGTTAATTGAACATCCTATCATTCATAGTTTTGGTTCTGATCACAGCTACATTAAATTTTTATATTTTAGTAAAATAAATGAAAGAAAATTACTAACCATTTGTTTTCATATCAATGGATTGGTTATCAATATGAGATCGTCTTGATAAGTCAGGCAGCTTTTCAGAAAGTCTTCTGAATTTTTCATACACAATTGGTTTGAGTGCTTCATGACCAACACACACCAGAACACCAGGGCAATGAAAAAGAGCCTGCAGGGTGTCAACCTGTAAAAAATCAATGATCTTTTTTCAGATTAGGAAATAGTTTCCATTATAAAATGTGTCGAGAGTTTGGTCATTTTATTTTTCGTTGACAGGTATCTTTCGTCTTCTTGGTAAAAATCAAGGAAAATGGAAAAAAGACTGGTGGACACAGCAATGACTGAAATTCCATGGGAAACTTTCAAGTGGGCAGAGTGCAGGTTTTGTGTCCATGTGTTTAGTCTGCCAGGGAACCTATCTGCAATCCCAGGGATGGTGTAATTTGATTATGCAGAGTGGTTCTGCCATCCTTGGGGATGACAATAAGGTGTGGGGATGAAACAGAGGTATGCTTCTCTTGAAAGTGATGAAAATCAGGGTGATATCCTGTCACTCAACAAAGAAAATTCCAAACCCTGAAAGAAAGGGATGACTGTAATGTTTCTTTACAAGGAAATGCTTCAAAATGTGATAAATCCCTCCAGGAATAATGACCTTGCTTTGCTGCAGCAATGGAATCTTCGACTGTTCAGTCTGTGAGGTGTTGCTCCTGAATATAATGGATAGAAGTACTTGCCCTTTCAGAGTGTAATTTCTGGCAAGACTTATGAATAACCGAGGGAGAGGGAGGGATATGCTATTACTGGAGAGAGGGTGGGAGCTGTGCATGGGTCTTAAATTCAGTATTTTGATTAACTGGTGGCACAGCATTGCTACATTTCCTATCTGCCTGGATTTATTTGCTTTTCCCATAAGGCTGATTAACAGGGTAGCTGCTGGAAGTCACTGGATGAGTATTTGAATTCACACACGGTGCAGCATTAACCCTATCTCAGACCATGATTTTATTACAATGCATAATGTTTTAACTTGATTATTCTATATCTGTAATAAACTAAAAAAAATGTAAAAATTAGATTGTTCAGAATATCGTATTCACCAAGATAAGGCTATCCATTCATTACATGGAACACTGCAAGACAATCATAGCATTTCAGAACAGTACTTTCTATAAAATACATAAATGACAATAGAATGCAATTCACTGAATATTTGTGTGACACCTAGGCAGCAAAAAATTGAAGAAAAGTGAAATTGAAACAGTTTGGAACAATTGTAAAAGTTGCTAATAATTCTAAAGACATTTGGAAAGGCAGAAAAGACACTGAAAATTTGGCCCTGATTCAACAGGATGATTCCATAGTAGGATAACTATGTTCATGAAGAGAAGCCTGTGATACTGATTGTATGTCCAGTGGAGTAGGAGTGGCTAAAGAAGGGCTTATGCCCGAAACGTCGATTCTCCTGTTCCCTGGATGCTGCCTGACCTGCTGTGCTTTTCCAGCAACACATTTCCAGCTCTGATCTCTAGCATCTGCAGACCTCACTTTCTCCTCAAAGATTTCAACCTACTCCGAATCCTCTTACAAGGATGCCTTCCTTGAAGAAGCTCTCTTCCTCCCTCTACAAAGATTTCAGTGAGTCCCTCTCTCACTGCACCCCCCAGGTCATCTCCTCTGCACAGAAGCTCTTCAGCCACATTCTCAAACAGACTCGCTACCACAGCCACATCTCCTTCCTCAGCACCTGCCTACGGAACCGACTTATCCCGCACGGACTCCGGACTACGTTCCGACCAACAAAACTTGGACCCAACCAGGACAACCAGTACCTACAACAAATCCGAAGCCTCCAGCAACAGACCTCCCATTCCTGAAGAAGGGCTTATGCCCGAAACGTCGATTCTCCTGTTCCCTGGATGCTGCCTGACCTACTGCGCTTTTCCAGCAACACATTTCCAGCTCTAAAGCAAAATCTAACCAAGATTTGAAAGTTACGAAAGGTCTTGTAGAATCATTGAATTATTACAGCACAGAAGGAAATCATTAACCCACTGGGTCTATGCCTGCTTTCTGTAAGAGCAGCTCAGCTGCTTCACACTCTCCCAACGTTTCCCTCTAGTCCTGCAAGTGTATTTCTCTTCAGACCATTATCAAATAACCTTTACAAAGACACAATTAAATCTGTGCTCACCACACTCTCAGGCAGTGCATTCCAGATCCCATCCATTCATTGCATCAAAAGATTTTCATTTTATCACCATTGTTTATTTTGCAGTTACCTTAAATTGATGTCCTCTAATTTATTACATCTTGCCAATGGGAACAGTTATTCTTTACTTATTCTGTCCTGATTCTCCTAATTTTTAATATTCTTATCAAACCTCCTCTCAACCTTCTTGTCCCTAAGAAAAGCAGCCTCAGCTAATTTCCTCATAACTCAAGTCCCTTATCTCTGGAACTATGCTCTGAAATCCTTTCTAATGCCTTTACGTTACACCATCACTGTGATGCACAGAACTGGACACAATACTCTGGGTAGCCTCAATCTAGTGTTTTATAAAGTTACACTGTAATTGCTTTGGCTTTTGTACTCTTTGACTTTGTAAATACCAGGACTCTTCGCTTATCATATACCTTATGAACCACTTTCCCAATATGCCCTATCACACTGATTTGTGAAAATATACTCAGATCTCGTGTTTCTGCACTGCCTTTAGAATTATGTTTTGTTGCCTCTCTTTGTACTTTTTTCCAAAATGTTCACAATTCTGTGCAATCAATTTCATCTGGCTTGCGTTCACTTACTCTACCACTTATCTATGTCTTCATGATGCCGTCAAAAGCGCTCCTTTAAAGATGCTGAAAGGTTTTGAGTCAACTTCAAATTTTGTAATTGTGCCCTTCATCATTTTGTTAGATTCCCCACAGCTTCCTTGTCATTCAGAAACTTTGTGGTAAGTTGCACTTTGTGAAAAATATATCTGAAAATTTTCAGATATACGCCATCTAAGATCAATAATTTTTCACCTGGTCCAAATGTTTTTTGGTTGCTTTTAAAGATTAATGTATGATTTTTCTATGTTTCTCCAGTCAATACACTTATCTTTCAGTAAGCTCCTCACATTATTTCTTAAAGCTTTTTGTGGGTGTTGATAGCATGCTAGATAAGAGGGAATAGGAGATGTATTATTTTTGGATTTGAGAAGGCATTTGAAAAGTACCACATAGGTTAATGCTCACAGATTGACGAATTGGTTTAACCTAGCTTTTGGGTATGGAGATAGCATTCTGCAATTGGCCTACACTCACTTTGATCAAATTGGGCAACAAACAAACTTGGTGCAACCACCTCATCCATATGATTCTAGCATCTGGCCAAGTGGATCCTGTATTACTTTGTTTCTTTTAATCCTGACAATTTCCTCTGCCTTCAGCAAGGCTTCCAAGTAACATTATTTGAGAACCATTAAAAGCAGGCCAAAGGGAAAAATTGGTGCAACTTAGAACACAGAAAATTGAATAGTAGGACAGGAAAGGAGTTCGAGAGTGATGCATGTGATACTGAAGTGTTATAGGTGAAAAGGCGGTGAAATTACCTGGTTCTGAAGGAGGTTCCAAAGGATCAACCTTGGAAGGGAGCAGGATTTGATGATTAGGAAGGTCAATTCTAGGATTCTGGGCCAAAGGACCTGGTAGCGATGCCCTAAGGGCCAGGTGACCTCACAATAGTTAATGTCAGTGGACATACCTTCACATGAAATCATCTACATACTAAAAGGACACCAGTATCTTCTGTACTATACAGAGGAGATGGCTGTCAGCACCATAGGGTAAGAATGTTCTTTTGCCAGCCAAGTTCCAGAGCATAGGAGTTTGATGAAGGAAACCTGTGGAATGCTATATAGGAGGATGTTGATGACCATGCCATCCAAGATTTAGGTGAATTTATCGATTTGCCAGATGGCATCCTTTCATCATCAGGGAGTATGTAAATGCCTAGTTCCAGATTTACAAAGACATTGCACAGAACTTGTCCTTTCCACTGCCTCTACTCCATCTCCCCATCTCCATCACTGTCGGTGCCAGAGGCACTGCTGCTGCTATTCTTCTAGCTGTTGCCTGTGTAGCTTGCCTTTAAGAGACTTTAACTTTAAGGATTCTGGGTACTGCATGCATACAGTATTGCAACTTTTCCTAGTAGTTAGCCTGCTTTGATTTTGCAAGCAGCACATACTGAAATCAGTTGATTTCTGTAATACCTACTCTTTAAATTGACAAACCTATGGAGTTCTTCAATTCCTGAGAAATAAGTGATTATTAGACCATCATCATTAATATGACATGGTGAACATTGATGTAATACATCATACTGATGAGACCTATCGTGCTTGGACAGTCAGTAAGCAAATTAATCAATAATTAAAAACACAGCTTGCTCATAAGCATACAAATCCCTGTTGAGAGGTTAATCTAACTCACTTGAGGAGGACAAATGTTCAGGGTGTGTTTGAGATCAAAAGCAAGCAAAGTAAGATCATAGGCATATTGTCAAAATGCTCGCAAACTTCTTTAGTGTAAATTGGGACAAGCAGACCTTCTATCAAGAAGTAAAATGTTTAAACAGCATTCAGAACAGTGGTTACTAAATTTGAGTAAGTTTAATGTAGGAAATCAAATCATTAAGGTTTGGTGAGCATTTGTAAATGAACATCTTTGAGATTTAACACTTTGGGATTAACAGCTGAGGAAGTCTTGTAGCAATTATGCTGGGTTTTGATGAGATCAATCTGAAGAACTATGTGTAGTTTTTGCCTTTTTATCTGAGCAGGGAATGCAACAAAATGTGACTACACTGATTCCTGGGATGAAAGGGTTATCTTATGAAGAGTGTTTGAGGAGAATAGAGTTATATTCTCTGGAACTTTAAAGACTGAGAAGTAATTTCTTTGAGGCATTCAAAATTCATAGTTTATCAGAGCATACACTTTGAGGTCACTTCTCTTGACTGAAGATTTTAGAACTCAACATATAGTCCCAGGATAAAGGGATGGTCAGTTAGGACTGTGAAAAGATGTCTTCACTCCAAGAGTTGTGAATATTAGGAATTCTCTGATCCAGCAATTTGTGAATGGTCAGTCAATAAGTTTGTTCAAGGCTGATATTGATTCATTTTTGGGCACTAAGGTAATCAAGGAGGACAAGGATGGAGCAGGAGAGTGAACCTAATGTACAGATTCAGCTTGCATCTTATTTAATGGTGTAGAACTCTCAAGAGTCACTAACGCTTCCTCCTGGTTCTATTTCTTAAATTGTTATGATATTTCACATCCACACTGAAAATCGATCCATAGTTCCAAACTAAAATCACCTGGTTTGACAATTTAACACTCAGTCAGGTCTTTTCCAGCTGACACAACCATTACTTTGAAAAGCTAGAATTGGCATCCAGAGGTGATACAAACAAAAATCCCAATGTCCTAGTCAATGTCTAATGTACCAAACATCTTTGTCAGCACAATTGCTTTCCCTCAAATTGCCATCCCTCAAGTTTGTGTTTAATCCTGAGTGAGTAATCAGGGTCAACACATGTTTTGCAATTGTAAATTCTAACATTTGACAGGACTATGCAAGTACTTACATTTTTTCCATCCATTGTATAAAGTTTCCTAACATTGTACTGCATGAGCTCAGAGATTTCTTCAAGAAAACTTCTGAAATTGTGTGTATTTTTCTTGTGGAGAACAATTGAGTAATGAATGTCAACATTCCCATTTTTAATAAGAATTATATTTTTATGCCCCATTTGAGTGTGATGTACACCACCAGCTTCCTGCTTTCCTCCCTTTGTGGCATGTTGATGGGTACCCCTTGGGTTATTGCCCTGCCACGTAGCCGGTTTTCTTCCAGTTATGTCCATATTTATTGGTTTGACATATTTTTTATGAGAACAGATATATGAGCCTCCATCTTCCAACTGCTCTAAACTGTTGATGTTGTGAACTCCATGAGGGGTAGTCACTGTTCGTACAGCAAACGGAAGTGAAATCTTCTGGGTGAGATCATCTAAGAGAGCATCAAAGGTCTTGAAGGTCCGTTTGTTTACAGTCATCTTCACTCCAGTGAGCTGAGGGTCACCACTTTTGTAGAAGGTTATTTTCTTTGCTGGAGTTATTTCAGTTAAGTTGGTGGCCTTGTTTGCTATAGACAAAGGATGCTCAAAGTTGAATGCATAAGTAGCAGAAGAATAACTCAGAGGCACTTGATTCATCCTCATCTGTTAGGTAAACCTGAGGGAAAAGAGTTATATATCTTAGAACTTAATTCAAAGAAATGCATTTTCAGTACAATCCAGCTTGACTATAGATTTTGCCACAATAATTTCCCCTTGCTTGTCTTCAGCAATGCTGACTCATGCTTGGACCAGCAATCCATCAGTAATTTGCCTCATTGGCCATTAAAATCTAGAAGCAGAGGGATGAATTTTATTGCCCCAGCGGTGGCAGAGGGACTGAGAAAACAGAAAAAAGCCCAGTTTGAAGTCCCTTACACCGACTGGGAACTTACGTGGGGAAACAAGATCACTAGCATCCAAGTGAGATTTCTGAGTCATGAATGGGGCAAATTGACAGTCACAGCAGCGTCCATGGAATGCAGCTCCCACTACGAAGGGAGGCCACTGGCTCAATCAAGGCACTGGTTGAAGGAGTTATTGTTGCCAAAATAATGAATGACAGGGTCATGTGCACAGAAGGCCTAGATCCCATCCCAAATGATTCCTGGAAAGATGTTTTCCCTCTGCTCTGAGGCTGGCTTCATCAAAGAAATAATCTTTTATTTGAACTGCACTTCTGGCAGCTGCTTCAATATTTAGTACACCTGAGGTCTATAACCTTCCTCAGCACTGTCCATTTCTTCTGGTGGGGCTGCTGAGGCTCCAGTACTGACATCCCTCTGATTGGCCTGGCAGCACTGGAATAACAAGTGTGGAGGCTGCCAATAAAGAAACTGCCTCTGGAAAGTTTGCTGAGTTGCTCATATTGCCTGGAAGAATGGGCTTGATTTTTCCATTTAATCCTGACACTAGATTTCTGAAGCTCCTGGGAAAATCTATTTGAGTGTGACAGTAAGTTCTTCAAACTCTATGGATATAAGGGAACAACTGACTCAAATTTACTACTATCTTCATCTATTGCTTACTGCTGAATAAATTAGAATTGGACTAGTGATCATAAAGGCTGTGGAATGTCACAAAAGCCCAATGGTTCAATATTATTCTATGAGGAGAGTAACTTGCCATTACAGTCTGATTGCTCTGTCCTGCATATGCTTGTTGTAGACTTGAATGGTTTTACTGCAACTAGAAATGAATAAAAGAATTGTTTTTCCAGTATTGTCAATATCCTGAGGATAGAAAAGTGATCAAGATTTGGAATGTAGTTTATGTATAATCGTTTAGGAAACAGATGCAGCAGTGGAAACTGCAGGATTATTTGGGATGCTGAGATGGGAAAATAGTCTCTACAACCAATTACAGGAAACATTAAAGCCAGAATTGATTAGCATTCCACCAATTTAAAGGTGGACAATTGTAGCTGCCTCACTTTAAAACTAGGTGAAAGACAAATAAACTGTAGATGCTGGAAGAACACAGCAAGCCAAGCAGCATCAGGAGGTGCAGAATTCAATGTTTCAGGTGTAATCCATCTTCAGGACTGGGGTGGGGGGAGCTGCGGATAAAGGAGAAGGCGAGGGCAGGGTGGTGAAGTGGGGATAGATGAAGACAGGTAGAGTCATAGAGTCTTAGAGTCATAGAGATGTACAGCATGGAAACAGACCCTTTGGTCCAACTCGTCCATGCCAACCAGTTATCCCAACCCAATCTAGTCCCACCTGTCAGCACCCAGCCCATATCCCTCCAAACCTTTCCTATTCATATACCCATCCAAATGCCTTTTAAATGTTGCAATTGTACCAGCCTCCACCACTTCCTCTGGCAGCTCATTCCATACACATACCACCCTCTGTGTGAAAACGTTGCTCCGTAGGTTTCTTTTATATCTTTCCCCTCTCACCCTAAACCTATGCCCTCTAGTTCTGGACTCCCCCACCCCAGGGAAAAGACATTGCCTAAATATCCATTGCCTATTTACCCTATCCATGCCCCTCATAATTTTCATAACCCATATGATCCAGCAAATCAACTCTGACTGAATGTCCATCTTTTTTTTATCAATGCACAATTTATACTCAAGGTGAACTGCAAGGAGGAGACTGGATTTAGCATCAACAGGTGAAACCCATTAACTGCTATTAATGATACCAACATGGACTTGTAGGATAGAAATGTTGGTGGAGAGAACAATGATCCTGGTTTATGAGAGGGTACAACCTGTACAGTTCTTGAGCACTCAATGTCAGCACCTTCGAATGTCATGTGACAAACTCATATCAAAACAGTATCATTTATACCATCTCTTTGAATTGGCTGCAAGTGGCTGCCTGAACTGAGTGCCTCACTGCAGAGGTCACATGACTAAAGCAGTCAGGAAGGGTATTTGCATATGAAAGTATTTCAGTTCAAATGCAGTAAATCCTAGGTATCTGTGAGTTCACAACTCATGAATTCGCCCATCTACAATCTTTCCCTTCCAATCCTCCCAGCCACCAACTGAATTCATTCCTCCCATTGACCAACCAGGTCAGACCCTCTACCTGTCTTCACCTATCCCCACTTCACCAGCCTGTCCCCCACCACTCCCTTTATCTGCAGCTCCCCCTACACACACACACACAGTCCTGAAGAAGGGTTACATCCGAAACGTCAACTTCTCCACCTCCTGATGTTGCTTGGTTTGCTGTGTTCTTCCAGCCTCCTGCCTGTCTACTGAGGTGGACAATTCAGCAGCAGTGCAAGTACTGCTAATGTTCAGCAACTTGCTGTGCTCAGCATTCACCAGAATTGTTGAACACAGGGCCTGCCCCATCTCTAACTCAGCAGGGTTTTTGCCACATCTGGAAAATCCAACTTAAGAGTTTCAAAGATCAAATATAAATTAGCTTGGAAGATGCTTAAGTTTACATGGAAAGACAGGCTTTCACAATAATATTAATTGCCTATTTAATGCATTCAAATAATATTTATAACCTTTTAACGAAATCTCATGTTTCCAGGTTACATTGTCATTCTAATGTCACATTTTGTAATTAGAACAGAAATTGATTTTTCAAAATGTGCTCTAAATATCAACATCATAAGGTAGAATATGAAGTAAACTGCGATCGTTTTTTAAATAGATATTAGTTTCATGAATACAGTGCTCTGTTCAATACAACCTATCTGAAAATATTTTGAAATTTCTTTTAAAACACATCTACAGGGAAAATCATACTTCCATCCATACAACGCCGAAGTATTACAGCCACTACTATTTAACTTTAATGACAAATTGCTTCTTGCACATGATAACTACATGCATTAAATGAACAGTAAGAAGGTCCAGGAACGTTTTCATTGTAATCTGTTGACTTGTAAACTAAAACTTCTAAATCAAAGTAATATGAGAGAAGTTCAACTTACTTCACAAGGGATCATGATACCTCAGCTGTACAACTTTTTAATAAAAATGTAGACACTGCACTACAGTGAACAGGCTGAGCCGAATACACAGTCCATTGTGAAGGCCAACCCAACTGTATACTCATCAACATGACTGACAATCACGAGGACCTGATCAGTCTTCTAATGTCAATCATCAAACTACAAACCATCCAATTTCTGAGCACAAGCTTTAAAAGCTCTGGAAAAATTCATAAAGTGTTTAAAAATTTGCATTAATATGCAATTTGAGTTTACAGAAACTGCAAGAAAATTATATTTTCATTAATATTTATGTGTTTTTACTTTATATATGTGAAGATAAATTGATTTACTATTCAATAAATAAAAAATGAAGTAAAAACCATGCAATTAGTCTTAACTTTGATTAAAAAATAAAGAAACAAAACAGATTACATTTGGAATTGCTGCACAGTATTATGATACTTTATAAATATTTCTTTAAATTCAGGTCCCACTTACCTCTATGATGGATTTAATTCCATTCTCAACCTATTTTAAATTGCTTGTCCTTTTCTGTGTGTCTGTCTGATCAGAATTAGAACCCAGCTTAACTCCTACATCGCATTGGATGAATATCTACATTCTGTAACTCATTTGTATTCCCAGCGCTGCAGTATTTTTTAGCATTTCTAAATATCAAAATATTTCTTATAATCCAATGTAAAAACCATCGAAATAAATACAGTCTTGTGAATTGGTAACAGTTTCTTCTCTGTGTAGATTCTTATGGAGAAGATTAGCTTGTGCATAAGAAGATTATTATTTGAGACGTCTGTACTCCACATAATTAACCCATAGATTACAGCATGTACAAAGATTGTAGACCAAAGGCTCTCACTATTTTGCTTCTGAGGGCCCTTCAAATGTTATAAAATTTCCATAGACCCTCAATGTCATCACATATGTATTTTTTCTGCTTAAAATTCTCTTAGGGCAACAAAGGCTGCTGTTTCTACCTCAGCAATGTAGAAATTGCCAGACTCATCACACACACTTCAATTATCACCACATCAAGTGTTTCGGTTCTCTTTTGGATTTTCAAACAATTTTTTTTCCTCATTTCAATTTTTTTAAAAAATGCAATAAAAAAGACATGCAGAATCATAGAGTAGAGAAGAGGCCATTTAGCCCACTGAGTCTGTACCACTGAAACTATGCTAAATCTACACTTTCTAGCACTAGACACATAGTGTTGAACCTTTTGTCTGTATGTTTTATCCATCAAACGTCTCACAGTAGCGTCTAGGTCAATGTTTATTCCTGACAATTCTAGGGTATCGTTAGAAGTTTGAAATCTGAGATGCTTGGAACATAGGGTAAGCAATCAGTATGGCCTTCAATACCTTCTTTGGTATAGCAAGTTATCTGCCCATTTAGCATATTTGAAGAGGGCCTGTAGAATTAAGCCTGTGGCTTTCCCACCTACCCTGACCTATTCGCATATTATGGTGCTGACAGTGTCAGGTAATTGCCTGTCCTTAGGCCTATTCTGGGCATTGGCTATTTAAGCGAATAATTCCACCTCCACCATTATTTTACAGGGGAAGGTGGAGCCAGATGCATAGTCCAGCAGCTTGCAGACTATGGATTGCTGTCAAGCAAAAAATGGTGACACCTGCTTTGAGAATCTCCTGGGTCCATCAGAGACCATCCACCCTTCCACACAAAATCATTCTACTCCTTTAGCCCTCTCTTGCTGGCCTTCCAAATTCCTTATTCGCCTTGCTGAATCTGCCAGTTATGCCTGTCCAAAATTTCAGAATTACCTTTAATATTTAGGCTCCAACAATTCTTCCTGGGAAATGCCTGTAGTCCAGCTGTAGCCATCAGTGTGCATTTGATTCTGGCTGCTGGGACTATAGACCTGCCATACAAACAGATTGGCTAGCAGCTGCCTAAAGCAGAATTTATTTTCGGTTGGGAAGGGAAATTCTATTCTGAATTATTCAGGTCTGCTTCAAGCATAAAATGGCAACCAGCTTTTGGGTGGATGGGCCTGCAACTGACTTGTTAGTGAGGGGCAGACTGAATACAATAGCTCATAAAATCCAGCCATGGACTCACTGGTGCAGAATGAATGAGGTTAGTTACTAAAGGGCAAATAGCATTTCGTGACGGTATCACAGTTTGAAGATAGCAGGAAAAGAATGGATGGTGGGAGCAGTGAATTCAATTGTGCAGAATATTTAAGTAACCTTGCCACACTGTTTTACATTTACTAGTGGTCAGCATCAATCTTAATAGTTTCCTAATGTGGAGATCATTAATTTCTATTTTTGTTGGTTTCAGATCTCTAGCATCTGCGGTTCTTTGTTTTAGAAACATTCAATCATGGGATGTCAGAACTGAATGATCAAAATTAGAGGTGGTGATATAGATTGGGAGAATTTGGGAGCATGGGGTGGAAGTCAAAGAACATTTGCTTCAATTATACTGGGGGAGTGGATACAGTAACTGACTCAAGTGTTATATCACAAAGACACGCAAGGAAAAGATGAAAATGCTAGGAAGAGCTAGAAAGTTCAGATAATAGGATTACTTCTTTGCACGTAGTGTACTGGAAATTTGAAATGTTTCTGTACAGAATGCTATTGAAGCTTGGGCAGTTGAAAATTTCAAAACTGAAACTGATCAACTTTGAAACATTGGCACAAGAGTAGGACATTCAGCCCCTGCAGCCTGTTCATTTCATGAAATCACATCTGATGTGTGGCATGATTCCATATATCTACCTTTTGCCCACATCCCTCAAATCTTTGCTTAACAAAATGTTATCTACCTCAGATTTAAAATTAACAAATGATCCAGCTTCAACTGCTGTTTATGGAACAGAGTTCCAAACAGCCACCATCCTGTGTGAAATGGACTGACCCTAATTCTCAGATTATGTCCCTGTATTTTTGTATAACTATATAATCATATAGTCATACAGCATGTAAACAGACCCTTGTGGTTCAACTTATCAATGCTGACTAAGTTTCCCAAACTAATTTATGCCCATTTGCATCCATTTGGCACATATCCCTCTAAACCTTTCCAATTTATGTACCTGTCCAAATGTATTTAAATGTTGTAATTGTACTTGTATCTACCACTTCCTCTGACAGTTCATTTCAAATATGAACCACTATCTGTGAAAAAATTGCCCCCAGGTATCTCTTTTTCCTTTTACCTTAAAATTTTGTCCTTTTGTTTTTGACTCCCGTAGCATAGGGAAAAGACCTTTGCTATTCACCTAATCTATACTCCTCATAATTTTATAAACCTCAACTACCTATGATCCAGTGAGAGGTCCCAGATTAATCAGCCTCACCTTATAAAAAAAACCCTCTAAATCTTGATGATCACCTTCTAAATTGTTGAGAAAAAAAGGCCTAAATATAAATAATTTATCCTCAAAACCTAATGCCTGAAGTTCATTGTACTTCATTGAACCTACATTGTATAAACCTACATTGTACTTCCTTCAAGGCCAATATATCTTTTCTAAGTAAGATCTGCTCAAAGTACTCCACGTTTGGTCTTATCCAGGTGTTGAATGATAGCAGCATTTTGTTTGGTTAGTCCAGGCTAAATGTGTGAATCTAGTTGAATGGAGTTGATACAGATCAGTCATGCTGAATGTTGGCAAGTTGGCTGGGTTGAACGATTCCTCTTCCTATACACCAACTGCTCCACTAGTCACATAGCTCTGAGTTACCATGGATTGAAACAATTTCAACTGTACGGATATCTAGCTGACTATCATGGTTTGAATTTCATCTTACTGTTGTGACATCTGAATATCTCAATAATTTGTGATAAATTTTATTCTTCTCAAAATGGTTTTCATAGCAAAGACAGGAATTGCTGGAAAAAAAACCTCAGCAGGTCTGGCAGTGAAAGTGAAGTTAATGTTTTGGGCCCAGTGATCCTTCACTGAGAACAGTCACTGGGTTCGAAACGTTAACTCCGCTTTTTCACCACAGATACTGCCAGACCTGCTGAGTTTTTCCAGCAATTTCTGTTTGGTTTTTATTTCCAGCAGTTTTTTTTACTGAGTGTAAAGGTTTTACAGTTCACTAACTCTTTAAACATACAAACCAATAAAAACAGAAGTTTCTGGAAAAGTTCAGCAAGTCTGGCAGCATCTGTGCAGAGAAATCAGAGTTAATCTTTTGAGTCCGGTGACCCTTCCTCAAAGGGTTCCTCAGAACAATCCGAGGAAAGGTCACCGGACCCGAAAGGTTAACTCTGATTTCTCTGCACAGATGCTGCCAGACCTGCTGAGCTTTTCCAGCAACTTCTGCTTTGGTTTCTTAACGTACAGATGTTTTTCCCATTCATTAAATATAAAAAATAAACATTGTACTTTTAATGTACATGCAAATATCATTGCTTACATATTTCGAGTGCAGTAAAATAGTTTAAATAAACAAATAATTGTCTAATCTCTATCGTCTCGCATTCACTGCAAAAGTAATACGGGAGAAAATCGCAAACTAATAGGATTGAGAGTAATAATCTAATTAAGAATAATCTTTAGTGTACCGGCTGTCGCCATCCTCTTTCTCCGAGTTCATATTTCTGTGCTTCATTAACTTCGAAAGAAGGCGGTGTACTGAAAATACTTTACTTGGAACTCGTCATCTTTTCTAAATTCAGGATAACCCGAAATGAACAGCAAAATGTCCACATTGTTATTCCGGGAAAACTCTTGCTCCTTGCATTGGGAGAAGAATAATCACATAGTTCTGTCATAGTCGTCGGAAAACAGTATGACCCTAATGGGAATGAAATTGCAAAATAAAATAACACGTTTCATTTTCTATGAATTCATTCATACGTAACCGCTATGAAGAAGATGAAAACATGTCAGGAGTGGGATTCGAACCCACGCCTCCAGAGGAGACTGCGACCTGAACGCAGCGCCTTAGACCGCTCGGCCATCCTGACTTACACGGAATACTCGTGAATCTGTCCCTATAAGAGCTCTCGCGAGAGTGTGAATGTAGTGTTAGCAAAACCGTCTCTTAGTAACGATGAGCTCGCTGAAAGTCAGCGATGTGAAGCAGGTGGCGCGGCTACAGGTAAGAGCCGTTAGTTTAGGTGGCTGGAAAACGGATTGGTCTTGCTGGAGGGTGACTTCTTCACCACAGGCCCTCATGTCCCCAAACTCAACTCGACTGCGACCTCACAACTCCACCTGAGATGAACCACAGAAAATAAATTGCCGACCCCTTTTCACGTTGTTATTGTTGGAAATCTCAGGCGGAAATACACGTGCCTATTTTCACAAACTTCCAATTTAAGTACTACAACTTGCACTTTAAATCAATGTTCATCTTACTTTCAAATTTAAGTTTGAGAAGCTTAAAATCGTAATACCGAATTAATAGTGTTGTGGTAGGTAATTTCATCATGATTCAAAGTTAGAGAGAAGACTCGCAACAAATATTTAATTAATTATTTATATTGTAGATGAGCCATCTTTAATTAACTCTAGTTTTTAATTTTGCTGAAAGGAAAACTACTGATTTTTTTTCCTCTTACACTCATCAGAAGTATCTCAAATTTCAACGATAACTCTATGAGAAAATTATTCTAATTGGCCGATATTTGGTACCAGATGAAATGTATTTTTAATGAATGAGTCTGAATCTTCTGCCCCACTGCATATGTCTGATATAGACTCATAAGGATTTTCTTACATACCTTAACACAATCCATCTCACACTCATTGACTTTTGAGATAGAGAAATCAAACATGCTCCCTTTCCTTGATGTGTTATTAGTTAAGAAATCTGCTCATAGTTTCTCCACTTAGCCTACCTTCACCAGTCACCATAAATATTTGGATTCGTAAACTTCCAATCATTTTAAGATTGGTTTTAGCAAGTATGTGAATAGGCCTTAGCTATTTGCTCACCTTGCAAGCATGATGCAGAAAAAGGTGGCATCAAAGCTACCTTATGGGACAATGGCTATTCTGATCAGACCATTATTCACTGTGTATTGCACAAACTTGCAAATGGGCAAAAGGCCACAACTTTCAGACTTGAATTACACTGGAAGGGCAAAATCTGTCAAAAATTTGAGTAATAGGTTAAGCAAGTCATTTCATACTGTTATGATGCAATGGTAATTTAAATGTAGGACTGCTGTTAGTCTACCACAGAATTGTCCAATATTATACATGAATTTCAGCACAGACAGTGCAATGCAGGTACATAGGCCATATGTATCAATGATTGGTTGATTGAATCAAAAGGCAGATTCCGTTGATAGTTTGTAATAGGCAGAGAACAGAATATACTCAACCAGGCTGCACTTGTGAAACCTAATATTAATATTAATGTATACTGTTAACTGTAATTCTATAATTGGGAAAAACTTGCTGGACAATCTGGAGTTTCTTTTATTCAGTCTTGGGATGTAGATGTTGCTAGCTGGCCAGCATTTATTGCCTGTCCCTAGTTGCCCATACGAAGGTGGTGGTGAGCTGTGATCTTGATCTGCAGCAGTGCTGTAAGTTGACTTGCAATGCCCTTAGAGAGAGAATTCCAGGATTTTGACCCAGTCATATAGTTTCAAGTCAGGATGGCAAAGGGCTTGGAGGGGAACGTGCACATGTTGGTGTTCCCACGTATCTGCTACCTTTGTACTTCCATATGAAAGTGGTTGTTGGTTGGGAAGATGCTCTATAAGGATCTTTGCTGAATTTCTTAATTACATCTTGGAGATAATGTACACTGTTGTGCTGAACATTGGTAGTGAAGGGAGTGAATGTTTGTGAATGTGGTGCCAATTGAGCGGATTGCTTTATACTGGATGGTGTCGAGCATCTTGAGTGCTACTGGAGCTGCACCCATCCAGGCACGTGGAGAGTATTCCATCACATTTATGCTTTGTAGATGGGGGACAGGCTTAGGGAGTCAGATGAGTACTCATTGCAAGATTCCTACCATCTGACTTGCTCTTTTGGCCACTATATTTATATAGTGAGTCCAGATGAGTTTCTGGTCAATGGTAACCCACAGGATGTTGATAGTGGGGCATTTACTGTTGGTAAATGACCATTGAATGTCAAGGGGTGGTGGATAGATTGTCTCTGATTGTTGACAGTCATAGCCTGGCATTTGTGTGGAGTGAATGTCACTTGTCAGCCTAAGTTTGGATATAGCCTAGATCTTATCGCATGTGAACATGGACTGCATCAATATCTGAGAAATTAAGAATGGTGCTGAAAATTATGCAATCATCAGCGAAAATCCCAAATTCTGACCTTATGATGGAGGGAAGGAAACATTATTGATGAAGCAGTTGAAGAAGATTGGGCCTCGGACACTTCCTGAGCAGCTCCTGCAGAGATGACCAGGAACTGATAAGACTGACCTCCGACAACCACAACCATGTTCCTATGTGCCAGGTATGACTCCAGTCAGCAGAGAATTTATCTCCAATATCCATTGATTCCAGTTTTGCTAACAGCTACATTAACAAAACATACATGATAATGTGGCTCATTTACACTTGCCAGCAATGAATACATTCTGACCCAGAGATTTGTTCTCTGAAAACCAGAGTAATATATTCATCTTTGCATCATTGGACTGAACATGTTGCTGCGCATCATTATGCTTCATCAGTTTTACACCTGCACTGTGTGCTAGCAACTGACACAGCAAAAAGTCTACACATGCTTCAGTCAGTTAGGCATGTCTTGCAGTCAGAGTGGAGTAATATTCATTCACATCATTTTCAGTTAGGGGCTCCTGGCACAGTAAGTTAAAGACAAGAGATACAGAAATTGCTGAAGAAACTCAGCAGGTCTGGCAGCATCTAAGAGAAAAAAGTAGAGCCAATGTTTTGGGTCCAATGAATCTTATTTAGAACTGATTGTATCCAGGGAATGATGGAGACACAGGAGTTGGCGGGGGGAGGGGGTGTATAAGAAGTAAATGATTGGTGAAAATAGAGCCTAGAGAGAGAAACAGCAACAGGGCACACAGTGGATGGAATGGACAGTGGTGAGCTGGGGAGAAAGATAAGTTGATAATAAGGTACATTAGTCAGTGAAAATGGGCTGACTGTGATGAAAGCAGTCCATATCATGACATGGATAGGGGAATGGGGGGGTAAAGGACATGGATGAAGGTGTTCAGACCGATAAATAATTGAGCTTGATATTGAAATTTGGAGACTCGGTAGTCCTCAAGATGCATTTTATTTTAGTTTGTGCTGGAGCACTGTATAGAGCATGAGACAGAAATGTTGTCCAGGACTGTTGATATGTTGAGTGGCAGGCAACAGGAAGCTCAGGGTCATTTTTGTGGACAGAACATAGGTGTTCTGCAAAGCTGTTACCTAGTCTGCATTTTGTCCCCCCTGTGTAGTGGAGATCACACTGTGAGCATGAATAAGGCAGACCAGGATTGATTAAAGTGCAGGTAAATTACTGCTTCACATGATAGGTGTGTCCGAGCCTTTGATAGTGAGGAAGGAGGAAGTAAATAGGTTCATGTTGCATCTTCTGCAATTGTAGGGGAAGGTGCCATGGGGATGTGGAAAGATGTTGGGAGTGGAGTAGAAGTGAGCTAGGATGTCTCAGAAGGAATGGCCTCTACGGAATTCTGACAAGAGAGGGTATGGGAATGTGTGTCCGGTGGTGGTATTCCACTAGAGGAAGTGAGAATGGCAGCTTATAATCCTTTGAATGTTGGCAAATGTTGCCACTGGATGGTGGCAAGTGAGGACAAGGAGGATCCGATTGATGTTGTGGGAGGGAAGAACATAGAACATTACAGCATAGTACAGGCCCTTCGGCCCTTGGTGTTGCACCGACTTGTGGAAACCAATCTGAAGCCCATCTATCCTACACTATTCTATTTTCATCCATATGTTTATCCAATGACCATTTAAATGCCCTTAAAGTTGGTGAGTGTATTACGCAGGCAGTGTGTTCCGTGCCCCACTAGTCTCTGAGTAAAGATACTATCTCTGACATCTGTCCTATATCAATCACCCCTCAATTTAAAGGTACATCCCCTCATGCTTGCCATCACCATCCGAGGAAAAAGGCTCTCAATGTCCACCCTATCTATTCCTCTGATTATCTTATAGATCTCAATTAAATCACCTCTCAACCTCCTTCTCTCTCATGAAAACAGCCTCAAGTCCCTCAGCCTTTTCTCATAAGACCTTCTCTCCATACCAGGCAACATCCTGATAAACCACTTTTGCGCACTTTCCAATGCTTCCACATCCTTCCTATAATGCGGCGACCAGAACTGTACACAATACTTCAATGCAGCCGCACCAGAGTTTTGTACTCTTGCAGCATGATCTCGTGACTCCGAAACTCAATTCTCCTACCAATAAAAGCCAACACACCAAATGCCTTCTTAACAATCCTATTAACCTGAGTGGCAACTTCCAGTAATGGGCTAATTATTCCTGTTGCTCCTTCCAAAGTGAATCACCTCACACTTTTCCACATGAAACTCCATTTGCCACCTCTTAGCCCAGCTGTGCAGCTTACCTATGTTCCTTTGGTACCTGCAACATCCTTCAGCACTGTCCACAACTTCACCGACCTTAGTGTTATCTGCAAATTTACTAATCCATCCTTCTATGCCCTTATCTAGGTAATTTATAAAAATGACAAACAGCAGTGGCCCCAAAACAGATTCTTGTAGTACACCACTAATAATTGAACTCTAGGATAACCATTTCCCATCAACCACCACCCTCTGTCTTCTTTCAGCTTAATCCCATGCCTCCGTATTTTCTCCAATAACCTACCGTGGGGAAGCTTATCAAACACCTTACTGAAATCCATATACACCAGACCCTCCCATGTCCTAAGAGAAAGTGTGAAGGCACAAATGTGGGAAATGGGTGGACATGTCTGAGGGCCCTGTCAACCATGGTGGTTGGGAATCCTCGGTTGAAGAAAAAAGTGGACATTTCTGAGGACTCCCTGTGAAAGGTGGCATCATCAGAATAGAAGTGACAGAGACATGAAACTGAGAGTATGGAATGGGTCTTTACAGAAAGTATGAGGATGTACAGTCCAGGTAATTGTGGGAGTTGGAAGGTTTGACATGAATAGTAGTGGTTAACCTGTACCCAGAAATGGAAACAAATGTTGAGGAATGGAAGGGAGGAGTGAGATAAACTAGATTCCAGATGAGAGATGGAAGCAGCACCCATCATTGATATACTGGAGAAAGAGTTGTGAGGAGGGACCAGGTAGAATGTTCCATGTGCCCCACAAAGACATATAACAGAGGCTATGTGGGAACCGTGGCCATACATTTGATCTGAAGAAAGTCAGAGGAGTTAAAGATGAAGTTGTTTAATGTGAGGACGAGCTTGGCCCAATGGAGGAGGTGTACGGGGACAGTTCAGATTTTTTTTTTTGAGGAAAAGTGGAAAGCCTTGAGACCACTCTGATGGGAATTGCACATCCATGATAAAGAGGTTGCTGGTGCTTGTGAACTGAAAATTCTGAAAGCAATGTAAAGTATCAGAACTCATTATTGACTTTCGGCGGGATATTACTCATGCCCCCCTACACATTAACAGCACAGTGATGGAATGAGGGGAGAGCGTCAAGCTCCTGGGAGTGGTCATTACCAACAAACTTTCTTGAACTCTTCACGTGGACACACTGGTTACAAAGGCCCAACAACGTCTCTTCTTTCTCAGGCAGCTGACGACGAATGCCCGTGCCAACTTTTGTAGGTTCGCCATTGAGAGCATTCTGTCTGAATGTATCACTACCTGGTATGGCAACTGTATCATTCAAGATCGGAGATGGTTACAGAGAGTGGTGAACTTGGCCCAGACAATCACAAAGGCCAACCTCCCATCTATAGAATCCATCTTCCAGGCCCGCTGTCAAGGAAAGGCCGCCAGCATTCTCAATGATCCATCCCATCCTGGCAATGCTTTTTTACAGCCTGTACCACATGGGAGAAGTTCCATGCACCAGCCGGTTTCGAAACAATTTCTACTCTACTGTTTTAGAATACTGAATGGACTCACAATCTCTTAGCAATTGCCTGTACCTGTGTTTTGTTTTGCCGCTGTTTACCAATATTTACTAATCTATGCTATTTAACTTTGTGATTTGCCTGTATTGCACGCAAAACAAAGCTTTTCACTGTGCCTCGGTACACATGACAATAAATCCAATTCAATTCAATTCAATTCAGAAGAAGCAAGGATAAAAGTGGGAAGAAATGAATTGTGAAGCACAGTGCAAGCTGGAAGAACAACACCTCATTTTCCACTTTTGTGCCCTGTAGCCCTCCAGACTCAATATCAAGTTCAATAATTTTAGGGCCTGAACTCTCCCAAGTCCTATCCACCAACTCCACACGCCAGCCTTGTTAGCACATTGTCTGCCATCACACAATCCATTGTTAGCTACTAACAGACTCCATTAACAGCTATTTAATCTCCCAGCCAGATCATTATCTATTCCATTGTTTGTCCAACCATTATTTTCTCTCTTTGGGCTCTATCCCCCCTATCATTTGCTCCTTACCCCTTTCTCGCAACCTATCTTCTGCACATAAACCACCATTTTCCTAGCCACCATCAGTTCCAAGGAAGGATCACTGGACTTGAAATGTTAACTCTGATTTCTCTTCACAGATGCTGCCAGATCTGCTGAGCTTTTCCAGCAATTTCTGTTTTGTTGTTGAAGAGATGAATTCTGTAGGGCAGGAGGAAGCAGAAGCGATAGAGGTTCACAGGCAAACCTGCTTGTGGATTTTGGGAAGGAGGTAGAAGCAGGCTGTGCGGGGTTGAGGACTATGAGCTTAGAGGCAGTAGGGGAAAAGATTCTCCCAATAAAATGAGATTAGTGACCATTGTGGACACAGTAGCCTGATGTTCAGTGGTGGTCTCATGGTCCGAGGGAGACAGAATGAATCATCTGAGAGCTGAAGCACAGCATCCACAATGTAGAGGTCAGTATGCCAGGCAACAACAGCACAACCCTTGCCTGCAGGGTTGATTACAAAGTCAGGGTTAGGTCTGAGAGCACTGTCCACCCAGTTCAGAGGGAGTTAGGTTGGAATGAGAGAGGGAAGCAGAGCAATTAAGGCGACCAATGTCACATTAACAGTTCTCAATTAACAGTTCGAATGCAAGTAAAAGACCGAGGGGTGAGGGTGATGTCCAGGTGGAGGGGAACCGTTGGTGGCAGGTGAAGGGTTCTGTCGGTCCGTGAAAGGATTCCTCTCCAAAGAAATGGACATGGAAGCAAAGGCGATGGAAGAAGATTTCAACGTCATATCATGCCCAAAATTAATTGAGGTAGGATGCAGAGGGATAAAATAAGACCTTTGTTGAGTGCAGAACATGATTTTGATTTTATTGTCATGTGTAATTTACAGTAGGAATACAGTAAAATACAGTGAAAAGCTTTCATTTGTCGCCATGCAACAGCACCATTTTGAATAATTTAAAAATAAGGAAGAAAATAGATATAGCTTGAGAAGAGCCCATCAGTCCTAAGCCAGCTCATCACAGTCAATGATACCTGTGCTACCATGCCTCTACCACTGCTTCACTGCCATCTACACTGGATTCAACTGATACTGAAGTTGCTGATCCTCAAGCACCATCTTCGCGGACGGATACCCCTTTACTACTGCATCACAGCTGCCTGTGCCAGACCAACCAACATCAGAGATGTGTTTCTCATCGCTAGGCCCACCCTGTTCATCAACGTTGCCATAATGCCCTTGTGTCACAGCCTCACTGCTGCCAGCATCAGACCCAACCAACAATGAAGTCGCTGATCCTCAGGTGCCATGTTGCCTCTGCCGATGTAGCAGCTGCCGATTCCAGGTCCTGTCCTTGCTCCAGAAAAGTAAGTAGGGGTTCACTCTGTTCCATGCTGGACCCATTCAAGGGCCTGTTTGAGATCCATGGTAGGTCCACTTGAGGTCTGCACCTTGGGCTCAGCTCAAGACCATTTGATGCCCCACCCCAGGTCCGTTGAGGTCCGCCACTCTTCTCTCACTGCCACCAATGCCTTCCAAGCTCAGGGCAAGATCAGTAAGTTTAAAAAAAAAGAGAGGGTGGATAAAAAAGAAAAAAAAGCAAAGCAGTTGGAGTGGCAAGCTCTGGCACAGGAGCCCTATTCCCAATCTTTAACCAGATCCGGATCAGAGAGCATAACAAATAACTGACATGTCAAGGGCAGCTTCTGAGGAGATGTACTTTAGATTAGATTAGATTAGATTAGATTCCCTACAGTGTGGAAACAGGCCCTTCGGCCCACCATGTCCACACCGACCCTCCGAAGAGCAACCCACCTAGTCCCATTCCCCTACGTTTACCCCTGACCAATGCACCTAGTACTACGGACAATTTAGCATGGCCAATTCACCTGACCTGCACATCTTTGGACTGTGGGAGGAAACCAGAGGATCCGGTGGAAACCCACACAGACACGGGGAGAATGTGCAAACTTCACACAGACAGTTGCCCAAGGCAGGAATTGAACCCAGGTCCCTAGTGCTGTGAGGCAGCAGTGCTAACCACTGAGCCGCCCCACAGAGATTAGATACACTACAGTGTGGAAACAGGCCCTTCGGCCTAACAAGTCCACACCAACCCTCTGAACAGTAACCCACCCAGACTCATTTCCCTCTGACTAATGCACCTAACGCTATAGGCAATTTAGCATGGCCAATTCACTGTGGGAGGGAACCGGAGCACCCGGAGGAAACCCACGCAGACACGGGGAGAATGTGCAAACTCCACACAGTCACCCAATCGAACCTGGGACCCTGGTACTGTGAGGTAGCAGTGCTATCCACTGAGTCACCGTACTTGGGACAGTAAAAGTCAGGTCCATCTCTTTCTTGGGAGTGGTATTGCAAATGTTGGGCAGTGGATCACTGATAATCCCTGTACATTTTTTGGTGCTGAGTGGACCTCTGAAATAGAAGCGTGCGGAAGTAGAAACAATGCATTGGCATGCTGATCACCATGAGTGGAGTCAGGCAGTTAAGAGGAAATAAAACAAAGAACTGTGGATGCTAGAGATCTGAAACACACAGAAACAAAATTTGCTGAAGAAACTCGGCACATCTGGTAGTATGTATGGAGAGAGAATAGTTAATATTTCAAGTCTAATGACTCTTCAACTGTTCTGCAGCTTTTGTGAGCTTAGAGGGAATGTTGTCTTAGCTCTTTCTGCCCTATTATGGACCATTTTCTCCTGGGGTGAAAGAAAAGAATATATCAAGTGAGATGCAAATGGGTAGCACAGCAATGGGGAAAAGGTGGGGAGGTGTCTCAAATGAGTGATTCAGAGACGGAGAGTAAGTTGGCAATATGTGGGGAACTGGGTGTTTGAGAGTGAGTGAGTGAAGATGTTGCCTTGGCGGGAGGTGGGTGCAGTGGCAGTGATAGACTGAGTATGAGGTAGGAGAGAAAACATGCACTTAACCTTGGCAAAACAGGAACGGTCATTGACCTTCTTCCTACACTGTTGGACATTCCTCCGGACAGCTCAGACTGGTTGATGACCTCAGACAAGGCTGGCTCAGTTTGGTATTGTGGTCTCCACTAGCAGTCCTGAAGAAGTCTGCACAACCCTGTCCACCAGGACCTCCAGGTTCCTGTTCTCAAAGTGGAGTGCCAGTTTCACCTTGACTGTCATACCTGTGGCAAATTCCATGAACTTCGAGCACTTGTCAGTTCCATTATGGCCTTTCAAATATGGAGCTAGCGCCAAGGTTAAAAGTATATTCTGGCATATCCCGTCAGTGGTGAGTTCTTCAGACTAAAATTGGAAAAGAGCAGAGTCATAGAGGCATGGTGGATTGTTAATAAGCTGAGTTTGGGATGATAGATTGAGGGAACTGACTAGGTAAGCCTTACTAAGACAAACCTGAGATGAAACCATACTCAGATGAAAATTATACTTAACTAGAGTATTGTAGGCTTCAGCCCAGGAATTCTGTATCATGTAACTCACCATATGACTCCCAGAGCCTGTCCATTATCTACAAGGCACAGGTCAGGAGTCATGATTTGGAGATGCCAGTGTAGGACTGGGGTGTACAAAGTTAAAACTCACACAACACCAGGTTATAGTCCAACAGGTTTAATTGGAAGCACACTAGCTTTCGGAGCATCGCTTTTTCATCAGATGATAGTCACCTCATGAAGGAGCGACGCTCCTCAAGCTAATGTGCTTCCAATTAAACCTGTTGGACTATAACCTGGTATTGTGTGATTTTGAACCCAGGTCAGGAGTGTGATGGAACACTCCCTATTTGCCTGGCTGAGTGCAGCTCCAACTACTTTCATTAAACTCAACACCATCCAAGACAAAGCAGCCCAGTAAACTTGCAACTCCTCTACCACTTCCAACAGTAGTGGAGTGTACCATTTACAAAATACTCTGTAACAACACACCATAGATCCTTCAACAGCATTTTCTTAAATAATGTGCCATCACCTAGAAATACAAGGACTGCATATGCATAGGGGTCATCACCACCTTCCAGTTCCCTGTGACAAACATCCTGAATTGTAACTATCACCCTCACTGTTGCTGGGTCAACATTCTGAAACTGACTTCCTAACAACACTGTGGGTGCATCTAATCCCCAGTGGATATGTAGACAGCTCAAAACTACCTTCTCAATGGCAGTTCAGGATGGACAACATCCTCATTCTGTGAACAAGAAAACCTGGAGTTTTCCAATATATATAGCAGCTATTCTTTTAAAAACCTACATTCCTGCAATGCTTCAGTGGTATGATTGAAGTAGAGTTACACAGAACTTGAATATTCTATGTTCTGACACGAGTCTGTGGTTGAGATGCTGTAATCAACCTCAGAATTCCTAAGTTATAGGGGAGGAGATTTTGTGGAATTGGAGATCAGGAAGAAAAGAAAATGCATTTTAATATTTGTGCATTAACTATGAACAGATCATGTGTTAAATTCGTTTAGTGCACATTGTGCATGATAGAATGGAGTTGCCCTGAAATTTGTGGTAGTTGCATAACATGGGATTGATTTTACTGAACTGCGCTATGCAATATCTTGGACAAAGTTGCCCTACCAGAATGTTTCATATTTTGTTCTATAATCTCAATTTAATGTAAACATTGTTTGAAAAATTTTATCACTAAACACAGAGGAGCCTCAATTATCCGGCATTCGATTACCCGAATTTTGGGTTATCCGAACAACATCGCAAGGTCCTGATGCTTGGCTAAACTGTATTATTTGGTGTTTGATTATCTGAACAAAATACTCCCCATCCATGTCATTTGGATAATCGAGGTTCCTCTGTAAACTTTTATTTTTATTTGTTTTCTCTTAGAAAGAAGCTGGCCGTTGTAATTTAGTTAAATTGCTAAAATGGGAAGATTTTGATGAAGAAAAAGACTTAAAACCGGGTATTCTTCTTGACTATTTGTACAATGCTATTATACTTGCTGCTGGGAAAGGATTTCCATGGCCCAGTGTGGCTCTGGCAGCACAATTTTCAGAGGAACTACTTTTCGAAACAGAAGGTAATACTGAAAAGCATGTTATTGTCATTTTCTTTTCTTGTACATTTAGCTCCAAGATACAACTGTTTAAGGGGCTGCCCTGATTAATGATTTAGAGACCTAGGACAATTACTTCGGTTTTTAATATTCTAGTACATGACCCAGTGTATTGTAATCTAGGACTTGGCATTAATGCTAACTGTCATCCTATTGGAAATATGAAAGCATTATTCCTAGCTAAGAATGTGCAAACATGAGAGTCTAAATGATAATAAAAGACACCGGTTCATAAATATGTTTAAAATTCGTATGAAGTTGTAGAGTTTGGAGTGAAAAACAAAAAGGCAGAATAATATTTAAATACGTTGGGAAATGTGCATGTACAAAGGGATCTTGGCATCCTTGTACACCAGTCAATGAAGGTAAACAGGCAGTCACAGCAGGTAACCTGGAATATAAATAGCGTATTGACCTTCGTTGCAAGAGGATTCAAGTTCCGAAGTAGAGATGTCTTACTATAAGGGGCCTTCGTAACACTGCACCTGAGGTATTAGGTGCAGTTTAGGTCTCTCTACCTGAGAAAGGATAACTTGCCATAGAAGGAGTGCAGCAAAGGTTTACTAAGCTGAAACTGGAAATGGCAAGACTATCATATGAAGAGATTTGTTGGATTGTATTCGCTAGAGCTTAGAAGAATGAGAGGAGAACTGATTGAAATATATGAAATTCTAAAAGGGCTGAACAGACTAAATGCTGGGGGATGCTTCCCCAGGTTGGGGAATCTGGAATCAGGGGTCACAGTCTCAGGAATTAGAGTAAGCTATTTAGACTGAGATGAAAATTCGTTTCTTCACTAAGAAGGTGGTCAACCAGAGGTTGTGAAGACAAGTCACGAGTATATTCAAAAAAGCAATTGATAATTTTTTCAGCTACTAATGACATCAATGGGTGTCAGAAAGAAAGAAAGGAGGAGTATGGCATTGAGATAGAGCATCAGCCATGATCATATTGAATGGCAGAGTAGGCTCAAAGGGAAAAGGGCCTACTCCTGCTCCTAAGTTTCTATGTTTCTATATTGTTCCTCAACAGTTTTTAAAATTAGTTTAAAGATGCAACCAGTTTCAGGTTTCTTAATGCTTTAAGTTTTGTATTTCCATTCCTTGACATTATAGCATTTCTTTGCTCTACCTCCCATGATAGGTGTACAGCTTTTCATAAAGATCTTATTGCAGTACTGCTGTTTTGTGCATTTTCTGCCAAATTAATTAGAAACTTAATTTGCATTGCAACTGATTGGCTCAAATTAAAGCTAATCACTAATGAATGGAGATCAGGGATGTCACCCTGAAGGTGCTGCGAAAGCTTCAAAGCTAGAAATACATGACAAATTAAAACATAATCTCCTGTGAGCATCTTACACTGTGAACATAATAAGAGAAAAGTCTAGGGTGAGACATGTTTTATATTTTTCCTCATTTAAGAATACACAAGGATGGGGATTAAAGTACAGTTGCAAGCATGATTTGTAAATGCTACTTTGCTGAGGTACTCACATGTGCTAGTCTGGGTTTATGCAATAGTGTTCTGTGAAAGTCACAGTTGGAGAACTATCCAGTAATCACCCTGAGTTGCCGATATAGAATTCTTGCTCTGAGTATTAAAGGATTAAAGGGATTTCAGTTAACCTGCAAAGCAAAGAATCCAAAACCAACTGCTCAATTTATCAGACATGACACAGGGACTGATCTGTGTATCTTATAATTTTTATTTTTTGTTGGACTCACTTCTCATTTCTAATATCTATGTATATATGTTGTATTGGTATTTCTTCCTGCATTAAGTAACAACTAAACTTAGTCTTTTAACTCAACAAATCCTGGTAAAATTAGCTCATTTGAAAACATAGATTCATTTGGTTTGGGAGAAAGGTATCATCAAGTGAAGGATCAACTTCTCTGTAACTTTTCTTGCTGTTGAATGGGCCTTTGAAGCCCATATGCAACATTGGCTTCCAGAGCTGAAGCCATATATCATCAGAACAATTGATGTATGTGGATTGCGCAGCTTTAAGGAAGTGTTGGAGGGGATCTTTTTTGATTGACCTTGTTATGAATAACCGTAGAAGGTTTGATTTCAGTAAGGCCTTTGATAAGGTTCCACATGGTAAACTGCTCTAGGAGGTTAGATCGCATGCAATCCAGGGGGAGCTGGCATATTGGATACACGATTGGCTTGATGATAGGAACCAGAGGGTAAAAGTGAAAGGATGCTTATCAGACTGGAAGCTTGTGGCTAATGGAGTGTCTGAGGTCAGTGTTGGGCCCATTGCTGTTTGTTATCTATATTAATGATTTGGATGAGAATATACAAGGCATGATTAGTAAGTCTGCTCAATGGTTTGAGTTGTGGGGAGAAGTTGGACAAGCTAGGACTTTTTTCTTTAGAGTATAGGAAACTGAGAGGGGAATCTTATAGAAGTGTATAAGATCATGAGAGGCATGGATAGGGTGAATGCACTCAATCTTTTCCCCAGGGTTGAGGAATTGAGGACTAGAGGGTATCGGTTTATGGTTAGAGGGGAAAGAATAAAAGGAACCTGGAGGGGTGGGGGGCAGCTTTTTTTTTAACACAGAGGGTGGTACGCACATGGAATGAGCTGCCAGTGGAACTGGTTGAGATGGATACATTAACAACATTTAAAAGATGTTTGGACAAATACATGGATAAGAAAGGTTTAAAAGGATATGGGCCAAGTGCAGGGAAATAAAGTCAGAGTCTATGGACATTTTGGTCAGTATGGACCAGTTTGGGCCAAAGGGCTTGTCTCTGTGCTGTAGGGCTATGACTCTATGACTCTTAGAGATAAATCAAGAATGGGTGCTGGAGGTAGGGGGAAGGTGGTGAGTGGTTGAGTTCCTCCCTCTTATCCTTGAGCTTCATAATTTAGGGTATCCCATCTGGAACCGTAATACATTCGGAATCTTGCCTGAGCCCTGGTCATTATATAATGTATGAATGCAAGGATTTTAATTATCTGCATGTGTGTAAATTATAAGTTCAAGTTTCTTGAAACAGCTTTTCAGCAAATGGCAAGTTCTAACAAATTAATATACCGTGAATATTACCACAAATGTGTATGTATGTATATTTTATATAATATCTAAGAACATGGCCTTTCTACAAAACCTTGCTAATGTATCATTATTTTACAAAATAAACTGTTTAGATTATATTAATTATAACTCAAAATATGGAGGTAAGAACTCTTTTAATTTTTTTTTCGGATACTGCTCTTAAAATTAAGGAAAGGCTGGCAACAAAATGCCTGTACTGATTAAAAATTTCAGAAATTAATTTTTGATTTTATATTTGGTTTTGGTTTAATTGTCAAAACATATCCTTATATCAACGGCGAGATTAACTGAAGCACCCTATAATTCATGTTATAACTTTCACATTGAAAAGCTGGATTAATTACCTTGGCAAAGTCTTCATTCTTTGAGGGAAGCATTGTCCACATGGTGCACTTGCACTTCTTGCACTCGTTCTCTTGGCCCTTGGATATGCAATGTCTTAAAAGTTATTTCTAACATGTTCTTGGCTGTTTCTGTCATTTCTAAAAAGAAAGTCAACATATCTGAATCAAATAGGTTTGGTCAGTTCTAGACCATCTGGATATATTGTAAAATATCTTAATTTTGATATGATAGACCCCTGTTTTACAAACGTTATGAATGCATTTGGAAGAGTGAATTATGGTAAACCAGTTCAAGAGAGGTGGGCTAAAAGCAGACATTAGATTTCTACGGGCGGCACGGTGGCACAGTGGTTAGCACTGCTGCCTCACAGCGCCAGAGACCTGGGTTCAATTCCCGCCTCAGGTGACTGACTGTGTGGAGTTTGCACGTTGTCTGTGTGGGTTTCTTCTGGGTGCTCCAGTTTCCTCCCACAGTCCAAAGATGTGCAGGTCAGGTAAATTAGCCATGCTAAATTGCCTGTAGTGTTAGGTAAGGGATAAATGCAGGGGTATGGGTGGGTTGCGCTTCGGCGGGGCGGTGTGGACTTGTTGGGCTGAAGGGCCTGTTTCCACACTGTAAGTAATCTAATCTAATTGCCCTGTTCGGAGAGGGATGCAGAGAATTTTTCTCAAAAGATTGCATAACTTTGGAACTCTGCTTGAAAACGTGCTAGAAGTGGCATAATTGAATAGATTTTAAAGCAGAGAATGATAGCTTCTTGTTAGGCAAGGGTGTCAGGGTTATTGGAGTAAATGGAAATGCAGAATTTGAAGCACAAACAGATCAGTCATAACCTTACTGATGATGTGGAGGTGCTGGTGTTGGACTGGACTGGTCAAAGTTAGAAGTCACACGGCACCAGGTTTATAGTCCAACAGGTGTTTTTGAAATCACAAGCTTTCAGAGCACAGCCCTTTCATTGTGCAGTGAGAGAGAAGAGCACACAGACTCAGAGTTTATAGGCAGAGAGACCATAAGATCATGCAACTGGTATGAGTGAAGTGTCAGATAGTGAGTCTTTGCAGGTGACCAAGAGTGTTGGTCAGCGAGTAAAATGTCAACAGCTGAATAATCAGTGAAGGGATGACCTCTAATCTGATTAAGTGAGGCAGAGAGATAATTACAAACAATTAAAAATTAAGGATACAAACCAAATGACTGAAATAACATGGTAGGTATAAGAGTCGAATGTCTAACCAAAATAGTTATTAATTCAACACTGTACAAACTAATTAAGGTAGAGAGATCATAACAATTTTTCAAAGTGGTGGTGTCAAAACCGGACAGTAAGGAAGATATTACAGATACACAACTGTGTGGTGGGGTCACATGTAGTGCGACATGAGCCCAAGATCACCGTTGAAGGTAAGCATCCTCCAAGATGGACTTTGAGATACACAACAACATCTGACAGAGACTGACAGCCAAGTTCTGTATCCATGAAGACAGCCTCAACCGAGACTTGTTATCTGACACTCCACTCACCTCAGTTGTATGATCTTTTGATTTCTCTGCCTATAAAATGTGTCTCTGTGCTCTTCTGTCTCACTGCACCTGACGAATAGGCTGCGCTCCAAAAGGCTGTGATTTTAAATAAACCTGTTGGAATATAACTGGGTGTCATGTGACTTCTGACTATGTTCTTACTGAATAGCAGTGCCAGTTTGAGGGGCTGAATGACCTACTTTTGCTCCTGGTTTGCATGCATATATGCTAATGGATTCTAATTGGATCACAATGTAATTTTGTCCAGTTTTTGATGTTCCACTTTAAGAAAGTGTCAAGACCATGCAGAAGGTACAAAGGGAGGTGATAAGCTACTAATGCTGAAGAAAACACATAGGCTGATGCACTTTGATACATATTATTTTCATTTGAATACGTCTGTCCAAATTTTCAGTGTTCAGTGCTTGCAATATGAAATTCTAGAAGTGATACAATTAGTGGAACCGATGGAAGTCATTGATTTTTCATGACTGTTTCCACATATACTTCCATTATTGCTCATATTGGGTTTTTCCATCTCTTACATTTTCTACCTAAAAGCATCTAACCCTTCAATTCTTTGTAAGATAAAGGTCTTGTGGCATAGCATCTGAAACAGAAGCTTCAGATTCAAGTTGCGCTGCAATTTGATGGCCAAGGAAGGTACATTGATAATGTGTCAACTTGTAAGTCCTTTCAGCTTATACCAGTGGCAGGTGGTAAGAATGGGAGAGATTAAAGAACAAGGAACATTACAGCATAGGAACAGGCCCTTCGGCCCTTCAAGCCTGCGCTGATCCAGATCCTCTATCTAAACCTGTCGCATATTTTCTAAGGATCTGTATCCCTTTGCTCTCTGTCCATTCATGTATTTGTCTAGATACATTTTAAATGACGCTATCGTTCCCAGACCTACCACCTCTCTTGGCAACACATTCCAGACACCCACCACCCTCTGCGTGAAGAACTCTCCACGTATATCTCCCCTAAACTCTTCCCCTCTCACTTTGAACCTGTGACCCCCTAGTAACTGAGTCCTCCACCCTGGAAAACATTTTCTTGCTATCCACCCTGTCTACACCTCTCATGATTTTGTAGGCCTCAATCAGGTCCCCCCCTCAACAGCCTTCTTTCTGATGAAAATAATCCTAATCTACTCTACCTGTCTTCGTAGCTAACCCCCTCCACACCAGTCAACTTCCACAACCTCCTCTGCACCTTCTCCAAAGCATCCTCATCCTTTTGGTAATGTGGCGATCAGAACTATATGCAGTATTCCAAATGTGGCCAAACCAAAGTCTTAGACAACTGTAACATGACCTGCCAACCCTTGTACTCAATACCACGTCCGATGAAGGAAAGCATGCCATATGCCTTCTTGATCATTCTACTAACCTGTATTGCCACCTTCAGGGAACAATGAACTTGAACACCCAGATCTCTCTATACATCAATTTTCCCCAGAACTTTTCCATTTACTGTTTAGTTCGCTCTGGAATTGCAACTTCCAAAATGCATCACCTTGCATTTGTCTGGATTGAACTCCGTCTGCCATTTCTCTGCCCAACTCTCCAATCTATCTATATTCTGCTGTATTTTCTGACAGTCCCCTTCACTATCTGCTACTCCACCAATCTTAGTGTCATCTGCAGACTTGCTATTGAGGTAACCTACATCCTCCTCCAAATCGTTTATGTATATCACAAACAACAGTGGTCCCAGCACTGATCCTTGTGGGACATCATTGGTCACAGGTCTCCATTTTGAGAAGCTCCCTTCCACTACTACTCTCTGTCTCCTGTTGCCCAACCAGTTCTCTATCCATTTAGCTAGAACACCCTGGACCCCATGCAACTTCATCTTCTTCATCAGCTTATCATGGGGAACCTTATCAAATGCCTTATTAAAGTCCATGTATAGGACATCTACATCCCTTCCCTCATCAATCAACTTTGTCACCTCTTCAAAGAATTCTATTAGGTTTGTAGGGCATGAGCTACCATGCACAAAACCATGTACCTATCAATGCCCATTTTCTTCCAAATGGGTATATATCCTATCCCTATCTTCTCCAGTAGCTTCCCTACCACTGACATCAGGCTCACAGGTCTGTAATTACCTGGATTATCCCTGCTACCCTTCTTAAACAAGGGGACAACATTAGCAATTCTCCACATTTTCAAGGATGCTGCAAAGGTATCTGTTAAAGCCCCAGCTATTTCCTCAGTTCCCTCAGTGATCTGGGATAGATCCCAACTGGATCTGGGGATTTGTCCACCTAAATGCCTTTTAGAATACACAACACTTCCTACTTCCTTATGCCGACTTGACCTAGAGTAATCAAACATCTATCCCTAACCTCAACATCGGCCATATGTTGTGAATACCGACGCAAAGTACTCATTAAGAATCCCACCCATTTTCCCTGACTCCATGCATATCTTTCCTGCTTTGTTCTTGAGTGGACCAACCCTTTGAGGAGAAAGTGAGGGCTGCAGATGCTGGAGATCAGAGCTGAAAATGTGTTGCTGGAAAAGCGCAGCAGGTCAGGCAGCATCCAAGGAACAGGAGAATCGACGTTTCAGGCATAAGCCCTTCTTCAGGAATGAGGGAGCTTCCTCATTCCTGAAGAAGGGCTTATGCCCGAAATGTCGATTCTCCTGTTCCTTGGATGCTGCCTGACCTGCTGCGCTGGACCAACCCTTTCCCTAGTTACCCTTTTGCTCCTTATATGTGAATAAAAGGCTTTGGGGTTTTCCTTAACCCTGCTCAGTAAGGATATCTCATGACCCTTTAGCCCTCTTAATTCCTCATTTCAGATTGGTCCTACTTTCCCAATATTCTTCCAAAGCTTCGCCTGTCTTCAGTCGCCTAGACCTTATGTATGCATCATTTTTCCTTTTAGCTAGTCTCACAATTTCACCTGTCATCCATGGTTCCCTAATATTGCCATTTCTATCCCTCATATTCACAGGAACATATCTCTCTTCAACTCTAATCAACCTCTCTTTAAAAGTCTCCCACATTTCGAATGCAGATTTCTCTTCAAGCAGCTGCTCCCAATCTACATTCCCCAGTTCCTGCCAAATTTTGGTGTAGTTGGCCTTCCCCCATTTTAGCACTCTTCCTTTTGGGCCACTCTCGTCTTTGTCCATGAGTATTCTAAAACTTATGGAATTATGATCGCTATTCCCAAAGTAATCCCCCACTGAAACTTCAACCACCTGGCCAGGTTCATTCGTGGTAAATCATGTGATGGAAATAAATTGGAACCTATCTCATTCGCAATCCATAACTCCAGATAGCAACATGGATGCAAGTGTATCTTGCCACAGCAACTCCAACTGTACATTTGGCTGGATGGCCAGAATGGACCAGATTTACATCATTAGAATGTGGTTCAGCCCCTATTCTGACTGAGGTTGATTTGAGACTTTCCTCCATTCCTTACTCTGGTGTCTCTGTGGGCCAGACCTGCCTTTGGCAGAGAACTTCAAAAGAAAAAAAAGTGATCAATTTTTCTTATTGTTCAGAACTTGATACTGGGTAGCAGGTATTTGGGTGGGAGGGTAGCAAATGGGGACTCTACTATTTTCCTACCTCTGCTCCATTGCCGGAAGTGCCATGAACACTCTTCTATCCCTCCTCCAATTGAGGCAATTAATGCTGACTTTAAGGACCTCATTCCACCTTTGCTAGAATTTACTCAGTGGCAAGTAAGGGACCTGTCATCCAGGAAACCTGAAGACTAAATCTAGTTAGGGCTACTTATGGGCTGGTTCTCAATTTCATGCACTCAGTGCTTGTTTAAGGGACTCAGCATTGGGAACAGAGGGGCTGCTGAGAATCAGCTCCCTTGCCATCCTGATCTTGCTGCTAAACCCCCATTCAACCACTCTATTGCAGACCCAGGCTGTGACCCCCCACCCCCCACCACCACCCCCAACACCCCAGTAATACTTCTCTTTTCCCGTGGTCCATTCTCCACCCTGGTCTCCAGGGGAGTGCACTACTGGTAACAGTCAGTCACAGCCTGCTCATTGGCACTGTCATTCGGTAGTTGAGAGTGTGGTGCTGGAAAAGCACAGCAGGTCAGGCTGCATCCGAGGAATAAGAGAATCAACCCAGGATTCTGAAGAAGGGCTTATCCTGAAATATCAATTTTCCAGCACCTCACTCTCGACTTTGATCTCTAGCATCTGCAGTCCTCACCTTCTCCCACTGTCATTCAGTAGTGTTGCTGAACCGGCTGGCAGTTCTCAGTGAGTAGGACATCTGCCTATTGGATCTCTGATCCTGGGTAAACCCTACCTCTGCTCAGTAAAATCCCATATTGGCTGCGAATGTAACAGGCTTTGCTGAAAAGAAGCAACATATTGCTCTCACCTGTTCTCCAGCCTATGGAGCAGGACTCCCATTTTCACTAGTAAATACTGTTTTAAGTGTGTCATCCAACTCGGTTTCTTTAAATCATTTTATCGTCACTAAATTGACTCAATTACTTTCCCATTATTAGTCCAACTATATTTTACTGGAGGGAATATAAGACTCCAACTGTTGCCCATCTTATTCCAATTTTCTGACTTTTATTCTAATTATTTGTTTGACTTAATTTCTAATGGTTTGCATATTCCTGCATAATTAGGGTAATATTTATGCTCCTTAGTACACTTTGTCTTTTAATTCTCTCTTCCTTTCACTGTCCCTCCAGTCCGGCAGTAACTCTTCACATTTGTCCCACCTTTCCATTCCTGACCATATACTGTTTTGTTTTCTTTGTCATTGTGCTATCTTAGCTTTTTCCTATGTGTTTTAAGATTTGCTTGCTTTCTAACCTTACTGATTTAATTCCTTCCCCACTGCTTTATCTAACGTGTTAAAGTTCAAACATTTTCCCATGTCATATAATTTATCTTATAGCCTAGAAGTCTGAAGTCCTCCATTAAACCATGAAACTAGCTATATATTCATCTGTCTAATGTACTCACTCACAGTTAGCCCACAGTACAGCGCGAGTTCTAATTTTTACCTAAAGTGTAAGTACTCAAGCTTCCTCAGCAAAACCGTCCATCCTTTTTATATCAGTAGTTGTAGCATAAACCAAAACTTCAGAGTATTCAGTTTCACATTTTCAAAGTATTCACACACATTCATTTGTAGGTCTTTTACTTTATTACCTGCAAGGCAACAGATCACAGATGATTTCTTATCACACATTTACTGTTGAACCTTACTTGGTTCCATCTCCATCTATAATCATTCTGCATGGACTCAGAGCATTACTCTTAGTTTCACTCCCCATATAACAGTCCTCACCTGAGTCATAGGTAGGTGCTGCATTCGTGTCAACCAACTCCAAATCTTGAGATCCATGTACTTCAAGAAGTGCCACCTCTCAAAGATGGAATAGATGATGGACTTTTGAAATGTTGGTAAAATGTGACGAAACGTGGCTAAAGCTTAGTCACGGGTCAACAGTTTAGCTTTCACCAAGACCATGAAACCAGCAAAGTGGAGACTGGAGAATATTCGAGGGTATTCTTATATCAGGTTCTGAAAGCGATAATGTTGTAGACGAAATTAAACTCCATCTAGTCTGATGCCATCCAGTCTTGGATGGGGAATCCAGAGTCTAACTTGAGATTTTAATGAGGTCTGATGTGTCACTGTGGCACCTGACAGTCTTAGCAGTTACATCATCATACGCCGTTTGTGTCCCCTCTCCCCTTGGCCTGTGTCTATACCGATCAACAAACTCTACTATAATCCCATTTATCTGTACTTGGCCTACTATGCCCCTGCATTTAAGCACTCATCCAGATGCTTCTTAAGTGTTGCATGAGTACTTGCCTCCACCACCCTCTCAGACAGCACGTTTCATATATTTGCCATGTTCTAGGTAAAAATAATTTTTCTCAGATCTCCTTTAAACCACTTGTTCCTTACATTAAACCTATTTCATCTGGCCTTAGACATGTCTGCCATGGAGAAAACATTCTCATGATCTACTCTATGCCTCTCATAATTTTATAAACCTCAATTGGATCCTTCCTGAGCATCCTGTGCTCCAGGGAAAACTAACCCAGCCTGTCCAGTCTCTCCTCATAATTGAAAGTTCTCATCCAGGTAACATCCTGGTGAATCTCCTCTCTATCTTCTCCCATGCAATTTTGTCCTCCTGATAGTGTGCAATCAGAATTTCATACAGTATGTGTAACAATCCATCATGATTTGTACCTATTATTATCACACAATAACTTACATTGTTTTGTTAAAATAAGTGCCTCTTGTTAACACTCACCAATAGTTCATCCTCTACACCCTACTGCCCCATTCAAGAAGGAGGGGGTGGAGGCAGACAGAAGGTAGGAAACTCTAGAATCTAGAGCCTAGATCAACTAGCCTAACATCTATAGTTGGGAAAATGCGAGAGTCCATTACTAAGGAAGAAATAACAGTACGTTTAGAAAAGCTTACCACAATCAAACAGGATTATTCAGGTGTTTTGAAAGTGAAATTATGTTTTGCAGAGGTCTCTGAAAATATAGCAAGCAGAGTTGATAAAGGCAGCTGCAGTGTTTGGATTTTCAGAAGGCATTTGATAATGCACCATACAACAGGTCATTCCACATGGAATACTGTCAATATCTTAATTCCAGGAATGAGTCTCTTGAATCTCTTTTGAATCCTTGCAATGCCATATATCATTTTCTTCAATACAGGATTGAAAACTGTACATAGTATTCCAAGTGCTGCCATAGTAACACTCTGTACAGTTGTAACAGAATTTCCTATTCTTAAATGCTAAAAAATAAATTAATTTGGTAATTTTCAAGTTTCTGTTAACCTTTTGATTTTTTCCTACAGTACCCTATCTGGGTCTGTCTAAATCTTTCTTGTTTATTTAGAAAAGTAAAAAAGAAAAATAGTAGCAGCAAGCAACCATTAACTAGTACTACTTGGTTCTACAGCATATATATGTTGATTGTAGTGAATTTGTTACTTAAGTGCCTCAAGGGAACAAGTGAAAAATCCATCCAACTCGGTTGAAAACACTTTTAGAAGATTAGTGAATTTACCATTTTAAATACAAACTGTTTTACAAATACTCAAGACAATCAGTCAGTACATGTAGACACTTGAACAGACAAGCAGAGCAGAACTCGAGGAAGAAACAGCACGGTAAAGTTAAAAATCACGCACACCAGGTTATAGTCCAACAGGTTTATTTGGAAGCACTAGCTTTCAGAGCACTGCTCCTTTATCAGGTGGTTATGGAGAATAAGATTTTAAGACACAGAATTTATAGCAAAAGTTTACAGTGTGATGTAACTGAAATTATATATTGAAAAAGACCTGGATTGTTTGTTAAGTCTCATTTTTTAGAATGACCATGTTGGTTTCGGTTCTTTCATACGTAAATCGCAAAACTTTTTTAAAAAGTTACATTGTCAACTGAACTTTAACGATTGGTGTCATGTCAGCCCAGATAATGTATTAAAAGTGTGAATTTCCCTGTGTGAGGCTGTCTGTCCCACAATGGTCAAATTAAAAAACAGGTTTACAGAATCTTACATGGATTCATGCAGTTTTTGAGCAAGGTAAAATGTAATTCTGCAAGTACAAATTCACCCCACAAACTTATTTGTGTATGTGTGCGTGTTGTGTGTGTATGTGAGTGTGCGTGCGCGCGCGCGCGCATGTAGGGGGTAGGTTATGACTGTGAGAGATTGTGCGTATGTTTGTGAATGTGACTGAAAAGAGGTATATGATGATGAGAGAGTATGTGTGGGAGTGTATGTGTGAGCGTATGAGAGAGGGTCTGCGTGAGTATGTGTGTCTGTAGGAGAGTGTATGTGTAGGAGTGTGTGTGTGTGTGTATCTGTCTGTGTGTGTATATAGTGCCATGGGGTGCCCTGTAGTGTGACATGAACCCAAGGTCCTGGTTAAGGCTATCCTCATGGGTACCGAATTTGGCTATCAACATCTGCTCAGCCATTTGCTTGGCAACGACGAAAAGTGATTAAGCAGAGACTGATAGCCAAGTTCGGTACGCCTGAGGTTGGCATCAACTGGGACCTTGGGTTCATGTCACACTACAGGTGACCCCATTGTACTATACACACACACAGACACACACACACAGACACACACACACACAGACAGACGCGCACACACTCACTCCTACACACACACACACATCCCTATACACACACTCTCCTACAGACGCACACACTAACGCAGGCTCTCATATGCTCACACATACACTCCCACACACATCCACTCACAGACTTATACCCCTTTACACTCACACATACACACACACTATCACAGACACTCATAACTGCCCCCCCAACCCACCCACCCACACACACACACCCATATGCACACATACTCATATAAGTTTGTGGGGTGAATTTGTATTTGCAGAATTACATTTTACCTTGCTCAAAAACTGCATGAATCCATTCTGTAAATCTGTTTTTTAGATAAGAATCAGTCTGACCATTGTGGCACAGGCAGCCTCACACAGGGAAACTCACACTTTCAAAACATTATCTGAGCTGACATGACAGCAGTTGTTAAAGTTCACTTGAGAATGTAACTTCTTAAAAAGGTTTTGTGATTTACATATGAAAGAACTGAAATCAACATGGTAATTCTAAAAGATGACAGACTTAACAAACAATCCAGGTCTTTTTCAATATATAATTTCAGTTACATCACACTGTAAACTTTTGCTATAAATTCTGTGTCTTACAGTCGTATTCTCCACAACAACCTGATTAAGAAGCAGTGCTCCGAAAGCTAGTGCTTCCAAATAAACCTGTTGGACTATAACCTGGTATTATGTGATTTTTAACTTTGTACACCCCAGACCAACACCAGCGTCTCCAAATCAGGGCAAAGTAGAGTTCCAGATTAAAATTTTTATCTCAAAGCTGATAGGAAGACATTGTGGGCGAGTAGGAGTGTAAAATATCTAGTCACAGTTGGTGGTTACAGAGTCCTTAGAAAAGTAAGATCTGTAGGAGCAGTTGCAAATGAACCTGGGCTGAGAAACAACAGTTTTGGAGTGCCATGAATAAAATTAAGAATCCTGTGAGCAAGAGAAGAAAATTTAAGCAAATGCCAGAAAGAACCAAGCTGGAAAGAGAGAAGTAAAAAGAGGAGGATTTAATGTTTGCAACAAGCATGACTACTTTTGCATAGTAGCACCACGACGCACAGCTATCTATTAAATTCACTAACCAATGTAATGTGTACCTATTGTTATCAAGGAATAACTACATCTTGTTGTTACAAATGCCTCTTGTTGAGAATCAAGTTAAAAATCACACAACACCAGGTTATAGTCCAATCAGTAATGGTTATTCCTTTACCATTGTTAACAAACTAGTTCTTACAGTCAGTATTGGAAGGAATTTCGGTAGCACCTCTCTATCCCAACTATTAGCTGGCAGTGGCTAACTCTGGCAGCACATGTAACAAATCTCAAATTTTAAGTTTAACAAAAGTGATTGAAAATCAATGAAGTGTTTTAATCCATAGCAAATACCTGCTTTTGAATGTGTTAATGTGTAGTGTCACAAATCTTTCCCAGGGAGTCTTTTGGAAGAAATAACTTGGAAGGTTTATAAATAGGCTAATTTGTAAACTGTACACTATCATGATCGAAGTCCTTCTTTCACCTTTGGTAGCTCACCCATATACCTTGTTTTTAACCTCATTGCTTTTCGCTTTATGCAGAGTGAACAGCTTCTGTAACGATAGCTGAAAGAACTTTAAGTATGCATGGGTATTTTCCAACTGTTGCTGAAACCTCGTAACTTGTAGCTCACTCAAATCTACTTGAAGACACTTCTGACATTGGAAAGCCATAAGTTTCCAAAAATTCCACAATCTGCAGGTTCTGTATAACACAGGCCAGCACAATTCTACTTTCACACTGAACTCCACGGGTCCAAAAACCTGCTCAGCTCCTTTCCCACTATGTTGATTTTTAATATCCATCCTATATCTTCAATACCTCTTTATTTATATTTCTTACCGAACTGTCATCCCAAAACCAAAATGACTATTGATATTTCAAGTACATTGAGAAAAAAGAATAATTTAAAAGAGTATTTAATTTTTTCATTTTCAGGGAAAACTATGCAAGAGGCCCTTCGTAAATTGAGAAATAAATGCAACCAATACCAATGTAAACTGAATCTTAGTTGCCTCCAACAATTAGTCAATTATTTCTTTGGAACATTCTTCAGACATTATCGTCTCTATCAATTTGTACTGTGTGAAGCCAGAGAGATTGATCAAATCACGCATAACCTTGAAGTTCACATACCCCCAGATATACCACCTCTGAAAGATGGAATAGATACTGAGCTTTGGAAACATCAGCGGTACATGACTGAACTCAGTATGGCTGAAGCTCAGTTGCAGGCTGATATGTCAGCTTTCCGTGAGAACATGCAACTGAAAAATGAACAAGAACTGGAGAAATTTTATGAAGATCTTAAATTTCAAGATAAAGAAATGATTGAAAGAGCAGTAAGTGAGCTATACCTTTCTTTTAATCAGTCACACATTCCTGTTCATTATATGTTAGTATGCTGTGTCACAAATCTTTCTATGAGACAATCTTTTGGGAAGTAAAATGAAGGAATTCAGATGAGCATAAGTTATAATGTAGGCAACATATGATAATGTACATAAGCTTTCAACAGAAACAGATGTGTTTGTTTTATTGTTTATTCAGAGGCTGAGGGCTTTTCTGGCTGGACCAGCATATATTGCCCAATCTTAATTGTCCCTGAGAAGGTGTCAGTGAGCTGCCATCTTGAACCATGGCAGTCCTTGGGATGTACAAACACTTACAGTGCCATTTGAAAGGGAATTCTACATTTTGAACTTAGTGATCATGAAGGAACAATGACATGGTTCCCAATCATGGTAGTATGGGGCCTATAAAGGTGGTGTGTTGGCAAATAGGATTCACTCAGGATCAGATCCAAGTAAATTGTTAAGGCAGTCTCTGTTTACTTGGATCCTGACTATTACTTTTATGCATTGGTCAAAGCAAAGTTGTTTTGTGTTGATACTGTGATGCTCTGTAAATGTAACCTTAATGTACTTGAGGTAGGAACATAGTACATCTGCAGTGTTTATTCAAGAGATTTAAAAATTCAAACATTTTAAAGTGGAGTTCTTTTCACACCTAAGGAGAGGTTAAATTGGCTCCTAAAAACTGTTGTGATGATCACAATGTGCAATTGACCCATACTTGTTCTTTTTATTGTGTATTAAATTTGTGTTGGCTGATGCTTAAATGAGTGTTGCTTAGAAACAGCAGCATCCAGAAGAAATAGCACAGTTGCTTGGCTGCAGACATCAGCAGAGTCCAATATTGTGAGGGGTTATAAAGTCATAGAATCATAGAGATGTACAGCATGGAAACAGACCCTTCTGTCCAACCCATCCATGCCGACCAGATATCCCAACCCAATCTAGTCTCACCTGCCAGCACCCGGCCCATATCCCTCCAAACCCTTCCTATTCATATACCCATCCAAATGCCTCTTAAATGTTGTAATTGTACCAGCCTCCACCGCTTCCTCTGGCAGCTCATTCCATACCCGTACCACCCTCTGTGTGAAAAAGTTGCCCCTTAGGTCTCTTTTATTTCTTTCCCCTCTCACCCTAAACCTATGCCCCCTAGTTCTGGACTCTACGACCCCAGGGAAAAGACTTTGCCTATTTACCCTATCCATACCCCTCATAATTTTGTAAATCTCTATAAGGTCACCCCTCACCTTCTGACGCACCAGGAAAAACAGCCCCAGCCTGTTCAGCCTCTCACTATAGTTCAAATCCTCCAACCCTGTCAACATCCTTGTAAATCTTTTCTGCACCCTTTCAAGTTTCACAACATCTTTCTGGTAGGAAGGAGAACAGAATTGCACGCAATATTCCAACACTGGTCTAACCAATATCCTGTACAGCCACAACATGACCTCCCAACTCCTGTACTGAATACTGTGACCAATAAAGGAAAGCATACCAAACGCCTTCTTCACTATCATATCTACCTGCGACTCCATTTTCAAGGAGCTATGAAACTGCACTCCAAGGTCTCTTTGTTCAGCAACAGTCCCTGGGACCTTACCATTAAATGTATAAGTCCTGCTAAGATTTGCTTTCCCAAACTGCAGCACCTTGCATTTATCTGAATTAAACTCCATCTGCCACTTCTCAGCCCATTGGCCCATCTGGTCAAGATCCTGTTGTAACCTGAGGTAATCTTCTTCGCTGTCCACTACACCTCCAATTTTGGTGTCATCTGCAGACTTACTAACTGTACCTCTTATGACCGCATCCAAATCATTTATGTAAATGACAAAAAGTAGAGGACCCAGCACTGATCCTTGTGGCACTCCACTGATCACAGGCCTCCAATCTGAAAGACAACCCTCCACCACTATCCTCTGTCTTTGAGCCAGTTCTGTATCTAAATGGCTAGTTCTCCCTGTATTCCATGAGATCTAACCTTGCTAATCAGTCTCCCATGGAGAACCTTGTCGAATGCCTTACTGAAGTCCATATAGATCACATCTACCACTCTGCCCTCATCAATCCTCTTTGTTTCTTCTTCAAAAAACTCAATCAAGTTTAGAGACATGATTTCCCACGCACAAAGCCATGTTGACTATCCCGAATCAGTCCTTGCCTTTCCAAATACATGTACATCCTGTCCCTCAGCATTCCCTCCAACAATTTGCCCACTACCGAGGCCAGGCTCACTGGTTTATAGTTCTCTGGCTTGTCTTTACCACCTTTCTTAAACAGTGGCACCACGTTAGCCAACTTCCAGTCTTCCGGCACTCACCTGTGACTATTGATGATACAAATATCTCCGCAAGAGGCCCAGCAATCACTTCTCTAGCTTCCCACAGAGTTCTCGGGTACACCCGATCAGGTCCTGGGGATCTATCCACCTTTACCCTTTTCAAGACATCCAGCACTTCGTCCTCTGTAAGCTGGACATTTTGCAATATGCCACCATCTATTTCCCTACAGTCTATATCTTCCATATCCTTTTCCACAGTAAATACTGATGCAAACTACTCATTTAGTATCTCCCCCATTTTCTGTGGCTCCACACAAAGGCCGCCTTGTTGATCTTGGAGGGGCCCTATTCTCTCCCTAGTTACCCTTTTGATGCTACTTAAAACCAGTCTGGTAATTCTTATGCCTGCAAGAAGTTGTCAAAGTCATTCTAGGCTGATTCCTAAGCTGTGATACCTTGCCGAATGGCTGAATATGGATGAGAACAGGAGGTCTTGTTGCAAGTCATGAAGTGAAAGTGAGCCATCATATATGCAGAGGTTAGGAAACTCTCCAGTCATATTCTTTGGAGGCAATAGAAGGAACTACTATAGATGCACTGCATGAGGTTTAGCAATCTCGACGTAAGTTGTTGAAGAGAACAAGTTCAAACTTCAATGGCATATCCTACTAACTACTTTTAAGGTGAGAGGAGAAAGAGTTAAATAGACATGAGGGTAATTTTTTTACACAGAGAGTGGTTTGTATGTGGAGTGAGCTTCCAGAGGAAGTGGTGGAACAGGTACAGTTGCAACATTTGAAAGACATTTAGATAAATATGTGAATAAGAAAAGTTTGCAGGAATATAGGCTAAACACAGGCAGATGGGATTAGTTTAGTTTGGATTATGGTCAGCATGGATTGGTTGGACTGAAGAATCAATTTCCATACTGTATGATTCTGTGAATCTATAACTGCACCAATAGCCTTATCTGTTGAATCCAAATTGAGGCTTGGCTGGGAGCCCAAAAACCAATATTTCGTTGAAAACCTGAGCCCCTTTGAAAAGTGCAGCTGTGGGTAGCATGGTGGCTCAGTGGTTAGCATTGCTGCCTCATAGCACCAGGGACCCAATTTGATTCCAGCCTCAGGTGGCTGTCTGTGTGGAGTTTGCACGTTCTCCATGTCTCAACCTAGGTTTCCTCCGGGCGCTTGGTTTCCTCTCACGGTCCAAAGATGTGCAGGTTAGGTGGAACGGCCATGGTGACATTATCTGTCGTGACAAAGTATGTGCAGGCTAGATGGGTTAGTCATTGTTGAGTGGCCTCTTTCCACACTAGGGATTCTGTGATCCTAAGCTTGCTTGATTGATAGCTTTGATCTCTGCTGCCAGTTCCCCAAAGTTTATTTACATAGGTTTTAATGGTTTCAAGCATTGTAGGCTCTACTATTGATACTTTAAAGGTCTGGATGATTAGCATTTTTATTCCTCTGTAATAAAAAGACTTCCATAATGTAGTGAAAAATAATACATGAACAAATTTTCATAAAATCTCTTTTACACATCATCTTGCCACGATCAGGTATATAGGTAAAATGCAATATGTATTTTGTCAATGGGCATGACACAAAGGGCTTGTAAAGCTATTGGTGGATGTGACGGCATTGGGTCGTGGGTGAGGAGAAATAACCAGGCATAGGAGACATGATGAAAGAGATGCTTTCAAAAGATTCTCTCAAGCAGATCATGGTTCGTAATACCTTTGAGGACTATCAACCATGATTCTTTAAAAAGCTGGCCTGACTCCAAGAAAATTCCTTAACAGTAAGACATATTGGAGCTCCATATAACTGTTTGTAAAATCATGAGGGCATGGATAAGGTGAATAGCAAAAGTCTTTTCCCTAAGGGAGGGAAGTTCAAAACTAGAAAACATAATTTTAAGGTGCGATGGGAAAGATTTAAAAGGGACCTGAGGGGCACCGTTTTCACTGAGAGGGAGTTCATGTGTAGAATTATCTGCTAGAAAAGTAGTAGATGCAAGTGTAGTTACAACTTTAAAAGACATTTGGACACATACATGAATAGGAAGGCTTAGTGGGTCAAGTGCAGGCAAATGGGATGAGTTTAGTATGAAAAACCTGGTCAGCATGGAATAGTTAGAACCTAAGGGTCAGTTTTCATGCTGTATGACTCCACGGCTCTACACACGTTAGAGGTTTTGGGTGCAGAAGTCCCAGGAATGATATTGGGAATCAGGGAAATGGAATCTTTGTGCAATCTTTAGAGGAGTCATCCTGACAATCCACGCCATAATTTAGTGAGTGGATCATGTATTCATTTGATAATATGACAAAGCATAACTTGTAAGTTTCAACTTTTAATTCTTAAAAAAAAGTTGCATTTAGCAACTTTAACAGTAGAGGGCAGGATTGTTCTGCCTGCAGAGCTTCTCACAGATAGTCCCAGTGATTGACACTTCATGAAGCTCATATGAAGTTTTACTTGTTTGTTTTCCCCTCTTTGTTCCTTTCTCGCTGAGTTTTCATCCTTAAAGTGAGTTAGTACAGACAGAAAATGAAGTCCCTCTTCCCATTTGTGATGAGTAACTTAATGTTTAAATTAATGCTTCAAAGATTGAAGACAAATTAAAGAAAATAGTGTTTTATGCATTTAAAGCTAACTTTTTTGGTGAACTCATACACATAATTAGAGTGGCAGGTAGAGGTGGAAACTACAAGAGCTACATTGTTGATTGGGAAGCCAACCTGCAGGCCTATCTTAAAAGTCAAAGAAGGGTTGCAAATTTGACCCTTTATTTGACTGGCTTTGACAATTTCGCGCCAACAAATGCTGGGTCTTCCTGGACATGGCTCTGGTCTGGAAAACTTTGTGGACCTAACTTCAGCCAATCAGGATTATGCCCAGCCTCCAGGTCAGTGGAGATAAGGAGATAAAATTAGTATGAACTTCAGTACAAGATGCCATTTTGGGGAGATGGCATAGTGGTGATGGCACTGGAATTCAGAAGCCCAGCATAATGCTCTTGGGGACATGTGCTCAAACTTCACCATGATGAAATCTGAATTCACTAATAAAATCTGGAACTGAAAGCTAGTCTCAGAAAGGGTGATTGTAAAGTGATTATTGATTGTTGTCAAAACCCATCTGGCCTGTTAATATCTTTTAAGGAGGAAACTATACCATCCTTTGCCAACCTGGCCTACATGACCAGATCCTCAGAAGTATCATTGATTCCTAAATGCTGCTCCATTCAGGATTGGGCATGAAATTGAGATTCAAGATTAATGATTAAGTATCATGAAATGACAGTGTGTTAAATGCTGGCCTCACTAGTGATGTATACAGCCCATGAAAGAATAAAGGGAAAAAAATGTTGCCTTCCTTTGTTTTTGAAGGATAGCGGGGTAATCCAGGTAATTACAGACCGGTGAGCCTGATGTCAATGGGAGACAAGCTGCTGGAGGAGATACTGAGGGATAGAATCTATTTACATTTGGAAGAAAAATCAGTAATAGGCAACATGGTTATGTGCAGGAAAGATCATGTCTTACCAACTTTATAGAATTCTTTGAGCAAGTGACAAAGTTGATTGATGAGGGAAGGGCTGTAGATGTCATAGACATGGATTTTAATAAGGCGTTTGATAAGGTTCCCCATTGTAGGCTGATGGAGAAAGTGAAGTTGCATGTGTACTAGATAGATGGATAGAGAACCGGCTGGGCAACAGGAGACAGAGAGTAGTAGTGGAAGGGAGTTTCTGAAAATGGAGAACTGTGATCAGTGGTGTTCCACAGAGATCCATGTTTGGACCACTGTTGAATGTGATATACATAAATGATTTGGAGGAAGGTATAGATGGTCTGATTAGCAAGTCTGCAGATGACAGAAAATGCAGCAGGATATAGATAGATTAGAGAGTTGGGTGAAAAAATAACATTCGGAGTTCAATCCAGGTAAATGCAAGGTGATGCATTTTGGAAGATCCAATTCGAGAGTGAACTATATAGTAAATGGAAAAGCCCTGGGGAAAATTGGTGAACAGAGAGATTTGTATGTTCAGATCCATTGTACCTCGAAGATGGCAAAGTTGATAGAGTGGTCAAGAAGGCATACGGCATGCTTTCCTTCATCTGAAAGGGTATTGAATGCAAGAGTTGACAAGTCATGTTACAGTTGCTTAGAACTTTGGTTCAGCCACATTTGGAATACTGCGTACAGTTCTAGTCACCACATTACCAAAATGATATGGATGCTTTGGAGAGGGTGCAGACGAGGTTCACCAGGATATTGCCTGGTATGGAGGGTGCTAGCTATGAAGAGAGATCAAGTAGATTAGGATTATTTTCATTAGAAAGACAGGGGTTGAGGTGAGACCTGATTGAGGTCTACAAAACCATGAGGGATAAAGATAAGGTGGATAGCAAAAAACCTTTTCCCAGAGTGGGGGACTCAATTACAAGGGATTACAAGTTCAAGGTGAGAGGGGAAACATTTAAAAGAGATATGCGTGGAATGTTCTTTATACAGAGGGTGGTGGGTGCCTGGAATGCATTGTCAGCCGAGGTGGTAGAGGCAGGTACAATAGCGTCATTTAAGATGTATCTAGACAGATACATTAAAGGGCAGGGAGCAGAGGGATACAGATCCATAAAAGATAGGTGACAGATTTAGATAGTGGGCCAAAGGGTCTGTTGCTGTGCTATAATTTTCTTTGTTCTTTGTTCTCTACCTCAGGCTTTCAATCAAGCAGACAGATTCTTTAACCAGCTGCCTCATTCAGTAAGAATTTCTGGCAAGTTTTCTTCAAGGTGCTTCCAAGGAAATTTGGAAACATTCCCCAGACCTGGCATTGCTTTGCCACATTTTTGCTTTATTCCACAAGTGTGGACTGGATCAGGCAGAAAATCAGTAGATCCCTAAAGGTCTTTTTATGGCGTGAAGCAAATTTTTCGAACTTCATGGTTCGAGCTTGTATAAAAATTGACATATGATGCAATTTAAACATCCATCAGAGGTGATGTGAAGGAGCCGGTGTTGGACTGGAGCGGACAAAGTTAAAAATCACACAACACCAGGTTATAGTCCAACAGGCTCAATTGGAAGCATTAGCTTTTGGAGCGCTGCTGCTTCATCAGGTAGCTTTCAGAGCACTGCTCCTTCATCAACTACCTGTTGAAAGAGCAGCACACCAAAAGCTAGGGCTTCCAATTAAACCTATTGGACTATAAGCTGATGTTGTGTGATTTTTAACTTTATCCATCAGAGAGACATTCGACTAAGTAGTTATAATAATTCTCAGACAGTTTGATTGACTGAGGAAAGTATTTCTGCACTGCAGAATTTGTGCAACAAGAAATGTAGAATCTCAGAAATAATATGCATTATTTTGGAGATCCAGCAGATTAATTGAAAAGATTAAGTCTCTTTCCCTTTTTTAGTTTAATATTTACTTGCTGATTTGGACATTCTTTCTTAATGTATTGTTTTGAATTGTTTAATTTTCAGAATCTAGAAAAACTTGTCAAGAATGCCCATGATATACAGATAATGGTAGCTTCTGAAATTCTGCAAAAAGAGATTGAAACAGCATTTCAAATCCTAGATTTAAAAATCCAGAAGACAACCACAGCCCTTCCAGGTTCCAAATCATCTCGATCCTTTACAAAGGAAATGAAAACTAAAAGAATGAGTATTAAGAAATAGGAACATTATAAGAATGCAGTTTTAATAATTGTGACATTTTTATCAAGAAAATAAAATTTATACCCAATATGCAAAAATCTGGTTATTTCAGTGAATGAAAGTCAATAATCAAAGCCATCTTCATTTTCACATTTATTGGAAATTTCTTGTTAGCTATTGCATTAGTATATTTATGTATTCAAAATGATGTGGTCATATTCTGCATGTCATAGATGCTGATCTTTTTCACCATTTTTCCTGTTAACCAAATAGCAAATGTCTAAAGTGAACATTTGAGTTATGACTTGAACTTTATTTTATAATATTTAGATCATGCCAAGATTAAATGGTATCTTTATAATTATACTTCCCATTGTGTCAAACAAATAATTTGTCTTGAAGTTACTCTGATTTATTTTTGTTTGTCGCGCTCTGTTTCATCCAGTTGTCTGAATTCTTCACCCAACTTTCTCGGCATGCTGGATTTTAATTCTGACAGGTAGTTGGGATTTCAATGAGTTAAATCTTGTCCTATTTATTTTTGGATATCATGGGGTTTTTATATCTTACTGAATTGGTCATATTTCAAATAATTTGGAATAACTATTATCTTATTAGTTCATGATAAATAATAGTTAATTTTAAACCTCAATTTCATGATATTTAATAAAACAGTAATTTTATAACCCACATAAGTTTATTGTAAAAGTTCATCTTTACTATAATATGCACTGTTATTAGAATTTCATTCATATTTATTAAATAATCTTTAAAAGCCAAATACATCATAAATATGAAGTTCTGCTATTACTTAAACTTCAAATTGTTAGCAGAAATAACCCCTTTCTGATCTCCTAATGGAGTCACTGGTCCCAGATGATGTTATTCAGTGAGTTTTTCCAGATTGACATCAAGTGTTCGTTCCTCAGTCTGATGACTGTAGTAAAATAACTACAAACATCCTGATGGAGAGGGAATGTAGAGTAGAAACAGTGTTATCAGGCAGGAAACAGAGCTGTGTCCACATCCGCCAGTTCAGAATCAAATTCCCAAACTTGGAAAAACAGACAGTGGCCATGGTTGGTTAGTGAATTGCATTTCTTTTTATTCTAAATCAGTTAAACAGATTTCAGCACAACCTAGTTCAGTAAACAGATTGTAAATTGCAATTGAATTTTTACTTCACAAGTCTATACGAATTCAAGACAGAATAATTTTCTGGAATGGTATTATTAATAGCTTCATCAGCAATTACAATCCAGTTGTGAACCTGTCAAAAATGTCAGTTTTATTAAATGCATTTCATCAAATGCTGTTAAAGTTAGGTGAATCAATAAACTGGAACAGGGTAATAACTATGCATATTATGTACATCATAAAGTACATCTAAACACGATATGGATAGATTTCAGTGCTAGTATAAGTTCAACAGATTTAATATTTTATTTTAAAATTTCTTACAGACATTTACAAAAGCAGGAAATAAATCTTTGTCAATCGGTCATGGTATAGTTAAGTAACAAAATTACTGCTGATCAATTAATACATCAGAACAAGGTCTCTTACCAATCTGAATGAATTGCAAAGGCTTTCTGATAATTGATGATAGCACTCAGTAGAGAATAATTGAGCACTGACTGTTGTTAAAGAAACAGATAAAAACTTATTTCGATATCATGCTTTTCATGACCACTGGACTGTTCACTGTGCTTTACAGACAATGAAGTACTTTAAAATATAATCACTGTTATAATGTAATGATTTGGGTCAATTTCAAACTAGTGTGTCAAAAAAACATTTCATTTTAATTATACTCAAGATCTCGAAAATATTCTTAATAAATCTGATATAACTGACAAAGAAAACTATTAATAAAGTGCATAGGCTACATTCTTTCTAGATATTTCCTAATACTAATTCCTCTCACCTACACCGTATTCATATTAGCACATTTTCTGAGTAACCAGATGCAAATAACTTCCATTAAAGCTTCTGAAAATTTGTTAACAATAATCTTTTATTATTTATACAATACAAAGTTTTTAATTTCCTCAATATTGTAAATATTTGGTGAGTTTTCAAAGTATATAACTTCTTTCAGGCAATTAATAGTTCTTATGTATGACCTTTTGACTTCTTTATTTGTTCATGGGCTGAGGGCATTGCTGGCGAGGCCTGATCTTATTGCCCATTCCTAATTGTCCAGACGATTGCTAAGAATCAACCATATTGCTTTTAGATATTAGAAACACCATGTTAGGTCTAATCAAAAATGGTGCTATTAGTTCAATTAAACTTAAATGCACTTTATATAATCTAAAAGTTTTAGGGCTGCCAAGTTTGGTTTCAACAACCAAGAAAAGAATTTGTAATGTTTATGAAACACTAATTTTAACGAGATATGAATCAGCATTTTTTCATGACAGGCCAGTCAGATCAGCCTTTTTTAAAAATCACGTTGAATTGTAGGTGCATTTATCTGCCATCCCGAGTTGCTCTGGAGGAGAGGGTGGTAAGCTGTCTTCTTAAACCCACTGCAGTCATGTGCTGTAGATAGGAAGGGAGCTAAGGGAGGTGAATTATTTTTAATGAAAATTCCTATTTTTTTCCATCATTAATGATATTTTTAAATACTGATGTTATAGGACTGCATGACTGTGAAATGTGCAGTTTCTGAGACTGATATATAGATGGACTCCATTTTATCAGAAGTGCAATTACACTTCCATGTTTGCTTAGGATGCAATAAAACAATCAAGATAATAATTAATGAAGAAAGACAGTACTTATGAAATCATTCAGAAAGCATATGTAAAGATTGAAAACAAACAATCTTATAAATCACTTGTTAAATACATCTTAACCTATTTACAAGCATAAAAAAGCTACAGTTTTTTTAAAAACAGTGACAGAAGAGTTGGCAAGCCAAATAGCTGTTTGATTTTATAAATGTCAAAAGAATTTATCTACATAAATGTTTTTGTGGTCTGTCATTTCTGAAAAGCATGACAACGTTATTTTACTACCCTGAGGATATTTCCATGCCCAAAGATCTTTTTAAGTAATACTGTTGTCACTCAGAAAAATATAAGTCTATTTGTTTGCTCTAGGAGCTACTGTAGCTGTTGTAATAAGCTGCAGTAGCATCTGCTAATACAGATATAAGGCTCCTCTCTGAATGTGTGCCTCCTGGTGAACAAATATCAGGCAGATGTGAATTAATTACCATTCCTGCTTGATTTAGATGACTAGAGTTGTTCAAATACTGATCAAACTCATTGCGGTCCACTTCTCCTAAATGCTCAGCTTGGGTGATATGTTCCAGATTATCTAGGTGATGGTGATCATGGGGAGGAGAAAGGTGAACTGATGTGCTCGAGTTCATGCACTGTGGAGCCGGCTGCTGGATCCGGTTATAATAAAGAGGAGGTGGAGGATGGCTGGCTGCAGAGTGCACCATGGTAGATCTATTCTGGGGAATTGAAATCTGACTGAGATGTCCACATTGGATAGGGCTTTGACTGTAGTCTGAATGATACATTAGTCCGTTCATCTGGGAAGGAGAATCTTCTGTACACTGAGTTGGAAAGAAGCTGTGATCGGCATCAATCACATCTAAAGGGGACATCTCAGGAGTGGGTAGCCCATAGTTGTCAAAGCTGTTGTTTGTTGTCTGTGTTTCCCTGAATCTGCTGATTACAGGAAGTCTTGAGGCTCGTGGATAGCCTTTATCCTCTTCCTCCTCCAGAGGTCCCCTGCACATTCTTCCACCGCGGACAGAAGCTTTATCGTGGGGGAAGTTGGTGAGCAGGAAGCTAGGATCTACACGTTTGCAGAGACGTTTGATCTGTTTTTTCCTCCGAGGCCTGTACTTGTAATTGGGATGATCCTGCATATGCTGGACTCGTAATCTTTCAGCTTCCTCTACAAAAGGCCTCTTCTGTGAAGGAGTCAGTGCTTTCCATGATTTACCTAAAATATATCCCATGAATTCAATCAGAAGTTTCAAAAACATATTTATCTGCAACAAATTATTAAAGATCATCTGTTTATCACTTCACTAATTCAATAATGAATATTTTAATTGGATAAATTTTATAAGGTATCATTCTTTGACACATTGAAATAATAAAAACGTTTTTGCTCTTCAGTGCTATGACTATAAGGTAATTAAACCTCAATAGTAGACACTTTAGTCTTAATAAAAAAGGGAACTAAAATCAGATTAAAATGTTATCATGCTGACTTAAATATTATCCTGCATTCTGAGCCAGAATTTACAGCTGTATTTTCTTTCACAAACCTGACAGGGCTTCCTCCTTATATAACTAAGCAAATGCCAGGTAGTTTTCTGGAGGTCACTTGCATGTACTCTCCAGTTGGCTAGCTTGCAATTTGAGCACACATGCCTCCACTGTTAGTTGGGTTTTGACTTGAAAAATTGACTGTTAAGCATAAATAGGGAAGCATAATTTTAGCATTATCAGAATTTGATTAGTTTCTTTATCTTGTCTCAATGTAGTTAAGCATTATGAATAATAACTGAGGCTATATTAGTGCAACATTGTGACTTCACATATTAAGTTTTTGAAAATTAGTTTTCATTTCTGTGGTTATATAATGTTTAGTGAATGTTCCAGTAAACTGTGCCACTTAACACGTTTTCAATTTTGTTGATATTTCAAGAAAGTTTTACTTGTGCATGAAATGCATGTTCATGGTTCTAATCGTTGCATATATCAACTGTCTAGAATTTATATTTTTACTGACCCCAATTAATTCTAAATTTAACCTTATTAATTTAGTGAAGCTGTGGAAAGTCTGTTAATTTTAAAACACCGCCTTCTACTTAAGCAAACAAAATCCAAGGTATATTTTATTGTAGAATTCCAAACCACAACTTTATTTTTGTTTGTTTCATTTGGTCTATGGCCAGATCATCATGATGATGACAGTTTCTTTGCTGCCTAAGTAAAAGATATTGTGACATCTGTCCTGTGTCCACCGATACAATTCTTATCTATGTTTTCCCATCATGTTCCAAATAGAAACTCTCCAATGAATTTAGCTTGTAAATGCACTGACAAATGTAATACTGATGTCTAAGATTTGCTCCATAAATTGTGCTGACCAAGTTGATCTCATCCAGAGAGTATGATAAGTATCTGCACTTCCAGGAGAGAAAGAAAAAAAATATACTCTAATTGTCTGATAGCAATTCAGTTGACCAAGCAAGAAAAGTAGCCTTTATAGTTGTAAGATGATAATGCTTTTAGCTTAACAATAATTTCCTCAGTTGACAAGTAGTCTGCTGCAACTAGCTGCCTAGGATAAACGGCCTTACAGTGAGACACTGGAAGACTTTTGATACATATAGGCTTATTTTCTTCCGGTTTGAAGTGTGAAAAGAAAATACGTAAAATCTGTAGTAACAGGAAATAGGCCAAAATATCTATTTCTACCATCGTTCTTACCCTTCTTCCCATTTTGAAGGAACTGAAAGGCTGTTGAAAGTCAAGCATGATAACTGAATTCTGAATTTCCATTCAGAGCACAGCAGTACTCTAGCATATGGTCCTTAAGCCCTAGCTCTGGTAAACGTGTTCCACAGCTCTATGGAATTTGTTAAATAGGTTGTGTTTAAATTTGAGGAAAATGTGCGCTTTACATAGGCATAATAAAAATTATACTCATGTAGATTTTCAATAGCACATCAGCAAACCAAAAGATGAAATATTTAATAGAAGTGAAAAACTTTTCTTGCATTAATTTAACTAGTATTTATCATTATTAGCTTGATCAGAGGCAGCTTGACTCCTACTTGCAATCCTAACCAGGATTTGGGCAGCACGGTGGGTTAGTGGTTAGCACTGTTACCTCACAGTGCCAGGAACCTGGGTTCGATTCCTGCCTCAGGCAACTGTGTGGAGTTTACACATTCTCCCTGTGTCTGTGTGGATTTCCTCCCACAGTCCAAAGATGTGCATGTTAGGTGAACTGGCTTTGCTAAATTGCCTGTAGTGTTATGTGCATTAGTCAGGGGTAAACGTAGGGGAATAGGTCTGGGTGGGTTGTTCTTCAGAGGGTCGGTGCGGACCTGTTGAGCCAAAGGGCCTGTTTCCACACTGTAGGGAATCTAATCTTCATTTGACTTTAGCTGATAGTTTTCACCATCAAATTAATGAGTTTACAGATAGTAAAATTGCCAATGACTTTTTATTTTGCGGCTGGAATTTTCAAATCTCAACCTGCATTGTGCCAGTACTTGTTGGCAAGCATGGCCATGTGCAAGGTTTCGATCCATTGATGGATGACAGGTGGGTTCCTGATGCTGGAGTGTCAATTTGGGACCTTCCACAATGACTCGCTAACAATCCCAACATCCTAATGATGGGGGTGGCCTTTGAACAGAATTTAAAAAATGTTAACATTAAAAATGCCAGACTGTCATGATGGAGTGTCAGCCTCTCCACTATATGGTCAATGGGCACAGTTATAGAGTCAAAGAGATGTACAGCATGGAAACAGACCCTTTGGTCCAACCTGTCCATGCCGACCAGATATCCCAACCCAATCTCTTCCCACCTGCCAGCACCCGGCCCATATCCCTCCAAACCCTTCCTCTTCATCTTCCCATCCAAATGCCTCTTAAATGTTGCAATTGTACCAGCCTCCACCACTTCCTCTGGCAGCTCATTCCATACACATACCACGTGCATGAAAAAGTTGCACCTTAGGTCTCTTTTATATCTTTCCCCTCTCACCTTAAACCTATGCCCTCTAGTTCTGGACTCCCTGACCCCAGGGGAAAGATTTTGTCTATTTATCCCATCCATGCCCCTCATAATTTTGTAAACCTCTATAAGGTCACCCCTCAGCTTCCGACGCTCCAGGGAAAACAGCCTCAGCCTGTTCAGCCTCTCCCTGTAGCTCAAATCCTCCAAACCTGGCAACATCCTTGTAAATCTTTTCTGAACCCTTTCAAGTTTCATAACATCTTTCCAATAGGAAGGAGACCAGAATTGCACGCAATATTCCAACAGTGGCCTAACCAATATCCTGTACAGCCGCAACATGACCTCCCAACTCCTGTACTCAATACTCTGACCAATAAGGGAAAGCATACCAAACACCTTCTTCACTATCCTATCTACCTGCGACTCCACTTTCAAGGAGCTATGAACCTGCACTCCAAGGTCTCTTTGTTCAGCAACACTCTCTAGGACCTTACCATTAAGTGTATAAGTCCTGCTAAGATTTGCTTTCCCAAAATATAGCACCTCGCATTTATCTGAATTAAACTCCATCTGCCACTTCTCAACCCATTGGCCCATCTGGTACAGATCCTGTTGTAATCTGAGGTAACCCTCTTCACTGTCCACTACACCTCCAATTTTGGTGTCATCTGCAAACTTACTGACTGTACCTCTTACGATCGCATCCAAATAATTTATGTAAATGACAAAAAGTAGAGGACCCAGCACCGATCCTTGTGGCACTCCGCTGGTCACAGGCCTCCAGTCTGAATAACAACTCTCCACCACCATCCTCTGTCTTCTACCTTTGAGCCAGTTCTGTATCCAAATGGCTAGTCCTCCCTGTATTCCATGAGCTCTAACCTTCCTAATCAGTCTACGGCCCCACAGCCTGGTGTGTGCAAGGGCTATGGCACAGAGTGGTGCATAGCTTTCATTATTAATGACTGAAGCAACTGGATTCTTGCAATTATTCCTCTCAACTTTGTTGAGTTTAACTTTCTATAGTGGGTTAAATGCTATGCTCTCGTTTAATAGGTTTCATAAGATTGACAATTTCAGAATAAGCTTACACAAAAATGGAAAATGGTGGGAATAGTAGATGAGTCACTAGAATAAATGAATTAAGGTTTAAGTTGTAGACCTCAAATTGGTAAAGGGTCCACTCCACCCTCATCTCTGAAAACTTTAGCTCATCATCAAATGTTAAATCATTTGCCTTATCCACAGATGCTGACTTCTGATGAGATTCTGGCACTTTTTCAGTTTTTATTTTAGATTTCCAAAATCTGCAGTTGTTTTTGTGAAGTTTTGTTTTCAGAGTAATCTCACAGGAAATTGCTAAGCTGCCATTGGATTGTTTCTTATATCTGCTGACAATGGTCATTAGTGCAGCATAATTTAGTACAATGAAATGTGGCAGAGTAGATGTTCCAGCTATATCTGTGCAAACTTCAATAACTCCACTTTGTTCATAGTAGCAAACAAAGACTAAAGTGACATAAGACTACCTGAGTCACACAGTCAGTCTCAAATGAGGTATACTGACATTTAGGGCTGCATTTACCACTAACTTACTAACTTGCTGATGCAGTGAAAAAGCAGGGCCAGAAGAAAAACTATGCTTCCTAAAGTCAATGTTGATGCCATGGGTTGTGAGCTCCTGAACCTCACTACAGTGCTGATAATGTAATTAAAACTATATTAGTATAGTTTACTTAATACAATATTGACACTTTTTTTTGGAATTAAGATAAAGAAGTCTTAACAGATCATAGGGCTACTCTCTCAGAGAGACAACTGGTGGTGGTTTAACTTGAGAATTACTAGGGATCTTATAGAAACATATAAAATTATGAAGGAAATAGATAAGACAGAAATAGATAAGATAGAAGTAGAGAGCATGTTTCCATTGGCGGGTGAAACTAGGACAAGAGGGCATAGCCTCAAAATTAGACAGAACAGATTCAGGACTGAATTGAGAAGGAACTTCTTCACCCAGAAGTTTGCGAATCTATGGCATTCCCTGCCCAGTGAAGTGGCTGAGGTTTCCTCAGTAAACATTTTCAAAGTTAAGATAGATACATTTTTGAACAGTACAGGAATTAAGGATTATGGTGAGAGGGCAGGTTAAGTGAAAAGACCGGCCATGATCTTATTGAATGGCAAAGCAGGCTCAAAGGGCTAGATGGCCTACTCCTTATGTCTCAGGTGAGGGGAAACATCAAGAAGAAGAATCCTTCATGGTAACCTTAGCCATAGTAGAATTAAACCCACACTGTTGATATTACTCTGCATTGCTAAACCAGCTATTCGGCCAACTGAGCTGAATTTCTCTTTGGAATTAGGTATAATAATATGTTAAATAAATGTTCAGATCAATTGGTCTAAGAGATAAGCAAATCACCTTTGAGGGTTTAAGCTGATACCATCAATGCCGGGAAGAGATAGTGTGGTTGATAATAAGCTTTGGCTGATATTAAATACTGGTAAATCATTTTACCACTTTCCAAAATGTCCTTTTATGAATATACGAGAATGAGCATTGATCATGGCTGGTCTTTTAAAATATAGAACAGGTACCTCAATAATCCTTTTGCTTAATTTTGTGAAATATCATGCTGAAACCCAAAGCTTTACGAGGGCCTGTTCAATTCCACACTGTGTCCCATGACTTTCTTTGTTTTTAACAATAATTTTGAAAAAAAACATTGACATAAGGGTTGAAAATATTTAGAAATTCAGCAGATTTGGTGCCAATCCCTTCACCATACATCAATACAAGTTTTTCTCTCAACGTGTGCCTTCTCTGAAGCAACTAGGTCTCTCTTCCTGGTTTTTTCTTCCTTGCAGTACATTTATCCTGGCATGTAATTATTCTGTTCTTCCACTAATTATAACATCATAGTAATATTGATTATTGTTACAATGGAGGACAATATTTGGACATTTCCTCCCCAGTTTTATCACCAATTAATTTCTTTCTGCTTTTTTATCTCTACTGTAGGAATTGAACCTTGCAAGAACAACACACATTTATCTATGTGCGTGCCTTCTATTTTAAATTCGAAAAGATGTTTGTAGAATGTCATGTATTTCAGGTTGTATTAAAAGGAAGCTGTTTAAAAGTGAGAATATTTATTGGTATATAAATTTGAAATTAAACACTAACATGAAGATATGAGCAATTATTATTTTAATGTTTGCTATTTAGATGGTTTCTGCATTATAGACATGATTAAAATTATCTGAAGGACACCAATCCAAGGAGCAGTCATTGATTTGTACTGATTTTAGCCACTGCAGTGAATTGTGAATTATACCTGATCATTAAATGATTCTGGAAAAAAAAGTTTTAATATAGATTTGATGAAGAATCATAGAATCCTTACAGTGCGGGGCCCATTGAGAACTTCTGAAGGACATCCCACCCAGACTCACAAATCTGCATTTATCATGGCTAACCTACACATCCCTGGACACTAAAGGCAATTTAGCATGGCCAATCCACTAACCTGCACACCTTTGGACAGTGGAAAGGAACCAGAGTACCCAAAGGAAAAACACGCAGACATGGGGAGAACATGCAAACTCCACACAGACAGTTGCCTGAGGGTGGAATCGAACCCTGGTGCTGTGAGGCAGCAGTGCTAGCCACTGAGTGACTGTGCTGCTTAAAAGACACAAACCTTTGCCCACTGCGATGCATTTATGGATTGAATACCCTCCTGATAGTCATGTTCTAGCACCAATTATGAGAAAAATGACTACTGTGTGAACTACCAAACAGTTAGTGAGATTACCCTCATGGAAATCGTAGAAATGTACAGCACATGAAATCAGCTATCATGTCTATACCAGCTGAGAAAAAACAACCATCCTGCCTAATATCAAATTCCATTTCTTGGTCTGTAACCTTGTAAGTCAGACCTTTTCAAGTGTATATTCAGGTGATTTTTAAGTGTGATGAGGGCTACTGCCTCCACCATCTTTTTAGATAGTCAGTTCCAGACTCTAACCATATCATTAGCAAAAACAAATTCTTGATTCCCCTCTAATCCTTCAACCAATCACTAAGTATAGATTAGATTAGATTCCCTACAGTGTGGAAACAGGCTCTTCAGCCCAACCAGTCTACACAAACCCTCCGAAGAGTAATCCACCCAAATCTATTTCTCTCTGACTAATGCATCTAACACTGTGGCAATTTAGTATGGCCAATTCACCTAACCTGCACATCTTTGGACTGTGGGAGGAAACCAGAGCACCCGGAGGAAACCCACACAGACATGGGGGAACATGCAAATTCCACGTAGACAGTCGCCTCAGGCTGGAAATGAACCCGGGTTCCTGGCGCTGTGAGGCTGCAATGCTAACCACTGAGCCACCGTGGTGCCCAAATGCCCACTGGTTACTTCCTTCCCTGTTAAAGAACACAGGTTTGTTTTCTTAACTCTATCGAAGACTCTCATTATTTTATACACTTCAATTAAATTTCTCTTCAGCTTTCTGGGTTTCAAAGAAAACAATGCGAACTATCTGCTCTTTCTTCATGTGGTATATTTCCCGTTCTGTTTTTATCATGTTTTATATAAATTTCCTCCAAAATCTAAAAAGAGTAAAACCTTCAAGAAAGGAGCAAAATGTCAGATGAGATAACTGAAAGATTTTCCTGTGTGGAAGTCTAGACTGAGGGGACAAAATCACAGGATATGGAGTAAACTCCTTAGGTAAGGAAACATTTCTTCACTCAAATTCCACACTGTGGAATTCTCTACCACAAAAGGCACTATCACTTCTCTACCACTATAGAGGACAAGTCACTGAATCTATTCAAGAAAGAGGTAAATGACCTCTTTATATTTTAAAGGCATCAAAGGGCTGGGGCGAAAGTGTGAATTTGTCTTTGAGATGGAGGTCAGCCATGATCGTATTGAATAGAGGAGCAGACACAAAGGGCTCAATGGCCTACTCCTCTGCTCCTAGTTTGTATGTTTCAAAAGAAATGAAACAAGTAAAACACAATCACCTATATAGTTGGAGACCAAGGTACAAAATGTATATATTCACCTGTATATTAAAGTGGTAAAATTATTTATAAGAAAATACGTCTTGGAATAATTTACTTCTAACTTGTTAGTATCACTGGTGCTTTTCATGAAGAGTAGTAACTGTTCTTGGTGCTGTGATTATAAAACTAAATCACATTAATCATCTTCTCCATTCATTCAATTCTGTGTCTGATAGAGACTCTCCCTGCCTCAGACATCTCTAACCATTACGATTTCATGTGTTCAAATCTTTGAAAAAATCTTTTTAGTCTATTTAATTCTTTGACATTCCATGAGATGAACCATATTCCATCTGAAATTATCAGGCAAGAAAACTGTCACAATGAAACCTAAAATTAAAATTAATCATTGGATATGGTATAAATATCATATCAGCTATAGATATTTGAAAAAAGTATTGAAAGATTTTATTTTAATTTGAGTGGCTGAGCAAGATATAATTCAATAGTGCTAACTACAGTAATTAACTAAATCTCTTCAACATCAATGTAGCCTAGGACTGGAGAGCCCTGAATGTGTGCCTCACCATCGAATACAGCAAAACAGTTCACTATTGTCTGCTGATTATGTATGTTTACTCCAAATTAAAACTACTACTTTGGTGATTCAAGTTTGATTCAGTTTTCTGGCAAGTAGCAAGTAATTTGTTGAAATGGTTGAATCTAAAAATAATCTACATAATATCCCTATTTAAGTTTTGATGAGCAAATTAAACTCTGATAACATTTTCTAACCAATTATACCATGCCAAGACCACCAAAAGTTAGTTCCGGTGATGTATTTTAATCTATTCTATTTCCAGAATAACTTTTTGTTTGTACAAAAAGATAATTATATATGTTATCTTTCTTTCCAATGCAAAATGATCCTTTCAAGAAGTTAAATTGTAACATATCTGATATATTTTAAAACAGGTTAATAACTTTTAGGACAATTTAATGTTGTTTTGTAAAAACCAAAGTAGGTGATGAAATTTTAATTATCAAAGAGAAAATTTTCATTTTTTGTCAAGTTAGACCTAGACAGTTCATAATCATTTGTGTCTACATTCACTTAGTAAAAACAATTTGCTAATATATTTAGAAATTAAAGCAAGTCAGACTAATAAAAATCTACCTCATGACAAAATTGATATTTAGTTTATTTTAAAATACTTCAGATGGCTTTGTTGTATTTATGCCAGGCAACAGTTTTTGTATATACTTACCTAGCATTTTGCTGAGCTCTGCATTGTGAAGGTCAGGATTTTGGATTGCTAGCTTTTTTCTCTCGTCCTTTGCCCAGACCATGAAGGCATTCATGGGTCTCCGGATTCGTGGTTCAGCTTTGTTCCTGCCTGAAGATTCGTGAGCTGTAAGCCCTGCCCTGGGCTTTCCTTCCCCAGCAGGAGAGTCCAAATCCTCTGTCCATGAATATGGGCTCATTATTGTAGCCATTACAGATCACTTCAATTAAAGATAATCTGCCCAACTTTTGGAAATGTATATAAATCTGAGTAGGATTAAAACACAGCGATGCTGATGCTTAAATCTAGTGAGAAAATTTCCCAGATCAGGAAGTGTGTCCGAGATTCATTTATTCCCTCAGTGATGGCAAATATAACCAATGACCATGAGGCTGTTTTTAATAAAAGCTCCTCCCTGAACTGGTTCTGCAATCAAACAGCTCAGACTTGTAACAACAAACTTAAAATTACATTTCAATTTAAGAAGCTTTTGTTTAGAATCTTTCAACTTTCAATAAGGTTATTTTCCAATGTCAGTGTTATAAATTGAAGACACTTTAGTATTTCTTTAAGTATACTTGCAGAGAATTATAACAGAATTCAGTTGCTTAAGTATTATCAATACTGCTCTTAGGAGTTTGTGCATAATAAATGTTCCAACCTAAACAATTATTTATGTACAATCCAAAATTGGCACATTCTGACCATGAGGGGAATTTCCTCAGTTTGTTAATAGTTGTACATTGTTGTTATCTAACTAGTCAGTGTTAATATAAGGCAGGCAGTTTCAAAAGAAATGGTTGTGAAGAAGTGATTGCAAGGAAGTAATTCATTTTGTGCTCAGATTGCACTATAATTCACAAAAAATAAATTCTAGCGATAGTATCAGATCCCAAATTTTGGATTTCATAAAATGTTTTAAATGTGTTCATGCCTACGTTGGACAAACAGGTAGAAAATTAGCCACCAGGATACATGAACATCAATTAGCCACAAAACAACATGACCCTCTCTCACTAGTATCCCTACATACTGATAAGGAAGGACACCACTTTGGCAGGGAAACTACATCCATCCTACGACAAGCCAAACAGAGACAAAAATGAGAATTCCTAGAAGCATGGCATTCCAACCGGAAATCTGTCAACAAATACGTTGACTGGGATCCCATTTACCACCCCCTGAGAAAAAAGAACAGGAAATGACATCACCATAGGAAATGAAATCATCACAGGAGATAACATCACCACAGGAAATGACATCACCAACCCAAAGAAATCCAAACATATAAATAGAAAGCAGGAATCATCAGCAGTGCTTCGTCTGGAGGCTCACTGAAGCTGTTACTTAGTATGGTGATGAAACGTCTGAAAATGAACCTTCCAGCTCAATGAGCAAACCTACATCCTGAGAATCAGTGAGCATAGTGACCAAATAATCATTCCTGTACATGCATTTTATCTCTGTGTAAGCCCAACCTGCTCAATCTTCCTTCAAAAGACAACTGCTTCATCTGAGGAATCAGTATAGTGAACGTCTGCTTCCAAACCGCTTCCAAAACAAGTAATATTTGTCCTTAAACAAGGAGGCCAAACTGTATATAGTACTGCATAGGTGAGTCACTTGTGCTTGTTGCAGTAGGAATTCTCTGCTTTTATACTTCATCATCTTGCAATAAAAGCCAGCATTCCATTTGCCTTTCTAATTACTTGCTCACCTTTTGAGTTTCATACACGAAAATATACAGATCCTTCTGCACAACAGCATTATTTAATCTCCCTGATTTCAATGATATTTTTTTTTCTTTTTTCTGGCCAAAGTGGATAGGCTCACATTTTGTCATATAATATTCCACCTGCCAAATGTTTGCACACTCGCTAAGGCCCCCTACCATATCTGTTTGCAGATTTTCGTGCTGATTATTTCTGACTTTATGACTTTAAAGTGTCATAGAGGTATACAAAATGGAAACAGGCTCTTGTCACTAAAAGTCCTGCTCCTTGCAGCCTTAGTTGTAACGACCTGTAAGTAGCGGTTAAAGTTACATTGACCTTGACATCCTTGCTTCCTTCCAAGGGCCATTTGTGGACTTGCTGCCATCTCACAAGTAGCATTTCTTTTCCAGAGCTGGACAGTGCATTCAATTCATGACTGACCCAATCTCATAAAGACAGAGGGCATTAGATTTAATTTCCATCACTGGATTCTCTGCATACATAGCACCTTTGATGCACCTATGTGATCATTAAGGCATCCAGCAACTGGCCAATAAAGAGGAAGAACTTCAACTCCATCAGTATTCAATGATTTTGACCACAACAAGAGCCTTCTCCATGTATATGCTAGCTTTTGTTGCAGCTGCTACACTGCCTTCACCCTCCATCAATTGACACTGGCTGAGATCTTCAGTTGAACTCTAAAGGTTCATGGATAGATTCTAGGTGATAAGGGATATCCCTTGAAGAGATGGCTACTCAACTTTCTGCAAGACTCACACAGACAGACGGAGGCAATAAACCAATATTACCTGCTCAGTGAGAGCAGGCAATTAGAAATCTAAAATGCCGTTCTTGTATTTGTTGGGTGCTGCCTTCCAATATCCTTCTGCAAGTGAATGTCATTCTGGTGGTCAAGTACCCTTCATAATATGACCCTCGAGAAAAGTTGATCTTTGTTACAATTATGAAGCTTGTATGATTATTATATTTTGGTACCGTGCCTTTAAAGCCAGGATAAATGAAAGGGGTGGTATGGCTTGTCCTGATATCTGTCTCACAGTGTGCTTGGATAGCTTGATTGTTAAGGATCAAGAGAAGACTCAGAAGAAGGTGTAATGCTTGTTGTCTTGAAAACGATGGCCCTGAGTATACCATGAGTATACTATGAGTCTGCTAAAGTCCTGGAAAGATACTATACGTAACATGCTGCAAATAGTTGAACTGTAAACAATCAATTTACTCTAGGATGAAAGGAAATTGTGATCAAGAATAAGTGCCTAGAATTTCTACTGAGAATCAAAGCTAATATGATTCACATTGCCATGGGGAAGAAGATAGAGGAAGCTATTCTGTGACCTGCTTATAAGCTTCCCTGTAAATTCATGAATATCCAAGGAAATTTTGGTTTAGTTTTGTCTTCTGTGATCTGCAGCAATCTGAGAAGAAGAAATAAAACCAGCCAGGCCTACATCTTAGACAAAGAAAATGCTGCTTCTATTGGCCTCCTTGCAGAACATTGGTGGGAGTTCATGGTCATATCAAGGACTGAGCCTGTGAGGATTTAAAGGAGCTGGAAAGTTTGCCTAGCTTGGAATTAGAGGAAGGTGTCATGTGGAAAGACAGTTCTGAGATTAAAAGTTATCTGCTAGGAAAGTAAAGTGGAAGCAAATTATTGAGTGATAAGAATAGTCTGGCTCCTGAAAGTGAAATGTCCATTTAAGGCATAATGCAACATAAAATTGTAAAAGTAGATGGCTGTTTGTGCTAGAAGTTAAATGGGAAATCTCTTTCCTGTAATTTAATGTATATGTTGCCTATGAAAGGAAAATAGTGTTTAGTCAATTATGTTTTTTTAAATAATCTGTTACAGTAAAATGTTTAGAAGGTAAGCTCTTGGTGTGTCATTTAGCTGTTAACTGAAAGTTTGAATTTCTCCGTAAAGTTATTAGTCTCAGCAAAGGCCGAGAGGACTGCCCTGAAAAGAGTTACTGTGGAGTAAGACTATTCCCGGAGTTGTACCAAATGTTAACATTTTTTCAAACGTCCACATAGTACCCCAATTTACCTGACTTTCAGACTTTCTCTGGAAGCCTCCTCTTTGTGAAGAGTACAGAGTGACTGATTCACTTTGAAAGTGGTTCTGATTTATCAATTCAAAAGTCATAGCTCACAGCAACTGCTGTAAGAAGGAAAACTGGTTTTCTTCAAGTTTATTTTTTTTTAACTGTGAAGAACAGTCAGCTTCTGCTTGGGAAAAAACTTAGCACAACCAACGGAGTTCTCCTTCATGGCATATAGCATCCTCAGTAAAGAACAACATGGGGAACCAAAATGAGGTACATGTCATCTGATCCAGCTCCATTCCATTATCTGTCTCCATAGCACGCAGTTCTGTCTGTCTGTGTGTATCTGTGTCTTTGAAACTTGTTTCCAGTTCCAATTTGCTCAGTTAGCTGAGAACCACCCAGGTTCATTTGTGAACAACTTCTCATTCTGATCATCAATACATTGCAGGAACCCATAGCTACAAACTAACAGTCGCCTCATTAGCTGTCAAATTCCTTATTGTGAGATTACCCAGCTAACTTGGTAAATCCATTTTTAAAACCACTTATTTCTTCTCGCAGCTCACAAAAATAAGACATGTTTCTTACACACTGTTCAGAGAAATGCCCTTTCTGTACTATGTTTTGGTGTTTCCCTTTCACCCTCTGGGAGAGGCTCTTGCCTCTTCTCCACATAATTTCCAGCAGCAGATCCAGGTCAGTATCAGTGAAGTGAAGGACTCCCCTGTATAGCGATAAGGATTGCCTATGGCTCTCCAGTGCCACCTTGCTTCACTCTGGAGCTGTGAAAGGCTTAGAAGAACCAACAGATTTTTCATTCATGACATACACATCCTCTGTCAAGAACACTACGGGGAACCAAAATGATGTACATGTCATCTGACTCAACTTCATTCCCATATCTGTCTCCATATCAATTAAGGATGTGCTTCCCTGAAATTTTTAACTCTATTCAGTTTCCCAGTGCAAGTGGGTTTCTGATCTGAAAACATGTTTCCTGCCACTTAGAAAAATTCAGCCTTTTGTGTCTTTCTCACAATTTGCTTTTCTACCTATCTTCATATCATCAGCAAATTTGATATCAACACTCTGAGATTAACATAGATTGCTGATCATTGAAGTCACAGCACTGATCCCTATGGCACATTTACAATTTGCAATATTGTATAAATATGACCCATTTATCTCTACTTTCTGTTGGCTAGCTAAATCGCTTTGCATTCTAATAGATCAGCCCTAATATCATGAACTACAATGTAATAACCTTAATGTGAATTCTTACAGGAAGTGTTTTGGAAATTCAAATATTCTACAGATATCGATTTCCTTTATCCACCCATGTTATTGTATCCTTAAAGAACTAACAAAAGATTTTTCCTTGAATAAAATTACATTTATTCTGCTTGATTGTCAGCCTTTAATACTAATACCTAATAGTTTTGCTCCAGTGATAATTGATTTGAGTCCTCGCTCTCATTTGCCCTCAATTTTCTATTATCAGGAAGTTTTTCTTGTCTTCTACCATGAAGAAAGATACAAAATATTTCCTCAAAATTTCTCCTATTTCCTTCATCTCCATGCCGACTTTTTTTAACCTTGACATTTTTTTTGACCCACAAATGAAATTACATCCCCATTTCCATGATACCACCAAGAGCATAGACTTAGCAATTGTAGTGTTCCCTTCACTTGTCTTACCCTCTATAAGCTTGAGGTCACCCCAAATTCTTACTCAACCAAAGTTCCATTCAGTCCATCAACTCTCTGCTGCATTGGCTCCTGATCTGCCATCACCTCAATTTTAACATTCCCATCCTTGTTTTCAAGTTTCTCCATTCCCTCATTTCCCCCTATCTCTGTAACCTCTTCCAACTCCACAACCCTGTGACATAGAACATCTAGAACTCAGAACATAACAGTGCAGCAGAGGCCCTTCAGCCCTCGATGTTACGCTCACCTGTGGTCAGCAAAGTTTTAGAAAGAATTCTGAGGGATAGGATTTATGACCATTTGGAAAAGCATAGCGTGATTAAAGGCAGTCAGCATGACTTTATGAGGGGTAGGTCATGCCTCACAAATCTTATTGAATTCTTTGAGGAGGTGACAAGACAGGTCGATGAAGATCGAACAGTGGATGTGGTGTATATGGACTTCAGCAAGGCATTTGATAAGGTTCCCCATGGTAGGCTCATTCATAAAGTCAGGAAGTAGGGGATACAGGGAAATTTGGCTATCTGGATTCAGAATTGTTTGGCTGACAGAAGACAGAGAGTGGTTGTAGATAGAAAGTATTCTGCCTGGAGATCAGTGTTGAGTGGGGTCCTACAGGGCTCTGTTCTTGGGCCTCTGCTCTTTGTAGTTTTTATAAATGACTTGGATGAGGAGATTAAGGAGTGGGTTAATAAATTTGCAGATGACACAAAGGTTGGAGGTGCCATTGATAGTATCGAGTGCTATTGCAGGCTGCAGCACAACATAGACAAATTGCAGAGCTGGGCTGAGAAATGGCAAATAGAGTTCAACCTGGATAAATGTGAAGTGATGCATTTTGGAAGGTCGAACTCGAATGCTGAATATAGGATTAAAGACAGGATTCTTGGCAGTGTGGAGGAACAGAGGGATCTTGGTGTTCAAGTACATAGATCCCTCAAAGTTGCCACCCAAGTGGATTGGGTTGTTAAGAAAGTATATGGTGTTTTGGCTTTCATCAACAGGGGGATCGAGTTTAAGAGCCTCGAGTTTTTGCTATAGCTCTACAAGTCCCTTGTGAGATCACACTTGGAATATTGTGTCCAGTTCTGGTCGCACTACTATAGGAAAGATACAGAGGCTTTGGAGAGGGTACAAAGAAGGTTTACCAGGATGCTGCCTGGACTGGAGGGCTTGCCTTATCAAGAGAATTTGACTAAGCTCGGATTTTTCTCTCTGGAGAGAAAGAGGAAGAGAGGTGACCTGATCGAGGTATACAAGATAATGAGAGGAATGGATAGAGTCAATTGCCAGAGACTTTTCCCCAGGGCCGAATTGACTGGCACAAAGGATCATAGTTTTAAGATATTAGGAGAAAGGTATAGAGGGAACGTCAAAGGAAGGTTCTTTATGCAGAGAGTTGTGAATGCATGGAATGCATTGCCAGTGATGGTGGTGGAAGCAGAGTCATTAGGGACATTTAAGTGACTGTTGGCTATGCACACGGACAGCAGTGAATTGAGGGGTGCGTAGGTTATTTTATTTTACATTAGGATTAATCCTCGGCACAACATTGTGGGCCAAAGGGCCTGTTCTGTGCTGTACTTCTGTATGTTCTATGTTCTGTATACTATGAACTGTGAAACCAATCTGAAGCCCATCTAACCTACACTATTTTATTTTCATCCATATGTTTATCCAATGACCATTTAAATGTCCTGAAAGTCGGTGAGTCTACTACTGTTGCAGGCAGTGCATTCCACGCACCACTACTCTCTGAGTAAAGAAACTACCTCTGACATCTGTCCTATATCTGTCATCCCTCAATTTAAAGCTATGTCCCCCATTGCCATCCGAGAAAAAAAGGCTCTCACTGTCCACCATATCCAACCCTCTGATTGTCTTATATATCTTAATTTAAGTCATCTCTCAACCTTCATCTCTCTAACAAAAACAGCCTCAGTCTTTCAGGTTTCCTCTTAAGACCCTCCCTCCATACCAGGGAACATCCTAGTAAATCTTCTCTGCCCCCTTTCCAAAGCCTCCACATCCTTCCTATAATGTGGTGACCAGAATTGTATGCAATACTCCAAGTGCCGCCACTTCAGAGTTTTGTACAGCTGCAGCATGACCTTGTGGCTTCAAAACTCAATCCCTCTACCAATAAAAGCTAACACACAATATGCCTTCTTAACAAACCTATCAACCTGAGTGGCAACTTTCAGGGATCTATGTACATGGATACCAAGATCTCACTGCTCATCTATACTACCATGAATCTTACCATTAGCCCAGTTCTCTTTATTCCTGTTACTCCTTCCAATGTGAACCACCTTGCACTTTTCTGCATTAAACTTAATTTGCCACCTCTCAACCCAGG